>NC_091160.1:23542337-23672337 GCF_040958095.1 Procambarus clarkii
TCTCGTCCGGTTAGCTCATCCTTATCACCATCAGAGTTAATGGAGATAATCCAGCAATACACAAAATAGATACACAAAATAATGCATACAAGAGAAATATTATGGAGATACTCCAATCAGAGTTATCTCAAAATTTATCCCACCCTATAGAGGGTCAGCAGAAATAATGTAATATATACACAACACTGATTAGTTTTAGATCTAGTCGTAATAATTCCTAACTAAGAACTATAAAATTATTTAGTCTGGGCTTGTACCAAATTCAGCACAATCTCAGCTTAAATTCTACCTAATAACATGGATAAAGATTATTGTGGTGCAATAAGGTAAATATAGTTGTGCTGTATTTTTGGGTTTTTGTTTTATAAGAGTACTCTTGCACACACAGGTGAACAATTATGTACAGTTAAGTTTGGCTTGCTAGCCACAGCCTTTTGTGATGGTTGATGGTGTTAATTAACTTGTCAACCACATGCAACCTAGATTCCCCTGACAAATGTACACCGTCTCTAGTCAGGTTCTGTCTGTAAGGTCTGGCTGTAAATTGTATATATGTGGCATCCAATCTCACTCGCTTTTTCAGCCTGAAATTTATATACTTAGCAGCTCTCAGGTAATATTCCGGAGTTACTCCCCAACGATTATCTTGGCTTGGTTGGCGAGGCTCCACTAATGTGAATACTACTGATTCACTGATGAGTTTGAAAGAAGAAATTATGTTTTTGAGGTGTTTGATCACCTCGGCTGGATGACGAGTGGGGTGGATGTCATTACCACCTAAGTATATGATGGTTAGGTGGTGAGGCCACTCTAACGCAGGTGTTAGGGTGGTGTTATTGTAAAAGTTGTGAGCTGTTGCTCCTGGTGACCTAAAGATTCTCACCTCGGTGTGAGGTATAGGTCTAAGTGTTGTGGGTAATTGGTTATGACCCACTAAAGCCACTTTATACATGAGGTAAAAGTAGCAATATGTTAGTGTGATCTAGGCTAACTGATGTGTTACAATGTTAGTTGACACAATTAATTAAATAGTTAGTCTAGCTTCTATCACACAAGGATTAGCTATAAATGGTTAATATTTTAATTATAAATTTAATGCCTATCCGGTTCGATAAGGACCATAATGTGGGATATTTGGGTTTGATTCTGATTAATTAATAATTAAAGTAGTAAATTAAATTACGAAGGACCACCCGCTTTTAAAGTAAAGAGGGAAACTGAGAATTTCAGATCATTAGATAAAATTCTAGTCATATCCATAGTCACTGGTTTTCTCCAGAATTTTATCTAATGATCTGAAATTCTCAGTTTCCATCTTTACTTTAAAAGCGGGTGGTCCTTCGTAATTTAATTTACTACTTTAATTATTAATTAATCAGAATCAAACCCAAATATCCCACACTGATTGTGTTTGTTGTGTGGTGACTGTGATCAGTGGTACAGTAAATTAGTGAACTGTAACAAAACGATACAGTGACTGACTTCAGAGCTTTGTGTAGATAGAGAAGACCCGCCATCATCAATCTGTTAGAACTTAGTGAATCACTAAGTGGGAGGCGACAACAGATCACCATCGTCATCCATACATCGTCAATACTCATCTAGTTGTGTGAGCGGGAAACTGTCTGGTAGGTACCCCTCTCTGGTCAATTAATCAAGTGTGCAGAGGGAGATAAAATATTATCAAACTCTTGTTCAGGATATCATATATATTTAAAATCTCAAAGTAGCTCATTTTAGGTAGAGGTTAACACTTACGGGAACTCGTGACACACGCACGCGCACGCATGCACGCACGTGCACGCATGCACGCCCACGTACGTATGCACGCACGCACGCAGGCACACGCAAAAACACACACACACGCACACACACACACACAAACGTTCAGTCAGGGAAGAAAGGATCAACACCTTTAACCAAAGGGGATAAGACCTCACTATACTCCACCCCCTCTCCTACCCCCCCCATCTGACCTGATTTGTCCTGGTCGCCATCTCCGCCCCACCCACCCCGCATTCCCCCACATCCTCCTTACACACACTCTCCTCTCTCTCTCTCTCACCCCTCCCCACTCTCTTCCTCTCTCTCTCCCATCTCTCTCTCTCTCTCTCTCTCTCTCTCTCTCTTCTCTCTCTCTCTCTCTCTCTCTCTCTCTCTCTCTCTTCTCTTTCTCTCTCTCTCTCTCTCTCTCTCTCTCTCTCTCTCTCTCTCTCTCTCTCTCTCTCTCTCTCTCTCTCTATATATATATATATATATATATATATATATATATATATATATTATTAAATATGACCGAAAAAGTAAGATTAATAATTCTAACACGAATTTTCTCAATCTTTCGTACATTACGCTTCACTGTTGGAGGTAAATCAAAAATCACTTCTCCAAAACTCATTTTTATTTCTAGTCTGACGCGACACGGGCGCGTTTCGTAAAACTTATTACATTTTCAAAGACTTCACAAATACACAACTGATTAGAACTTACGTATCTCTGATTCTATATCTACATTTGAGTGAGGTGGGAGGGGTTATGTGGCATTAACACAAGACAGAACAAGAGGGGATATTAATAGGGTATTAAAAGTATCAACACAAGACAGAACAGAAACAATGGGTATTGAATAGAAGTGTTTGTAGAAAGCCTATTGGTCCATATTTCTTGATGCTTCTATATTGGAGCGGAGTCTTGAGGTGGGTAGAATATAGTTGTGCAATAATTGGCTGTTGATTGCTGGTGTTGACTTCTTGATGTGTAGTGCATCGCAAACGTCAAGCCGCCTGCTATCGCTGTATCTATCGATGATTTCTGTGTTGTTTACTAGGATTTCTCTGGCGATGGTTTGGTTGTGGGAAGAGATTATATGTTCCTTAATGGAGCCCTGTTGCTTATGCATCGTTAAACGCCTAGAAAGAGATGTTGTTGTCTTGCCTATATACTGGGTTTTTTGGAGCTTACAGTCCCCAAGAGGGCATTTGAAGGCATAGACGACGTTAGCCTCTTTTAAAGCGTTCTGTTTTGTGTCTGGAGAGTTTCTCATGAGTAGGCTGGCCGTTTTTCTGGTTTTATAGTAAATCGTCAGTTGTATCCTCTGATTTTTGTCTGTAGGGATAACGTTTCTATTAACAATATCTTTCAGGACCCTTCCCTCCGTTTTATGAGCTGTGGAAAAGAAGTTCCTGTAAAATAGTCTAATAGGGGGTATAGGTGTTGTGATAGTTGTCTCAACACAACACCTATACACAATAGTTTTGAGACAACTAACACAACACCTATACCCCCTATTAGACTATTTTACAGGAACTACTTTTCCACAGCTCATAAAACGGAGGAAAGGGTCCTGAAAGATATTGTTAATAGAAACGTTATCCCTACAGACAAAAATCAGAGGATACAACTGACGATTTACTATAAAACCAGAAAAACGGCCAGCCTACTCATGAGAAACTCTCCAGACACAAAACAGAACGCTTTAAAAGACTAACGTCGTCTATGCCTTCAAATGCCCACTTGGGGACTGTAAGCTCCAAAAAACCCAGTATATAGGCAAGACAACAACATCTCTTTCTAGGCGTTTAACGATGCATAAGCAACAGGGCTCCATTAAGGAACATATAATTTCTTCCCATAACCAAACCATCGCCAGAGAAATCCTAGTAAACAACACAGAAATCATCGATAGATACAGCGATAGCAGGCGGCTTGACGTTTGCGAGGCACTACACATCAAGAAGTCAACACCAGCAATCAACAGCCAATTATTGCACAACTATATTCTACCCACCTCAAGACTCCGCTCCAATATAGAAGCATCAAGAAATATGGACCAATAGGCTTTCTACAAACACTTCTATTCAATACCCATTGTTTCTGTTCTGTCTTGTGTTGATACTTTTAATACCCTATTAATATCCCCTCTGGTTCTGTCTTGTGTTAATGCCACATCACCCCTCCCACCTCACTCAAATGTAGATATAAAATCAGAGATACGTAAGTTCTAATCAGTTGTGTATTTGTGAAGTCTTTGAAAATGTAATAAGTTTTACGAAACGCGCCCGTGTCGCGTCAGACTAGAAATAAAAATGAATTTTGGAGAAGTGATTTTTGATTTACCTCCAACAGTGAAGCGTAATGTACGAAAGATTGAGAAAATTCGTGTTAGAATTATTAATCTTACTTTTTCGGTCATATTTAATATATATATATATATATACATATATATATATATAATATATATATATATATATATATATATATATATATATATATATATATATATATATATATATGTCGTACCTAGTAGCCAGAACGCACTTCTCAGCCTACTATGCAAGGCCAGATTTGCCTAATAAGCCAAGTTTTCATGAATTAATTGTTTTTCGTACTACCTAACCTAACCTAACCTAACCTAACCTTTTTCGGCTACCTAACCTAACCTAACCTATAAAGATGGTTAGGTTAGGTTAGGTAGGGTTGGTTAGGTTTCGGTCATATATCTACGTTAATTTTAACTCCAATAAAAAAAATTGACCTCATACATAATGAAATGGGTAGCTTTATCATTTCATAAGAAAAAAAATTAGAGAAAATATATTAATTCAGGAAACTTGGCTTATTAGGAAATCGGGCCTTGCATAGTAGGCTGAGAAGTGCGTTCTGGCTACTAGGTACGACATATATATATATATATATATATATATATATATATATATATATATATATATAGTATATATATATATATATATATATATATATATATATATATATTAGTATATTTTAGTAGGCAGTCTTTCCTGTAGACATATATTATTAAATATGACCGAAAGAAAGTAAGATTAATAATTCTAACACAATTTTCTCAATCTTTCGTACATTTCTTTTCAACTGTTGGAGGTAAATCAAAAATCAATTCTCCAAAATTCATTTTTATTTCTAGTCTGATGCGACACGAGCGCGTTTCGTAAAACTTATTACATTTTCAAAGACGTTAGTTTACAAATACACAGACTGAATAGAACTTACGCATCTCCGATTTTATATCTACATTTGAGATGAGGTGGATGGGTGAGGTGGCATTAATAGGGTATTAATTTCATCAACACAAGACAGAACTAAGAGGTGGCATTAATAGGGTATTAATTTCATCAACACAAGACAGAACACGAAACAATGGGTATTGAATAGAAGTGATTGTAGAAAGCCTATTGGTCCATATTTCTTGATGCTTCTATATTGGAGCGGAGTCCTTGAGGTGGTAGTATATAGTTGTGCATTAATTGGCTGTTGATTGCTGGTGTTGACTTCTTGATGTGTAGTGCCTCGCAAACGTCAGCCGCCTGCTATCGCTGTATCTATCGATGATTTCTGTGTTGTTTACTAGGATTTCTCTGGCGATGGTTTGATTGTGGGAAGAGATTATATGGATTATATGGATTATATGGACAGGGATAAGAGCCTCGTTGGACGTAGAATCACTGTTTACCAACGTACCTGTGGACGAGACAATCGGGATCATAGCCGACAGAGTGTATCGTGATCCAGCCTGTACTCCTCTTGACATACCAGAAAATATTCTGAGGAAACTACTCCAAGCTTGTACTAAAGAGGCACCCTTCTTGAGCCCGGATGGGCACATGTATAAGCAAGTAGATGGGGTCGCCATGGGTTCTCCCCTAGGTGTCCTGTTTGCAAACTTCTACATGGGTACCATCGAGCAAAAAGTCTTAGTCGACATGAACTTGAAACCGGCCATATACTGCAGGTATGTTGACGACATTTTTACACAGGTACCTGATGTCAGACATCTGCAGGAGCTGAAGGAGGCATTTGAGCGGAGTTCCGTGCTGCGTTTCACTTACGAGATGGAAAAGGATGGGAAGCTGCCCTTTCTAGATGTAACAGTCATGGAAAAGAGCGGAGGTTTCCACACTGCAGTCTACACTAAGGAAACGAACATAGGAATGTGCCTAAATGCCAACAGCGACTGCCCAGACATGTACAAGAGGAGTGTTGTTAACGCTTATGTCGACCGTGCTCTCAGCCACAGCTCAGAATGGAAGCAAGTCGACGAAGAACTCTGTAGGGTAAGGCAGGTCCTAGTCAACAACGGCTTCTCCAATGGTTTCGTCGAAGACATCATAAGAAGGAAAGTGAAACGCCATGCAACCTCTGAAGAGACAACTAACACAACACCTATACCCCCTATCAGACTATTTTACAGGAACTTCTTTTCCACAGCTCATAAAACGGAGGAAAGGGTCCTGAAAGATATTGTTAATAGAAACGTTATCCCTACAGACAAAAATCAGAGGATACAACTGACGATTTACTATAAAACCAGAAAAACGGCCAGCCTACTCATGAGAAACTCTCCAGACACAAAACAGAACGCTTTAAAAGAGACTAACGTCGTCTATGCCTTCAAATGCCCTCTTGGGGACTGTAAGCTCCAAAAAACCCAGTATATAGGCAAGACAACAACATCTCTTTCTAGGCGTTTAACGATGCATAAGCAACAGGGCTCCATTAAGGAACATATAATCTCTTCCCACAACCAAACCATCGCCAGAGAAATCCTAGTAAACAACACAGAAATCATCGATAGATACAGCGATAGCAGGCGGCTTGACGTTTGCGAGGCACTACACATCAAGAAGTCAACACCAGCAATCAACAGCCACTTAATGCACAACTATATTCTACCCACCTCAAGACTCCGCTCCAATATAGAAAGCATCAAGAAATATGGACCAATAGGCTTTCTACAATCACTTCTATTCAATTACCCATTGTTTCGTGTTCTGTCTTGTGTTGATGAAATTAATACCCTATTAATGCCACCTCTTGTTCTGTCTTGTGTTGATGAAATTAATACCCTATTAATGCCACCTCACCCCATCCACCTCTCTCAAATGTAGATATAAAATCGGAGATGCGTAAGTTCTATTCAGTTGTTGTATTTGTAAACTAAAGTCTTTGAAAATGTAATAAGTTTTACGAAACGCGCTCGTGTCGCGTCAGACTAGAAATAAAAATGAATTTTGGAGAATTGATTTTTGATTTACCTCCAAACAGTGAAAAGAAATGTACGAAAGATTGAGAAAATTCGTGTTAGAATTATTAATCTTACTTTTATCGGTCATATTTAATAATATATATATACATATATATATATATATATATATATATATATATATATATATATATATATATATATATATATATATATATATATATAGATATATATATATATATATATATATATATATACGTACTTAAAGTACGTTAGTGAAGTGCTTAAAATTCGTAGGTGAAGCGCTTTAAAGTACGTAGGTGAAGCACTTGAAGTACGTTGGTGAAGTGCTTAAAGTACGTTGGTGAAGTGCTTAAAGTATGTTGGTGAAGTGCTTAAAGTACGTTGGTGAAGTGCTTAAGGTACGTTGGTGAAGTGCTTAAAGTACGTTGGTGAAGTGCTTAATGTACGTTGATGAAGCACTTCTAAGGACGCGACTGATAATATTGTGATTTATGTAAATATTTATGTATAAGTTTGCCACACAATTTCATTTATTTTCGAGGCAATAAATATTAATTGACACTGAGAAAGCGAATTATTAAATCGTTGGTAAATGTAATGTTAATAAGTTATTTTCTTGCAATTCGCTTTAAAAGAAGTTAATTATACACACTGTAAACGGCTCCCGCACCCTGACGATGTCGCTGAAGTGTAGTGTACCGTCGTCGATGTCCGTGTTGGGATACACGCTCCGCTACTTGTACCGGGGTCAACCGCGCACCTGTTATCGGTGTGGTCACGAGGGTCATCTGGCTGCTGCGTGCTGTTTCCTATCGTTCGTTACGGCTCGTGACCCTACAGCAGCCAAGCTTTAATTACGTCTAGGGATACGAGAAAACTGCTGTTCTCAAAGCGAGTCACCGGTATAAACCCCTTGATAAGTAATGAGCACGTAAATAAAAATCTTCCTTTAGGACTGAAGAATAGATACAAAATATTATATAGATATATATTCAAGACAGTATAATATAAAAACACAGATGGTCAAGTTAACTTATACAACAAAAAAGAGGTATTGTCCTTCTCCTAATATAGTATAATAAAATATGGCACAACAAGAAATAACAGACTTATCTCCCACATGTTACTCCTCCTGGTTCCCCGAAGCTACTGAACTCACGCTCTGTCGCCACCCACATTCTCACCTCCCGTCTGCCTCATCCCAGGATGAGGGATGGAAACTAAGGACTTTTAATATTTAAACTAATTGAACAACCACTTGTTCTCAAAACACACAAGAATGCAAATTACAGATAATAGTTACTTACAAAATATATAAGTACAATGCCACCTGTTTAATTACAGAAAATAAACAATTACCTAACTAAATAAAAGTGACATCTGGAACTCTCAACTGAACAGGTCCCGCTTCCCGTTTCTAACAGGTACTAGACGTGTGCAAAAGCAACCACGCTCCTGTTTCAACTGACGCTGCCACACCATACGACAATTTACAAAACACAATGTGTGTACATATACAGGCAATGATATAATAAAATAAAACAAGTTATTTAAATTTATATACGTATTCTGCTAGGAGTACGTAACACTGTCCACCTCCAAGAAAAAAAAATGCAATAGATTGAAGATCAATGGCATTTTTTCAAAGTAAAATGTATGACACTTGAGATTTATCGTATTAATTTCACCAAACATGTAAAAGTAATAAGAACACATTTCTGGACAAAAATGAAAACACGCCAAAAATAGTCTTACAGGAAACTCAGAAATTTCAGTCTTATTACTATGTTCTACATATGTGTCACTGGCAATATGCAAATTTATCTCTCCAAGGTACTATCTCATTTATTTCACTTTGTTGCAGATCATATTTCACACTCCTATCTACAACAGTATCATTAGTAGCATGAATAGAATTGTCAATAAAGGTAGCTGTTTTCACACAGTTATCATGGCAATTTAGCTTTTCATATGTTTCTACTATTTCTCCAAGATCAGTTCCGTATTTCCATGTGATCCCTTTTCCACATGGTGAATTTTTCCAAGACAGACTCCATTTTCCATTACTCCCTTTTTCTGGAGCTGAACTGCTTAATTGAAGCTGACTGGATATAGAGTAGATTTGGGACTTCTCCTCGGTATGTTCTGACACAGACATCTGCTCTTCATCACTCTTGATCCTCTGTGGAACACATACTCTCGCCAATGGATACTAAAATTAGAGAAATTAGCATTAAAACCTCACAATTATGCATAAAACTTTCCCATTCATAGAACCTTCCGAACACAAGACACCGACTTATCAAACCTTTGACCCTTCCAACCATAAATACAACCAAGATAAGTGCAAAGACCTACCGTGACGAACTGACTCTGATGATGCCATAAGGAACACACGAAATCAATTTCCTCATAACTCTGTCATAACGATCAATTGAAAAGAAAACAGGCATATGCCTAGGCACTGTATCGTAATCCTAGCAGAATACGTATAATAAATTTGAAATAGCATTTTTGTTTCCATTATCTCATTGCCTGTATATGTACACACATTGTGTTTTGTAAATTGTCGTATTGTGTGGCAGAGTTAGTGAGACAGGAGCGGGGTTGCGTTGCACACGTCTAGTACCTGTTCAATACGGGAAAGCTGGACCTGTTCAGTTTGGAAGTTCCAGATGTCACTTTTATTTAGTTAGGTAATTGTTTATATACTGTAATTAAACAGGTGGCATTAATACTTATATATTTTGTAAGTAACTATTATCTGTAATTTGGCATTCTTATGTGTTTTGAGAACAAGTGGTTGTTCAATTAGTTTAAAATATTAAAAAGTCCTTAGTTTCCATCCCTCATCCTGGATGAGGCAGGACGGGAGGTGAGAATGTGGGTAGCGCCAGAGCGAGAGTTCAGTAGCTGAACAGGACTCGAAGGAGTAACATGTGGGAGATAAGTCTGTTATTTCTTGTTGTGCCATATTTTACTATTATATATTACGTGAAATGACAATTACTTTCATTTGTTGTATAAGTTAACTTAACCATCTGTGTTTTTTATATTATACTGTCTTGAATATATATCTATATAATATTTTTGTATCTATTCTTCAGTCCTAAAAGGAAGAGTTTATTTATGTGCTCATTACTTATCAAGGGGTTTATACTGGTGACGCGCTTTAGCGAGCAGCAGTGGTATCCCTAGACGTAATTAAAGCTTGGCTGCTGTAGGTCACGAGCCGTAACGAACGATAGGTAACAAAGAGTTATGGAGGCCTGTGCCGGGAAATATTGTTCCCACTTAACCTTAATTATGCTAATCTAACCTTGCCTTCCTAGGTACCAGTGTGTTAAGTGTCTGGGTGTTTCTTAAGAACTATTCCATGTGCCAAGCAAGCCTTCCTGTGTGTCAAGTAACAACTGTTTCCACGATTTTGAGGTAAGTCATCCTATATATTTTGTTTGTGCAGTGAGGGCCAAGCGAATTTTCAGTGTGGTGACAATTTTACAGTGAAGTGTAGTGCAGTGCCATTGTTTTTAATTATTGTTGTGAATCAAGTGCCAAGTGTTAGTAACGATGGAGGAGAAAGTTGCTGCGTTGGTGGCTCACCCAGACTTTGAAAGGATTCAGAGCCTTAAAAGACTGAGTTTAATACAAATGGCAAATCAGTTGGATTTGACCGCCAACAATAGAATGGTTAAAGCCCATATATTGAAAGTCATTGTGACACATTTTGTTGAGAATGGAGAGTTAGATGAAGAATTTCTAGAAGAGTTAAGAGAGGAGTCGAGTGATCAGATGACGTTAAAGCGTCTTGAGTTAGAAGCTCGCCAATTAGAGCTTGAAGCTCAAAAGGAACAGAAACAATTAGAGCTTGAAGCTCAAAAAGAACAGAAACAATTAGAGCTTGAAGCTCAAAAAGAACAGAGAATATTAGAACTTGAAGCTCAAAAGGAACAAACTAGGCAATTAGAGATTCAACAACAAATGGCTGACACTAACTTCAGGCTTGAATCACAGCGTATGGCAGCTGGGCATGGAAATACTAGTAATGTTTCAATAAATAGTGATAATAATCCCATCAGGACGCATAAGTATATAGAGTTACCAAAGTTCAATGAGGAGGATCCTGAGGTTTTCTTTGCACATTTTTATAAAATTGCCATCAGTATGAACTGGCCAAGGGATCAGTGGGTAGCCATTATGCAGTCTCAATTTAAGGGGCGTAGTCAGGAGGTTTTTACATCCCTACCTGACGCTCATAGCTTTGATTACGAATTTGTAAAGAAAAGCATCTTAAATGCTTATCAGTTAAATCCAGAGGCACACAGGCAAAAGTTTAGGAATCTAAGGAGGATAAGTGATCAGACAATAGCAGATTTTACTCGTCAGAAGACGAATTTTTGCAACAGATGGTTAAAGTCACTTTCAGTCACTGACTTTGATGCTTTAAAGAATCTTCTTATAATGGAAGAAGTATTGTCATGTCTCCCAGACCAGTTGTCTACTTTTATGGCAGAACAAAAGAATGTAACAGACATTTATGAGCTGTCAAAGCTCGCGGATGAGCATGAGTTGTTGACTAAGGCCCAGTTTACGGCCACTTCACCTAAGTCTAGTCGTAGAGTAAATTATAATGCTCCCCGAACTCCTTATCAGAATCCATCCCGTCCTAGTACTCTAGTTACTCCCATGAGCTCTTCTCTTACAAAACCTAATCCTGCTACTTCATTGTCAGGAATGTCAAATAATAATAAGGTTATTTCTAAACCTACAGTTGGTTCTACCAGTGTGTCCACTGTAAGGTCCTGTTCCCATTGTAAGAGAAAAGGCCATGGAATTCATTCATGTTTTATATTGCACCCTGAGTTACGACCAACTGGTCTCATTTATTGCAGAGGTGTGCAAAATAAACTTACTAATAAACATGTAACTGTAAACCCCAATTGGGTGAAACAGTATTCACCATATATGTCTTCAGGTGAAGTTTTGTGTATTAATGGGAAGTGGAAGCCAGTGGTTATTCTTCGTGATACAGGTGCTTCCCAAACCATAAATTTCATCCAGTATTCTTTCTGATGTTGAAAAGAGAGATACTGGAAAGTTTGTTGTTCTTCAGAGTGTTGCAGGATGTAAAACTGTACCTCTAATAGACATTAATTTCAGATCCACCATTACACCACGTTTATGCACTGTGGGTGTTAGTACACAGTTGCCCATCCCAGGTGTGGATGTTATATTGGGATAATGATGTGGCCATAAATCATGTTGTGGGTGAGATTGATCCCCGTTTGTGTAAACAGCCAGTTGCAGACCATGTTTATTCTGCCTGTGCTGAAGTTAGTTCTATGAATGAACCTGTTGTAGAAGATGGTTTTGTCCCTTCTACCTGTGCTGATGTCAGTACTAATATAAATCCAGTTGTCAGTTCTGATGTTGTTACTCAAGCATTTGTGCCAGAAACCAGTACCCCTTCAGTGGAGAAGTGGGATGTGGTTGTTCCAGATTCCTGTGTGGCCGATTTAGTTGTTGAGAGTAAGCCTGATACTATGACTCTGCTTTATTCCAATAAATTGGGAAAGGATGTCCATGTATCATTGTCTTGCCCGCTCACTACGAACGTTGTGCCAGGAGTTGAGAGAAACTTAAAAGCCACGACTCTGTATTCCAGCCAAGTGAATGGTTTAGGACAAGATGTTGGGTTGGCAGAAGTATTCCCGCTCACCTCCAAGTTTAGAATCAGTTGTCGAGAGTAAGTCCGTTGTAGAGGCCCCGCCTCACCCTAGTCAAGGTGATAGTAATAGGGGAGGAGGTCAAACTACCTGTTACTTGCCCGCTCGTTTCAGATTCCCTTAATTTAAGTGCATTGAGTAGAACTGACCCTAAGATTTCAGAGAGAAGCAAGGAGACAGTCTGTACTGTAGATTCCAGTTTTGGAGAGTGTGGGAAAGCAGCCAGAGGATCAGCTTCTGTTGAGTAGATGGAGACCCATTGAGCCTCCCTCTTCAGTTGTCTGTGAGGATGTGACCCAGCTTGGTAGTGTATATTATTGATTGTGAGCAGACAGTACTCCAAGCAGCTCCAGAAGTCATGGGAGGAAATTTTGGTAAAATCATTAAGAGTGGTAAAGTAGCAATTGGATCTAAGTTGCGGAGTTGTGATTCTTATTCTATGTGGAGTAAGTATTTCTCATTGTGTACATTGAGTCAGAGTGTGTGTAGGATGTTGAAATCTACTTTTATTCTGCAGGAGCCATTGGTAAGAGTGGTAAAGTAGCAATTGGATCTAAGTTGCGGAGTTGTGATTCTTATTCTATGTGGAGTAAGTATTTCTCATTGTGTACATTGAGTCAGAGTGTGTGTAGGATGTTGAAATCTACTTTTATTCTGCAGGATCCATTTTCTTGTGAAGTAATGGACTGTGGGACATCTTTGTCAAGCCTTGTGGTTGAGCAGAGAGAGTTTACTCAAGTAGGTTGTGCATCCAGTTCTGAGGAAGTGGTGAGTTATGCTAGAGCAGTGTCTCTATATTCAGATCCAGTTAATTTTGATGCACGAGTGATAAAAGTGTATGTTCCACTTAAGTGTGGTGTTGACTTTCAGAGTCATATTGGAGTTGACTTTCAGAGTCATATTGTGGGTGAAGGATTAAATCATACTGGGGAGCAGATGTTTGAGGCTCCAGGTGTGTATTTCAAGTTGGAGGATAAGGTTATCCTACCTAGAGTTAATCATTGTGAAGGGTTTACAGATTGTCCTTGGGCGTTTCCCAGGTAATCTGCTGTTCATCTTCAAGATGTTAAGACCCTTAAACCTCTTGGTTGATTGTTTGTCATCAGACGTAAATCACTTGGGAAGTGATGGTGAGGGTTGTAAAGTTTTCGGCATGTTTTATTTAGTCTTTTGGAAGACTAGACGGTTGATGAACGTGTGTGTTGTGTTCAAGTTCACCATCAGGGGGTGTGAACTTGTCTTCGGAGTTATGATTGAGATATGGTGCCTAGGCATATGCCTGTTTTCTTTCACTGATCGTTATGACAGAGTTATGAGGCAATTGATTTCTGTGTTCCTTATGGATCATCTGAGTCAGTTCGATCAGGTAGGTCTTTGCACTTATCTTGGGTTGTATTTCTTGGTTTGAAGGTCAAAGGTTTGATAAGTCGGTGTCTTGTGTTTCGGAAGGTTCTATGAATGGGAAAGTTTTATGCATAATTGTGAGGTTTAATGCTAATTTCTCTAATTTTAGTATCCATTGGGCGAGAGTATGTGTTCCACAGAGGATCAAGAGTGATGAAGAGCAGATGTCTGTGTCAGAGCATACCCAGGAGAAGTCCCAAATCTACTCAACATCCAGTCAGCTTCAATTAAGCAGTTCAGCTCCAGAAAAGGGAGTAATGGGAAAATGGAGTCTGTCTTGGAAAAATTCACCATGTGGAAAAGGGATCACATGGAAATATGGGACTGATCTTGGAGAAATAGTAGAAACATAATGAAAAGCTAAATTGCCATGATAACTTGTGTGAAAGCAGCTACCTTTATTGACAATTCTATTCATGCTAATAATGATAATGTTGTAGATAGGAGTGTGAAATATGATCTGACAACAAAGTGAAATAAATGAGATAGTACCTTGGAGAGATAAATTTGCATACTCCAGTGACACATATGTAGAACATAGTCATAAGACTGAAATTTCTGAGTTTCCTGTAAGACTATATTTGGAGTGTTTTCATTTTTGTCCAGAAATGTGTTCTTATTACTTATACATGTTTGGTGTAATTAATACCATAAATCTCAAGTGTCATACCTTTTACTTTGAAAAAATGCCATTGATCTTCAATCTATTGCATTTTTTTCTTGGAGGTGGAAGTGTTACGTACTCCTAGCAGAATACGTATATAAATTTGAAATAGCATTTTTGTTTCCATTATATCATTGCCTGTATATGTACACACATTGTGTTTTGTAAATTGTCGTATGGTGTGGCCAGCGTAGTGGAGACAGGAGCGGGGTTGCGTTGGCACACGTCTAGTACCTGTTCAATACGGGAAAGCTGGAGCCTGTTCAGTTGGAAGTTCCAGATGTCACTTTTATTTTAGTTAGGTAATGTGTTTATATACTGTAATTAAACAGGTGGCATTATACTATATATTTTGTAAGTAACTATTATCTGTAATTTGCATTCTTATGTGTTTTGAGAACAAGTGGTTGTTCAATTAGTTTAAAATATTAAAAGTCCTTAGTTTCCATCCCTCATCCTGGGATGAGGCAGACGGGAGGTGAGAATGTGGGTAGCGCCAGAGCGAGAGTTCAGTAGCTGAACAGGACTCGAAGGAGTAACATGTGGGAGATAAGTCTGTTATTTCTTGTTGTGTCATATTTTACTATTATATATTACGTGAAATGACAATACTTTCATTTGTTGTATAAGTTAACTTAACCATCTGTGTTTTTATATTATACTGTCTTGAATATATATCTACTATAATATTTTGTATCTATTCTTCAGTCCTAAAGGAAGAGTTTTATTTATGTGCTCATTACTTATCAAGGGTTATACTGGTGACGCGCTTTAGAGAGCAAACAGTGGTATCCCTAGACGTAATTAAAGCTTGGCTGCTGTAGGTCACGAGCCGTAACGAACGATAGGTAACAGGCACCATATCTCAATCATAACTCCGAAGACAAGTTCACACCCCCTGATGGTGAACTTGAACACAACACACACGTTCATCAACCGTCTAGTCTTCCAAGAGACTAAATAAAACATGCCGAAAACTTACAACCCTCACCATCACTTCCCAAGTGATTTACGTCTGATGACAACCAATCAACCAAGAGGTTTAAGGGTCTTAACATCTTGAAGATGAACAGCAGATTACCTGGGAAACGCCCAAGGATAATCTGTAACCCTTCACAATGATTAACACTAGGTAGGATAACCTTATCCTCCAACTTGAAATACACCACCTGGAGCCTCAAACATCTGCTCCCCAGTATGATTTAATCCTTCACCCACAATAGGACTCTGAAAGTCAACTCCAATATGACTCTGAAAGTCAACACCACACTTAAGTGGAACATACACTTTTTATCACTCGTGCATCAAAATTAACTGGATCTGAATATAGAGACACTGCTCTAGCATAACTCACCACTTCCTCAGACTGGATGCACAACCTACTTGAGTAAAACTCTCTCTGCTCAACCACAAGGCTTGACAAAGATGTCCCACAGTCCATTACTTCACAAGAAAATGGCTCCTGCAGAATAAAAGTAGATTTCAACATCCTACACACACTCTGACTCAATGTACACAATGAGAAATACTTACTCCACATAGAATAAGAATCACAACTCCGCAACTTAGATCCAAATGATACTTTACCACTCTTAATGATTTTACCAAAATTTCCTCCCATGACTTCTGGAGCTGCTTGGAGTACTGTCTGCTCACAATCAATAATATCACTACCAAGCTGGGTCACATCCTCACAGACAACTGAAGAGGGAGGCTCAATGGGTCTCCATCTACTCAACAGAAGCTGATCCTCTGGCTGCTTTCCCACACCTCTCCAAATCTGGATCTACAGTACAGACTGTCTCCTTGCTTCTCTCTGAAATCTTAGGGTCAGTTCTACTCAATGCACTTAAGTTAAGGGAATCTGAAACGAGCGGGCAAGTAACAGGTAGTTTTTGACCTCCTCCCCTATTATATCAACCTTGACTAGGATGAGGCGGGGCCTCTACAGCGGACTTACTCTCGACAACTGATTCGAAACTTGAGGGTGAGCGGGAATACTTCTGCCAACCCGGACATTTGTCCTAACCATTCACTTGGCTGGAATACAGAGTCGTGGCTTTTAAGTTTCTCTCAAACTCCTGGCACAACGTTCGTAGTAGAGCGGGCAAGACAATGGTACATGGACATCCTTTCCCAATTTATTGGAATAAAGCAGAGTCATAGTATCAGGCTTACTCTCAACAACTAAATCGGCCACACAGGAATCTGGAACAACCACATCCCACTTCTCCACTGAAGGGTACTGGTTACTGGAACAAATGCTTGAGTAACAACATCAGAACTGACAACTGGATTTATAATAGTACTGACATCAGCACAGGTAGAATGGACAAACACCATCTTCTACAACAGGTTCATTCATAGAAACTAACTTCAGCACAGGCAGAATAACATGGTCTGCAACTGGCTGCTTACACCAAACGGGGATCATTCTCACCCACAACATGATTTATGGCCACATCATTACCCAATATAAACATCCACACCTGGGATGGGCAACTGTGTACTAACACCACAAGTGCATAAACGTGGTGTAATGGTGGATCTGAAATTAATGTCGATTAGAGGTACAGTTTTACATCCTGCAACACTCTGAGAACAACAAACTTTCCAGTATCTCTCTTTTCAACATCAGAAAGAATACTGGATGAGATTATGGTTTGGGAAGCACCTGTATCACGAAGAATAACCACTGGCTTCCATCTTCCCATTAATACACAAAACTTCACCTGAAGACTATATGGTGAATACTGTTTCACACCAATTGGGGTTTACAGTTACATGTTTATTAGTAAGTTTATTTTGCACACCTCTGCAATAATGAGACCAGTTGGTCGTAACTCAGGGTGCAATATAAAACATGAATGAATTCCATGGCCTTTTCTCTTACAATGGGAACAGGACCTTACAGTGGACACACTGGTAGAACCAACTGTAGGTTTAGAAATAACCTTATTATTATTTGACATTCCTGACAATGAAGTAGCAGGGTTAGGTTTTGTAGAGAGAAGAGCTCATGGGAGTAACTGGAGTACTAGGACTGGATGGATTCTGATAAGGAGTTCGGTGAGCATTATAATTTACTCTAGCGACTAGACTTAGGTGAAGTGGCCGTAAACTGGGCCTTAGTCAACAACTCATGCTCATCCGCGAGCTTTGACAGCTCATAAATGTCTGTTACTTCTTTTGTTCTGCCATAAAAGTAGACAACTGGTCTGGGAGACATGGACAATACTTCTTCCATTATAAAGAAGATTCTTTAGAGCATCAAAATCAGTGACTGAAAGTGACTTTAACCATCTGTTACAAAAATTCGTCTTCTGACGAGTAAAATCTGCTATTGTCTGATTCACTTGTCTCCTTAGATTTCTAAACTTTTGCCTGTGTGCCTCTGGATTTAACTGATAAGCATTTAAGATGCTTTTCTTTACAAATTCATAATCAAAACTATGAGCGTCAGGTAGGGATATAAAAACCTCCTGACTACGCCCCTTAAATTGAGACTGCATAATGGCTACCCACTGATCCCTTGGCCAGTTCATACTGATGGCAATTTTATAAAAATGGGGCAAAGAAAACCTCAGGATCCTCCTCATTGAACTTTGGTAACTCTATATACTTATGCGTCCTGATGGGATTATTATCACTATTTATTGAAACATTACTAGTATTTCCATGCCCAGCTGCCATACGCTGTGATTCAAGCCTGAAGTTAGTGTCAGCCATTTGTTGTTGAATCTCTAATTGCCTAGTTTGTTCCTTTTGAGCTTCAAGTTCTAATATTCTCTGTTCTTTTTGAGCTTCAAGCTCTAATTGGCGAGCTTCTAACTCAAGACGCTTTAACGTCATCTGATCACTCGACTCCTCTCTTAACTCTTCTAGAATTTCCTCAGCTAACTCTCCATTCTCAACAAAATGTGTCACAATGACTTTCAATATTTGAGCTTTAACCATTCTTATTGTTGGCGGTCAATTCCAACTGATTTGCCATTTGTATTAACTCAGTCTTTTTAAGGCTCTGAATCCTTTCAAAGTCTGGGTGAGGCCCACAACGCTGCAACTTTCTCCTCCATCGTTACTAACACTTGGCACTTGATTCACAACAATAATTAAAAACAATGGCACTGCACTACACTTCACTGTAAAATTGTCACCACACTGAAAATTCGCTTGGCCGCACTGCACAAACAAAAATATATAGGATGACTTACCTCAAAATCGTGAAACGTTGTTACTTGACACACAGGAAAGCTTGCTTGGCACATGGAATAGTTCTTAAGAAACACACAGACACTTGACACAATGGTACCTAGGAAGGCAAGGTTAGATTAGCATAATTAAGGTTAAGTGGGAACAATATTTCCCGGCACAAGGCCTCCATAACTCTTTGTTACCTATCGTTCGTTACGGCTCGTGACCCTACAGCAGCCAAGCTTTAATTACGTCTAGGGATACGAGAAAACTGCTGTTCTCAAAGCGAGTCACCAGTATAACCCCTTGATAAGTAATGAGCACGTAAATAAAATCTTCCTTTAGGACTGAAGAATAGATACAAAATATTATATAGATATATATTCAAGACAGTATAATATAAAAACACAGATGGTCAAGTTAACTTATACAACAAAAAAGAGGTATTGTCCTTCTCCTAATATTGTATAATAAAATATGGCACAACAGAAATAACAGACTTATCTCCCACATGTTACTCCTCCTGGTTCCCCGAAGCTACTGAACTCACGCTCTGTCGCCACCCACATTCTCACCTCCCGTCTGCCTCATCCCAGGATGAGGATGGAAACTAAGGACTTTTTAATATTTAAAACTAATTGAACAACCACTTGTTCTCAAAAACACACAAGAATGCAAATTACAGATAATAGTTACTTACAAACATATATAAGTACAATGCCACCTGTTTAATTACAGAAAATAAACAATTACCTAACTAAATAAAAGTGACATCTGGAACTCTCAACTGAACAGGTCCCGCTTCCCGTATCTAACAGGTACTAGACGTGTGCAAAAGCAACCGCGCTCCTGTTTCCACTGACGCTGCCACACCATACGACAATTTACAAAACACAATGTGTGTACATATACAGGCAATGATATAATAAAATAAAACAAGTTATTTTAAATTTATATACGTATTCTGCTAGGAGTATGTAACACGTGCGACGTGGGAGCAGCTGGTCGGGTGCATGTTCTTCGTGCGGAGGATTTACCGCCCCTGTTGCGTTCGGACGGTGTGGGTGCTGTGCCTGAGGCGCCTGACTGCCTGTCTGCTGCTCCGCCTGTTGAGGCGAGTTCTACGGCCCGTGCGACACGTCAGGTGACTGCTGTGGCCTCTGGGGTTGTTGAGCCGGTGTGTGGGGGTGTCGGGCCGTCGCCTGCGCTGCGTGTAGTGAAGGTGTCCCGGTGGAGGTTTATGTCCCACCCCCGCCTGTGGATGTGGTACCGGCTCCCGGGGATGCGGGTTTCTGCTGTTTTGGAGGGGGTGCTTCGGCAAGATGAGTTGCCTGCCGTGCCTGTGTGTGTTGACTACTGTAGTTCTGCTCTTTCCATTCTTTTGCAGAAGCGTGCACGTCGGTGTTTCTGAGGTTGTTTCCGTGGATGATGTAGACAGTGTGGGTGATGTGGCCTCTGTGTACTCTTCGGACGGTGCGGATGTGGTCTGTGTGGATGTAAAGATTGTGGAGGGGCCTGCTGGGCGTGGTGTGGTGCGGCCTGTCTCGAAGCGTTCGCGGCGGGCTCGGAGTGTGTCTCCCCTTCGTGGTGTGCCTTGGGAGGAGGTGGGGGAGTATGGTGCTCAGCTGGCGTTCCCCGCCATGGATGATGGTGCTGTGAGGGGCTCGAAGTTGCTACCTGTGCCCCCCCTCCTGCGTCTCCTGCTGTTGGGTCCCCGCAGTGGGGGGTTGTCCCTGATGATCGGGACCTCGTCGTGATGTTGCGGAAAGATGTGCGCCGGGGGGCCTCGGCTCCTGTGCCTTGTGGTGGGGTCGCTGCTACGCCTGCATCCCCTGCTGTTCCCCCTCCTTCCTTGCCCCTGTCTGGGGGTTGCCTAGTCCCGTCTGCTGGGGTCGTGCCCTGTGAGGGTCCGGAGTTGGGCTCTTATCGGGATGCCCGGGTGCTTCCGATCCCGTGGTGCTCGTCCACTATCTGGGTATCGTCAGAGAAGGAGTTTGTTTATAGGGTGCAGGATAGGATGTCTCAGCCGAGGGCACTGCCTGATGGCCGGCTGCCCGCCGACCTGTGGGTGATTTGGGAAGCGTACTGCTTGCGCTTTCCGATACGTAAGTTTCCGGAGAAGTATTAGTTCCTGTCTTGCGCACACGGCTACGCCGTGCCTGGATCAGCTGCCGCCGTGACCACGACGCCCGCCCCCCGGTGCGGGGAGTCTCCCTCTAACGTTCGCCTATGTTTTTCATCGCCACTCCTCTCTCTACGGCCCATCACATCTACCGCTTTTGGCTTTCTTCTCCTCCTCACCATCAACGCGTCTCCTTACATCTGTGTTGGTGCAGTCATCGGGAGGGTTACCCCTTCAAGCGAACTGCACCTATTCTCAACAAGAAGAAGAAGAAGAACCAGCAGGATTAGGGAGAGGGTAAACACGCCCCTCACACCGCTCGAGAAACGCCTGAAAGGCAGCCTGGAGGTGGAACTTGACCACAGCACGGTTGCCCTGAAGCAGCTGGACGCCCACCAGGTCCGACAGCTGCACATGTAGCACGTCTACCAGGGCGACACCAACCAACGGATGGTCCACCGTCACCGTAAATGCCAGACCAGCCGACAATGTCCTCTGCACTGGGGGGCGAGAAGACCCCATGGCTGAGATTGACTAGTGTGTGGTCTGGTCAACATACTTCAGCCACGTTATTGGGACTCATCGCCTGCCCATGGCTAAGACAAACGTCACCCTGTCAGTGGCAAACCACCACCAGCAGGGCAAACCAGCAATGTTGTTGTTGTTGTTGAGTTAGGGGCGACGACGATCGTGGGATCGGATGCGCCCCGGCGTACCCGTGAAGGGTGAATCGCAAGCCAGGAAAGGCGAAATGCCAAGCCAAAACGCGAAACGAGTGACGCCAAGCACTAGAAACTAATATGCCACACGGCAAAGCTATGCACAAAGGGAGAGGCAGAAACACAGAATAGAACAGGGCAAACAAACAGTCAGAAGGGCACACAGCATGTCAGAGCAAATGCACAGGAAATCAGACCACATACTTGCCCGGGAACTTGGCCCGCGGGAACCTTACATTAAACACCTCCCAGAGCACCCATTACCAAGAGTCTCGTCCATCCACCTGGGACGCCATAACATACGGAACCGGGGCAACAAACACCTGCAAACTGGGGACCCAGATGGTAGTACTCATGAGGCGAGAAGTCGCCACTCGCCCCCACAGGAAGGGAACTTGCCCCCCACGAAAGCACTCCAGTCCGTCAGACAGCAGTAACTCGGCAATCTTCGACCAGTGACTCGGTGGCATCACAGACGCCGGCAACACGTCCCCTAGGGTCCCAACGCGCACCCGCACCACAGGGGTACCCGCGGTCCCGGGCACACCACCAGATGACAGCAGGGAACCCGGACGGCGCGCATCCTTCCATAACGTCACCACCAGGCCACGCCTAGCACCAGAGTCCACACCATCCCTGGCAGCGGAAGCCACCACCCCCCACTGTGGAGAGTCCCCTGGTGGAGAAAGAGCCAAAGGCACGTCCGAGACACAGGCAGGCACATGGACGTCCGCCACCACGAACCGCGGAGACATCGACGCATCCGTATCCACACTGTCAACATCCGAAGCCCCACAGTCACTGAAGTCACCAACGTCGGCCCAGGAAGAAGAGGAACGCCGGGAACGTTTGGGCACCGGCCGGATATCGTCAGAGCCGGTAAGTGACCCAGAAACACGGGTACCACGAGTCGAAGGAACCGACGCCAGGACGGCAGCAGCCTCTACCACAGGGGGAAACCGGGCCACACACAGCAGGAGGCTCTGCAGCCACCCCAGCACCAAGCACATCCGGGACCCGAGTCACGGACACAGGGCCAGGCGCAGCATCAGAAGACGAGGGAGAAGACAGCGACGTCACACAAGGAGCTCCAGGAAGGCCCATGGGAGCAGCTGGGACAGCGACAGGATCAGGCAGACCAACCGACGGTACCTCAAGAACCGGAGGAGGGACGGCAACAACCGGAGGAACGGCAGGCGCCGCCGGGGAAGCTGCAACAGCAAACGGGACGCGCACCTCCTCATCAACATCACCAGAGACTGCCTCCAGAGGGAGCGGCGGGAAATCCTCGTCGCGGAACAAGTTGACAGGAGCAGCAGGGGCCTCAAAGCACCCGGCAGCCTGATGCCCCAACAGGCCACACCGGAAACAGGTACGAGGCTGCCGGGCATAATACACCCGGACGTAGTACCCCATAAGCCGGACAGAAGAAGGTGTATCCGACCGCATCCCCAACGTGCGAATGTTTGTACGCCTCCCAGCATACCGCCCCGAGGAGAGCGTGTTCACCCACACACTGACAACAGTACCAAACCCCCCGAAGTAACGCCGGAGGAGGTCATCAGGGAATTCCAGGGGCGCACCATGGATACTGACATAAGTCAGGGCACCAATGCGGTCCGAAATCGCCACAGAGCCGGCATCGTCTGGCAACGGCAACGTACGCCCCCCGTACCGACGGAGGAAGTCCCGGTACTCGTCCTCCCCCACGAACTTAATAACAACCCGATGGGCCGTAACTAGCTCCACACCGTAAACAGCTTTCCACCGGGACACGAAGCATGTCACACATCACCATCTCGATGGTCGGATAACCAGCCTTACAAGTGAACTCCAGGCCCACGGAGTTCACACGCTGAACAGGAGGAAGATGGCCCCCCCATGTCAGAACTGCCACGTCAACGTAGCCAGGCAGGCAACAAAACTAGTTGGGCAGGGACGCCCACACCACCTGGCGACCAAAACAGCAAACAACTCCAACAGCCACGGAGGGTCGGGAAACGTCCTCACTCCACGGCTGCTAGCAGTCGACTCCCCGCAAACCAGCAATCACCCAACGTAAACACTAGACAGGAGCGGAGAGACCTCAGGAACGTCCGACCTGGCCAGTGGTCACCACGCAACTCCCGCTCTAGAGTTCTCTTGAGTCGCGGTAGCTTATCTGATTACAATGCCTTGTGGTCGTGAAACCTAGGTAATCAAATACCTAGGCCACAAGGTGTTGAACTAGGGGCTGCAGTGGTAGCTCTGGGGAACTCTAGAATAGTTAACTGGGGGGGGTTATGGACTAAAGAGAGCTGTTTCCCTCGTCCCCGTTAGTTAACTGGGGGGGTGGGATAATGGACTAAAGAGGGGATAATGGACTAAAGAGAGCTCTTCCCCCCCCCCCCCCCCGTTACAAGGTAGACCGACGTCCAAGCACCAACTATGATATAATGATGCCCACCACTAGACTTCTTGTTGGATGCTGCAAATAGATAACTTCCTGTTGCATGCAGCAAACACCGAACCACCAACATTCCTTCTGGCGCTACATCGCGCGGAACGATGTGTCGGTTCGCAATACAACAGGCAGACTGCAGATCTAAGAAGGTGGCATATATGACTTGCCAGTTGGCAGGGTGAGGAAGGTGGTATTGCAATGATCCCCACACATTCCTTTACACGCATGGGGTCATGTTACCTCCCGGGGGGGGGGGGGAAAGAGCATGATTCCAAACCTATAGAGAAGAGAGTTTAAGTCCTTCGTATCAAATATTTTTTCAAAGCATCTGACAATGAAAGATTGGGTAGAGGGTATTCTTTAAAATAAGCCTGGGAATGTGGACTGATCATACTGAAATAGGGACGGGATGGTCATGAAATAAAAGGTTATCCACCAGTTATATACCTCAAAACAAAAGTACAAATAGAACTTATAGAAGAAAAGTTAGAAATTTTCCGGTACTGAAGGAAACAAACATATTCCGTCATATTTGATAACATACTTAGCACAGGAGGGGGGGGGGGGATGTGGCTATACCTTCGTTCCCTCTCTCAGGGCCCCAGAGGAACTCAAACTCGGTGAACAGCACGTTGAATTCATCATCCACGTGGAGCGTGAAGTCAACGAGGCCCCCTTTTCTCTTTCGCCGTATCTGCATCTAATCATAACTGTTTGTCTGGGAATGATGGGTTAGGGAAGATTGTTGACGGTGGTTGACGGAGCGTCGGCCAACTCGTTTGCGCTGTGCACCATGGGATGATTTCGGGGCCCAACAACCCCGCGGCCCGGTCCTTGACCAGGACTTGTAGAGGTATGAGTGTGTGTGTGATACTTGGCCACTCTTATACGACCTTTGAATCGTTTGATATCCTTATTTTCTTAAGTGAAGTGAAGTGTTTTTCTTCCTCCAGCAAATATATGTTAGACTTTATTTTTGGAGTTGTTCGTAATTTGTAGGACGAGTCAGCCGGTGACTCTAATTCAATACGAGATTTTTAATGGAAATATTATTTGGAAAACGAGAAGAACCGAGTCATTGCATTCAGAAAATTGTTTACAAGACCAGGCCAGGAGCTAATGTCCCAGCATGCAAGCACTTCTAGGTCAGTACATCTACGTGAGTACAGCTCAGGTGGTGGAGACAGTCACGCTAGTGGTGACGTGTCAGAGGGTGCACAGTCACGCTAGTGGTGACGTGTCAGGGGGTGCACAGTCACGCTAGTGGTGACGTGTCCGAGTGTGCACAGTCACGCTAGTGGTGACGTGTCAAAGTGTGCACAGTCACGCTAGTGGTGACGTGTCAGCGTGTGCACAGTCACGCTAGTGGTGACGTGTCGAAGGGTGCACAATCACGCTTGTCGTGACGTGTCAGAGGGTGCACAGTCACGCTAGTGGTGACGTGTCAGAGTGTGCACAGTCACGCTAGTGGTGACGTGTCAGAGGGTGCACAGTCATGCTAGTGGTGACGTGTCAGAGGGTGCACAGTCACGCTAGCGGTGACGTGTCAGAGTGTGCACAGTCACGCTAGTGGTGACGTGTCAGAGTGTGCACAGTCACGCTAGTGGTGACGTGTCAGAGTGTGCACAGTCACGCTTGTCGTGACGTGTCAGAGGGTGCACAGTCACGCTAGTGGTGACGTGTCAGTGTGTGCATAGTCACGCTATTGGTGACGTGTCAGAGTGTGCACAGTCACGCTTGTCGTGACGTGTGAGAGTGTGCACAGTCACGCTAGTGGTGACGCGTCAGTGTGTGCACAGTCACGCTAGTGGTGACGTGTCAGAGTGTGCACAGTCACGCTAGTGGTGACGTGTCAGAGTGTGCACAGTCACGCTAGTGGTGACGTGTCAGAGTGTGCACAGTCACGCTAGTGGTGACGTGTCAGAGTGTGCACAGTCACGCTAGTGGTGACGTGTCAGAGTGTGCACAGTCACGCTAGTGGTGACGTGTCAGAGGGTGTAAACATAGGAATATTAAAAAAAAAAATCTGTAGGGAGAGTTTGTTGACACTCTCGAGCACTGAGCCCGCTGGACCTGGCCCCGGGGTGGCCCCTGTCAAGCTCGCTCCTCGGACTCCTGTCACACGCAGCCCTCTACTGTGGGCGAGACACACGGTAACTGTGTCAGTCTCAGTGGACGATTGTTGTTGGTACAGACAGAACACCCTCCCCCTCTCCACGCCTGCAATCGCCCCCTCGTCTGCAATCGCTCCTTCGTCAGTACTGGTAATCACCACTCCTCCGCAATGGCGCTCTCTTTTCCGCATTCATACTTCGTCTGCAATCATCCCACGTCCACAATCGCCGCCTCGTCCGTAGTCACCCCTCGTCTGCAATCACCTTTCGTCCACAAAAGCCCCCCTGGTCCGAAAACTACCCTCTGCCTCTTACATTTACGGCGCCTCCTAGTTTTCTACCCCTACTTAAGCCCAGCTCATGTAGGCCCATGTTATCCCACCTCTGACCTCCACAGTGCATCTCTATGCCCCTCAGATCATCTCCTCCGTCACTCAGTCTCCGCTCCTAAGCTCCACTCTGCCTCTTAGCCTTCTCTGCCTCTCAGCCCATCATTGGCTCTCAGCCTTCTCATATCTCTACAAACACATAACGTAACGGTCCCTATGATTCCCTTGTTACAACTTGTAATAAAGTTGTTACATCTTGTTATAACGTTTTTATGACGTATTAGAACGTTGTTACAACTTGCTATATTCGTTGTTACAATTGTTAGTTGTTAAACATTGTTTGAACGTTGTAGCAACGTCGCGTGTGTGTGGCGGGTTGTTACCAAACTATTTCTTCTTCACAACCACTTACCTCATATTGCCCAATCCTTGGAGTGGAATTGGGATGCGGTGTCTCGGTCGGTTGAGGTGGCGGTTGGTTTGTTATCCTCGCGTCCATTGACGGTTTATCAGCGGGCGATTGTTACTAGCAAAGTTCTTTCGAGGGTGTGGTTTTTGGCTCAGTGCTTCCCCCTGGATCGGCGGCGTGCTCATAGGTTGGAGTGCAGAGTCTATCGGTATGTGTGGTGTGGGAAGTATCATCCGGTTCGTCGCTCCTCCATGGTTTTGCGGGTGGAGGAGGGGGGTGTTGGCATCCCTGAAGTTTTTACCAAGGCATTGGCTTTGTTTTGGGTGTCGTTGCGTCAGTATTTGGGGGTGGGTGGGGGCCTCGGTGCGCTTGGGATTTATTTCTGTTCTGTTCGGTTTAGCTATTTGCTTGAGTTAGGGGCTGGGTGTGAGGTCGCCTTTTGTACACCTGCTGTGTATTCGTGGGCAGTTGGGATTCTGCGGAAGCTCTGTCGTGTTCCTGAGTTTTTGTCCCTGTCGTGTCAGGGGGTTTATGGGGTTCTCCTTCGTCGTGTGAGCCATCAGGTTGAGGGTTTGTTTCCATGCTGGGATTGGGGAGGGATTTGGTCGGTCTTGGGTGGGCGGCATTTGGCTCCGTAGCAGCGGGAATTTCTCTTTCGGATGCTGCACGAGTCCTTGCCGTCGAATGATCGTTTGTGTATGCTTGGGTTGCGTTCTTCCGCGACATGTGCACATTGTGGATTGGTTGAGACGCAGTTACATGTGTTTTATTTTTGTGAGAGGGTACAGGGTTTAGTTGCTTGGTTGCGTGATGTGATTGCGGTGTTCTGTGGGCTCGGGTTTCAGGGGGATGTTTTACGGTTCCTGTTTCTTTCGTTTCCTCAGGGCTCCGGGCGGCTTCGGAACACTCTGAGTGTCTTGATTGCGGATTTTGTGTTTTGCTTGTGGGTTGGGCGTTTGGAGGGCTATGGGGTTCGCCGGATTCTGGGTTTTCTGCGGGGGCGATTGCGTTTCACATGGTGGTGGTTGCGGCGTGCTTTTCCGGTGAGGTTTGCTGATTGGTTCACTGACGCGTATGTTCAGGGTGATGCTTTGGGGTTGGTGGGGGGTCGGGGGTTTGATTAGTGTTTTGGTGTGGTGTCGATGGATTTGGGGGGGAGGGCTTCTTGGGTAATTTGGGCGTTTGGGTTGTGGGTATTCCCCCTGCCCCCTGAGGGCTTCCTCGGCGGTGCGTTGTGTGTGTTTGCCTGCGCTGTGCTTTTGTGTTGCTCCTTGTGTGTGTGTCCTTGTTGTGTGTGTTTTGTGTTCCTTTGCCGGATCCTGCGTGTTCCGCTGTTTTTTTTTGTGTGTTTGTTTGTGTGGGCGTTTTTTGTGGTGTGTATGTGTATGTATCTTTTCGTTTATTCCACCGGTTCCTGCGTGCTCCGGTGCTGTGCTCCTGGTTATGTGGGCTTCTGCCTTGTGTGTGTGGCCCTTTTGGGTACTTTTATCCGTCATGCTTCATGTAATTTTTCCCTTGTTTTATTTAAAAAAAAAAATTTTTTTTATGCCGCTGGCTTATTATGTGTAGCTGCTCTGTGTGAGCCTTTGTGTTCTCTGTGTTACTCATGTGGATCTTGTGTTATGCATGATTGGATTTCTTTTTTATGTTGTATTTTTGTACAAAAAAAAAAAAAAAATAGGAGAAAGTCTTCATGCTCTTGCATTTGTTCTGTATGATGTTTGTTGTCTTAAGAGTTCTTTGGGTTCTTTACTATGTACTTTGTCAGGCTTTGTATCTTTTTTATTGTGTATATTGTACTTTTATAAATAAAAAAAAAAAAAACTTACCTCATATTGTGCCACATTACTTTCTCACTTGTAACTTTGCAACAGAAAAGAGTGGACAGGAGTGCACTGAAAACTCCAGGAACAGTGTCGGAGAAATGCACACTGAGGGTTAGTGGCGGTCCTAGTAAAGCAAAACTGGATGTTTGAAGAAATTTTAGGTCAAAATACAAACGAACATGACGTGGGTGTAAGATAGTGTTCTGGTAACTTGTAACTCTCACAACACAATAGAAGGTCAAAACAGCAGGATATTGACGAGACAAAGTTAGCATAGATCCCCGCCAAACACACACGACAAATCTACGACGTTGCTACAACGTTTGAGCAGTTTTTAACACGTAACAACCAATATGGCAAGTTGTTCCAACGTTCTAATTCGTCATAAAAACGTTGTAATTCGTCATAAAATCGTTCTAATTCGTCATAAAAACGTTATAAAAAGACATAACAACTTTATTACAAGTTGTAACAAGCGGATAATAGGGACAGTTACGTTGTGTGTTTGCAGGGTATGAACTGCTCAGAGCATCAACACATCATTAACTGTTTATACTGAATGTAAACATAGCCGCTGTGATTGAGGACAGACGTACAGGTTTCGTAAGTGTTCAATGAATTCTGGTCCAGAAGAGATATAAGATTTCCTGGCATATATAATTGTTGACTTCATTCATACTAATAACTCAGCCACAATTAACCTCTTGATTTGCTCCCCCCCCCCCCCTCCATAACAAACAATTACCTAATCCAACCGAACTTAGTTGAACTGAACCTAACCTAACCTATCCTAACCTAATCTCTCCTAACCCGAACATAACTGAATCTAACCAACCCGACCCTGTTACGGCCCTCTCGGGACGCAACGGGGTCCTTACTCTGATGTTCTTAGAGGAAGATATATGTATCCGTTCCCAAGCCAGTAGTGGCTATCAAGGGATGAGATCCGTGACGCAAGTAACTTAAAGGGAGTAGGGAAAGAAAGCTAAGAACTTAATATTATAATTATTACCATCACCGTTTAAATATATAAAATAAATGAGTGCACAAAGGGGAGGGGTATTAACACTTGACAAGGGGATTAATCCTCAATCGATGTCTTCTGCTGAAGACGCTGGTGCCATAACTCTCGGTGCCGAGTCCTTGGTGCTTTCTTCGTGGCCTCACAATTAATTCTCCAAAGAAGTTGAGCCTACCCGGGCCACAGGTCAGCCAAAACACGGGTCCACTGGGGGCACCGCCGTGGAGGCCGTCAACCACACGTCCAGCTGGTCTGCTGGCAGGTTCTGAGCCAACAAGGCTGGTACGGCCACTCCACGAACGATAAAAGGGGAACGCCCTAGACAGGAGCCTCGTGTGACACCACAAATCACTCTCCTGTCTTCAGTACCCCAGTGGATGATCGTCTCCAACAGTCGGTCCTGGGTAAATCCTTTTACTGCCACTCCACTGGCAGGCTAACACACCACAGTGTTCTTCCGGGGGGACGACTTCACAACAGCTGCAGCTAGGTTCAAGGTATGGAGACTGGCTGCCTCGGGTAGACTGACTCAACCTTCAACACAGCGGTCCCAGGTCGACTCTGTAAACAGACACGTCATCAATGACTGGGACACACTAAAACACCTCACTTACGGGCTCGGGCACAAACACCTGACGTATCCAGTCCATAGATGGCGCTGTCGTCGGAGCACCACCTCACCAGAGGTCAGGAACGGCTGTGTTGTGAGCTGCACAGGACTGGAAACTGGCCCTCGTGGCTGGTACACCTTGTCCTCACCAGGTGTCGTCGTCCGTTTGGCGGGGGTTTCGGGAGCTGACCCACAGATGGCGTGGTTGTCACTGCTCCAGGCTCGGACGCTGGATCCGGGTTCATAACAGACCCAAACCTAACCACATTAACCTAACCAAATACGTACTAACCCTTGCAAAACCACTAAACTTATCGAGTCCGATACATAGAAAATGTAGGTATTTTGTGAGCCGTTATTTTTCATAGTAGGTGGCCTGTGTATAATTTGTTTTACTAGAAGGTACAAAATGTGACTTATTAATTGAGAACACGAGTTAAAAAGCAAATCAAAGGATAGAAAAAGATTGTGGAAAACAATAGAATTTAAAACAATTAGTGAAAGTCAAGATATATACAACAAGAATTAACTCGTAGTCCAGGAAGCCTAAGCCCATTATACGGCAGTAAGGTAATTATGAGGAGAGAGAACTAAGACAGTGTAACTTTACAGTGCTTTGGAAGGACTAAATATGGTCAAGGAACTGCGACAAGAAGATGGAGTGAAGGAAAAGGAGCCCAGCCACTTGGTCTGAAGCGACGCCGCCAGCTGTGAGGGACATGATAACAACGTACAAAGTTGGACAGACGAGTATTGTTAATAACGAGCAGTAGTGAATTGACGGATTTATCGTTGGCTTTTACACGCAAAAATGTTATGAAGTGTGTTTAAGTGTTTAAGTTTAAGTGTGCGCCTAATTCTAGAGGAATATTTTTTTGAGAGCAAATGGCTGCTAATGAATGAGTTGGATTACAAGGAGATATTGTGGAGCCAAACTTTCTTCAGAACATTATGAGCAAATAAGATACACACACAGGTTAGTTTTAGCATTGAATTAACAGGACTCTGGATCTAAGGCTCGATCCTGCAAGCATATATAGCGAAGCTCATCAAGGTGAATACATCTTGGGGGTAAGTAGTACAAGAGGACAATGGTTGAATAATTGCAAATGAGACGAAGAAACGTAATAAAATACTCGCACCGTGTACACATTTGTCAGCAATTAGTTGACTACGATCAAGGAAGTCAGGAGAGCCACCTCCATTCACAACTTCAATTCTATATACGGCAAAGAATTAGAACAAGCGAGTTAGTCAGGGTTCGATTCTTGGTCACGGAGGATTCTCTGGGCTCCGGTCTCTCTCTAACTCTTAACCACTGTTCACTCAGCAGTAATTGGGTCCCTGGTCCTGTTAGCCGATTGGTGGATCGTGTTCCAGGGAAAATGAGTGGGTAAAAGGGCTTACTGTGAGCTGTGGGAAGATAAAGCTCTCAGCCTTGTAACAGGAGCCATAGGCCCTCTGCTCCTGTACCACTCCTGTTTAGAGGACAAAAAAGGTACGGAAAGTTTAATTACCGTACCAGATGCAACGTGGCTATCAGGCGGGGCATGAAGACCCAGACCTTGTTCCCCCAAGACTCCCTCTTTTGCTGAAGAAAAACTGGCATGGACATACGAGCCCACACAGACAGCCACATTAGATAGGGAAAGTCTTTGGCTGTTACAGACGACTCTAATTAGGGGAGAGGGGGGGGGGCACAGAGGGGGGGGGTTGCAACCACGGAGGGGGGGGGGAGTGGAGGCGCTATAGTCATTATACTCCTGTACATTGTTGCAGTTGCAACGCGCCTGTTGAAAGCCACCACCGTAAACGGGTTTACAAATATAGACGATAGAGTACCGGAACGTCGGGAGATAAAATGTAGGATCCCGGTAGTACTGTTGGGTGTGTTCTCGACGCACAATCAAGAATTCCGGGTTCGAATCCCGGGCGGGACAAATAGTTTGGACACATTTGCCTATCGCCTATTTCCCTGTTCACCTAGCAGTAAGCAGGTACCCTGAGTTAGTCACCTTGCTGTGGGATTGCATCCTTGGGGGCCGGGGGGGGGGGGGGGGGTTACGTTTACGCTTATGGGGGTGAACGTATATGAATACATACACTGTGGCTGCCTGTCCCCCGACACTAGAGGCGAAGTCGACGCTGTACCGACCAGTCTGTCACCCCAGGTACTATAGTGCTACTAGCACTAATAGTACTAGTTTTATTAGTAATAGTACTAATACTAGTAGTACTTGTGCTATAGTACTTCCACCTCGTTCTGTAAACTCTTGTGACGGCGCTGGAACCAAGCGTATTGGTTGTTGCCTTTCCTTTGGAAAATTTCAGCATCATGGATGGTGGGGGGGGGGAGGGGAGGACCAGCTGCATGGGTAACAGCTTCTCCATATCGACCTATCCAGGCTTTATGCTCTGGAGAGGATACTCCAACCTCTCTCTACCCCCGTGGGTATCGACAGATAACCCCCCCCCCCTCCCCTTCCCCTCGCTCCCTGATAGATAAACCCGTACTGTGTCTAGAATCTGATCTCGACACGAAAAGTCAATAATTCAGGAAGTCCTCCATCGCGACCCCCAGGCAGCCGGAGTCGTAATTTGTTTCCAAGTATATCAGTCGTTAGGAAGCCCGGCGGGCAGGCCGGCCGGCCCGGGATGAACCAGTTAATGAGAAGCATCTCTTTAAAGGTGTTCCGTCTGTTCCAGAGTCGTTGGTGCTGAAACTCCTCATCAGGACGAGCACCATCGACCAGAAGGTAGTTTTTGTAGTCCTGGCTTCCTCCTCTCAAGATTTGTCGGACGTAAAAACAAAAATTAATATTTGAAATGCCCCCCCCTCAATAAGATCCTCAACGTCACAAGCAAAAGCGATAATCTCAGAATCGTTAATAATTATTCGTAACCGGCGATTTTCAGAGTCAAGGTGAATCTCTGATGAGATCTTAGATGCGGGGTTACTGTTATCGTGGAAGGTACTCATCACCTGATGAGATCTTAGATGCAGGGTTACTGTTATCGTGGAAGGTAATCATCACCTTATGAGGCTGTTTCCCCCCCTCTTCCCCACCCACCTAACGTCCCCCCTTTCCCCTCAGGCAGATGAGGTCGGCAGGAGGGGGAAGTTATCAGGTTTGATGGGAGGTGTGGCGGGGGGGGGGGGGAAGCCTGGCTGCCGAGGGTGATGGGTGTTATCTTGACGTCATATGGCCAAGCGTGTTATCTTAAGGGGTAAAGGGGGTTATATTAACGCCATGTTGTAAACAAGATATTGTCATAAAGTAATGAAAGACATTTTCTTAAAATGATGAACTACGTTATCTTAAAGTGGTGAAGTTTTCTTAGCGTCATATAGAGAAGATTTGTTATCTTGTAGTGATGAAGGTAGCTATCTTAGCGTCATGTTGTGAACGATGTTATCTTACAGCAATGAAGGTAGTTATCTCAACATCATGTTGTGAAGGATGTCATCTTATAGTGATTAAGGTTATTTAACATGTTGTGTTATCGTAAAAGTTATAAAGGAGGTTATCTGAGTGTGTTGTTATGAAAGAAGTTACCTTAAATTGTTGAGAAGGATCTTAAAGTTATGAAGTATGTTATCATGAAGTGATGCGATGAAGAATGTTATCTTAACGTCATGTGGTTAAATAGTTTTTCCCAAAAACGACGAGTGATGATATCTTACCGTGAAGGGAAGAGCGTTGTTATCTAATGAGGTGAAGAATGATATCATTCGAGGACAGATGCGAGAGGTTCGGTTAACAGTTATAGAGGCTACTGGCGACTTGTAAGGGGGTTGTCTGGGAGACGACTGTACGGCTGTTTTTAGGGGTAGTAAGACGTATGGGAGCAGTACTAAGGAAGGGAGGTGCTAGGGAAAGTACACATGAATGTTTCCCCTTCGCATTAAGGGGCGATAATGCGATATATTCAGAGTAGTTCAATGTCAACCAAACTTGTTTGACTAGTTCAGTGCTCCGTGGTGTAGTGGTAAGACACTCGCCTGGCGTTCCGCGAGCGCTATGTCATGGGTTCGTATCCTGGCCGGGGAGGATTTACAAGGCGCAATTCCTTAACTGTAGCCTCTGTTTAACACAACAGTAAAATGTGTACTTAGATGAAAAAACTATTCTTCGCGGCAGGGGATCGTATTCCAGGGACCATAGGATTAAGGACTTGCCCGAAACGCTACGCGTACTAGTGGCTGTACAAGAATGTAACAACTCTTGTATATATCTCAAAAAAACAAAAAAACAAACAATAACGTTGTATATGAAAAGGGCTGCAATTGTTCCAAGTTTCAGTATTGCAACCTAAATAAAAAGGGAGATTTTTTTTCAACGAATTTTTGCACATTTTCAAATCGAAACTACAACCACAAGTTTCAATTGAAATCATTTCTATGAAACTTTTCTATCACATAAGCATATAATAAAAGGATCTGTTTCGGCGGATTTTTTTAAATATGTTTAGTTATACTTATACAAATAGTCAAAGTGCCATAAAAAAATTATGCATATATATCCTGGTTTATTACCATTATAAAATCAATAAATTGACTTAGGAAAAAAAGCTAGAAAACAGATTTGTAGAAACATAAACTCTACATATAAGGTGTAAGTTTCATGTAAATTGAATAAAAAAAATGTAAGAGTTATAGGAACTTTTATGTTACTTGAAAATAAATATGTAAAAAATAAAGTCTAAGGTGCTGCCATCTGTGACTGAGGTTGACATTAACCAATTTCCTCCAAAATTTGCACCCTTACAGATAGGCTTACGTGCAGTCAGGTGTATAAGTTTCATGTAAATCGTCCGATAAACAAATAAGAAAAAATCATGTTTATTAACTCCATTTTTTGGGATAAAACTAATTATTAAATATTTTGATTATATCCTATTATGATACCTGAGAGTCATAGATATGATTTCAGTTGACACTTGTGTTTGATGTTAATTTTTGACCAATTTGGAACATTTTTGACACATAATTATATTTTTGTTCTCTTCCTATTTATGCTTCGATGCTCAGACTTGGACCAGATGAAACTCTTTTCATATATATACAACTCGTCAAAAAAGTTAGAATGAAGTTGAACTAGTTTTCATTTATAGCATATTTTTGCATTATGCCCCATTAACTCACACCACTGACACTTATTGAAAAAAAAACAATCGAATCGTCCACCATTCGTACAAGAGAAACGAAAACAAAGTCATATCTATCCTGGCTGCTTCGCCTCTCGCCTGCTGTGAAGAAAAGGTTCATGTACTTGGCATCACTTGAGGAAATGTTAAAAGTTAAATGCAATTAAAGCGTCTTGGCCGGAGCATTTGCGCTACAGAACCGTTTGGGCTTATAGCTAACGCATGACCTAGCTTGCCTTTGCTATTTCGGTTTCTTAATATCTCTGTTGTTCTGCGGGATGGTTCGATTATGTGAGGTGTATAGAGCTTCCCGGCCTAGGTTTAGTTACAGGGTTATTCATGCCCGTGCCACCTCTTGCGTGACTTAATCGACATCAATCAATCGTAGGTTTAATAATTTATTATGCACCTCATACCGACCCCCCTCGCCCCTTTGGTTGGAGGTGGTGGAAAAGGGGTTACTGAGGCACATAATGGGTTCAGGAGCTGACTCTCATAGTTCGTTTAGCTGAACGAGTAACAACTTTGTGAAGCTAGTTACACTCACAATATATTGTTTCTCTTACAGAAATCCAGGTATATAATGACGAGTACCTCAAGAAGCGGCCCACAACAGTCTCTGTACAAGACTGATTACACCTGAGGTGAGTCAGTTGCTGTTACCAGTCCTGCTCCACACCCAGCTACCTGGACGCCAGCTTTACAGCCAGGCAGCTTTATTGACAGGCAGCTTTACAACCAGGCAGCTTTACAGTCAGGCAGCTTTACAGTCAGGCAGCTTTACAGCCAGGCAGCTTTACAACCAGGCAGCTTTACAGCCAGGCAGCTCTACAGTCAGGCAGCTTTACAGCCAGGCAGCTCTACAGTCAGGCAGCTTTACAGTCAGGCAGCTTTACAGCCAGGCAGCTTTACAGCCAGGCAGCTTTACGACCAGGCAGCTTTACAGCCAGGCAGCTTTACAACCAGGCAGCTTTACAGCCAGGCAGCTTTACAGTCAGGCAGCTTTACAGTCAGGCAGCTTTACAGGCAGGAAGCTTTACAACCAGGCACCTTTACAGCCAGGCAGCTTTACAACCAGGCAGCTTTACAGCCAGGCAGCTTTACAGTCAGGCAGCTTTACAGTCAGGCAGCTTTACAGCCAGGCAGCTTTACAGTCAGGCAGCTTTAGAGACAAGCAGCTTTTGAGTCAGGCAGCTTTACAGCCAAGCAGTTTTACAACCAGGCAGCTTTACAGACAGGCAGCTTTACAGCCAGGCAGCTTTAAAGTCAGGCAGCTTTACAGTCAGGCAGCTTTACAGTCAGGCAGCTTTAGAGACAAGCAGCTTTTGAGACAGGCAGTTTTACAGCCAAGCAGCTTTACAGCCAGGCAGCTTTACAGTCAGGCAGCTTTACAGTCAGGCAGCTTTAGAGACAAGCAGCTTTTGAGACAGGCAGCTTTACAGCCAAGCAGCTTTACAGCCAGGCAGATTTACAGCCAAGCAGCTTTACAACCAGGCAGCTTTACAGACAGGCAGCTTTACAGCCAGGTAGCTTTAAAGTCAGGCAGCTTTACAGTCAGGGAGCTTTACAGTCAGGCAGCTTTACAGTCAGGCAGCTTTACAGTCAGGCAGCTTTACAGCCAGGCAGCTTTACAGTCAGACAGCTTTAGAGACAAGCAGCTTTTGAGTCAGGCAGCTTTACAGCCAAGCAGCTTTACAGCCAGGCAGCTTTACAGTCAGGCAGCTTTACAGTCAGGCAGCTTTACAGCCAGACAGCTTTACAGCCAGGCAGCTTTACAGTCAGGCAGCTTTAGAGACAAGCAGCTTTTGAGACAGGCAGCTTTACAGCCAAGCAGCTTTACAGGAAGGCAGCTTTACAGTCAGGCAGCTTTACAGTCAGGCAGCTTTACAGCCAGACAGCTTTACAGCCAGGCAGCTTTACAGTCAGGCAGCTTTAGAGACAAGCAGCTTTTGAGTCAGGCAGCTTTACAGCCAAGCAGCTTTACAGCCAGGCAGCTTTACAGTCAGGCAGCTTTACAGCCAAGCAGCTTTACAGCCAGGCAGCTTTACAGTCAGGCAGCTTTACAGTCTGGCAGCTTTACAGCCAGACAGCTTTACAGCCAAGCAGCTTTACAGCCTGGCAGCTATACAGCCAGGCAGGCATAAAGCTTTACAGACCGGTACCTTTACAGATAGACAGCTTTACAGCCAGACATCTTTACAGCCAGGCAGCTTTACAGCCAAGCAGCCTTACAGCTTTACAGACTTTACAGCCAGACATCTTTACAGACAGGCAGCTTTACAGCTAAGCAGCTTTACAGTCAGGCAGCTTTAGAGACAGGCAGCTTTACAGCCAAGCAGCTTTACAGCCAAGCACCTTTACAGCCAGACAGATTTACAACCAGGCAGCTTTACAGACATGCAGCTTTATAGCCTGGCAGTTTTACAGATAGGCAGCTTTACAGTCAGGCAGCTATACAGCCAGGCAGCTTTACAGCCAGGTAGCTTTACAGCATGGCAGCTTTACAGACACGCAGCTTTACAGACAGGCAGCTTTACAGCCAGGCGGCTTTACAGACAGGCAGCTTCACAGCCAGGCAGCTTTACAGAATGGCAGCTTTACAGACAGGCAGCTTTACAGCCAGGCGGCTTTACAGACAGGCAGCTTCACAACCAGGCAGCTTTACAGCCAGGCAGCTTTACAGACAGGCAGCTTCACAGCCAGGCAGCTTTATAGACAGGCAGTTTACAGACATGCAGCTATACAACCAGGCAGCTTTACAGACATGCAGCTATACAACCAGCCAGCTTTACAGACAGGCAGCTATACAACCAGGCAGCTTTACAGACAGGCAGCTTTACAGCCAGGCGGCTTTACAGACAGGCCGCTTCACAGCCAGGCAGCTTTACAGAATGGCAGCTTTACAGACAGGCAGCTTTACAGCCAGGCGGCTTTACAGACAGGCAGCTTCACAGCCAGGCAGCTTTACAGCATGGCAGCTTTACAGCCAGGCAGCTTTACAGACAGGCAGCTTCACAGCCAGGCAGCTTTATAGACAGGCAGTTTACAGACATGCAGCTATACAACCAGGCAGCTTTACAGACATGCAGCTATACAACCAGCCAGCTTTACAGACAGGCAGCTATACAACCAGCCAGCTTTACAGACAGGCAGCTATACAACCAGGCAGCTTTACAGACAGGCAGCTATACAACCAGGCAGCTTTACAGACAGGCAGCTATACAACCAGGCAGCTTTACAGACAGACAGCTATACAACCAGGCAGCTTTACAGTCAGGTGCAAGCTTAAAAGTTTCGTTCCACTGTTTGCTCTGGAGGGGAAAAATCGCATCTCTTTGATTAGAATGATTTAATATAGTTATAACAACCGCCTGAGGTGTGTATATAACGGTCTTCAACTTTCTGTTGTGACTGTTGGAGGAGGAGCTGCTGGTGTTGTGACTGTTGGAGGAGGAGCTGGTGGTGTTGTGACTGTTGGAGGAGGAGCTGCTGCTGTTGTGACTGTTGGAGGAGGAGCTGGTGGTGTTGTGACTGTTGGAGGAGGAGCTGCGGGTGTTGTGACTGTTGGAGGAGGAGCTGCTGCTGTTGTGACTGTTGGAGGAGCTGGTGGTGTTGTGACTGTTGGAGGAGGAGCTGCTGGTGTTGTGACTGTTGGAGGAGGAGCTGGTGGTGTTGTGACTGTTGGAGGAGGAGCTGCTGGAGTTGAGACTGTTGGAGGAGGAGCTGGTGGTGTTGTGACTGTTGGAGGAGGAGCTGCTGGAGTTGAGACTGTTGGAGGAGGAGCTGCTGGTGTTGTGACTGTTGGAGGAGGAGCTGCTGGAGTTGAGACTGTTGGAGGAGGAGCTGCTGGTGTTGTGACTGTTGGAGGAGGAGCTGCTGGAGTTGAGACTGTTGGAGGAGGAGCTGGTGGTGTTGAGACTGTTGGAGGAGGAGCTGCTGGTGTTGTGACTGTTGGAGGAGGAGCTGCTGGTGTTGTGACTGTTGGAGGAGGAGCTGCTGGTCTTGTGACTGGTGGAGGAGGAGCTGCTGGTGTTGTGACTGTTGGAGGAGGAGCTGCTGGTGTTGTGACTGTTGGAGGAGGAGCTGCTGGAGTTGAGACTGTTGGAGGAGGAGCTGCTGGTGTTGTGACTGTTGGAGGAGGATCTGCTGGTGTTGTGACTGTTGGAGGAGGAGCTGCTGGAGTTGAGACTGTTGGAGGAGGAGCTGCTGGTGTTGTGACTGTTGGAGGAGGAGCTGCTGGAGTTGAGACTGTTGGAGGAGGAGCTGCTGGTGTTGTGACTGTTGGAGGAGGAGCTGCTGGAGTTGAGACTGTTGGAGGAGGAGCTGGTGGTGTTGAGACTGTTGGAGGAGGAGCTGCTGGTGTTGTGACTGTTGGAGGAGGAGCTGCTGCTGTTGTGACTGTTGGAGGAGCTGCTGGTGTTGTGACTGTTGGAGGAGGAGCTGATGCTGTTGTGACTGTTGGAGGAGGAGCTGCTGGTGTTGTGACTGTTGGAGGAGGAGCTGCTGGTGTTGTGACTGTTGGAGGAGGAGCTGCTGGTGTTGTGACTGTTGGAGGAGGAGCTGCTGGTGTTGTGACTGTTGGAGGAGGAGCTGCTGCTGTTGTGACTGGTGGAGGAGGAGCTGCTGGTGTTGAGGCTGGTGGAGGAGGAGCTGCTGGTGTTGTGACTGTTGGAGGAGGAGCTGCTGGTGTTGTGACTGGTGGAGGAGGAGCTGCTGGTGTTGAGGCTGGTGGAGGAGGAGCTGCTGGTGTTGTGACTGTTGGAGGAGGAGCTGCTGGTGTTGTGACTGGTGGAGGAGGAGCTGCTGGTGTTGTGACTGGTGGAGGAGGAGCTGCTGGTGTTGTGACTGTTGGAGGAGGAGCTGCTGGTATTGTGACTGTTGGAGGAGGAGCTGCTGGTGTTGTGACTGTTGGAGGAGCTGCTGGTGTTGTGACTGTTGGAGGAGGAGCTGCTGGTATTGTGACTGTTGGAGGAGGAGCTGCTGGTGTTGTGACTGTTGGAGGAGCTGCTGGTGTTGTGACTGTTGGAGGAGGAGCTGGTGGTGTTGTGACTGTTGGAGGAGGAGCTGCTGGTGTTGTGACTGTTGGAGGAGGAGCTGCTGCTGTTGTGACTGTTGGAGGAGGAGCTGCTGGTGTTGTGACTGTTGGAGGAGGAGCTGGTGGTGTTGTGACTGTTGGAGGAGGAGCTGCTGGTGTTGTGACTGGTGGAGGAGCTGCTGGTGTTGTGACTGTTGGAGGAGGAGCTGGTGGTATTGTGACTGTTGGAGGAGGAGCTGCTGGTGTTGTGACTGGTGGAGGAGGAGCTGGTGGTGTTGTGACTGGTGGAGGAGGAGCTGCTGGTGTTGTGACTGTTGGAGGAGGAGCTGCTGGTGTTGTGACTGTTGGAGGAGGAGCTGCTGGTGTAGTGACTGTTGGAGGAGGAGCTGCGGGTGTTGTGACTGTTGGAGGAGCTGCTGGTGTTGTGACTGTTGGAGGAGGAGCTGCTGGTGTTGTGACTGTTGGAGGAGGAGCTGCGGGTGTTGTGACTGTTGGAGGAGGAGCTGGTGGTGTTGTGACTGTTGGAGGAGGAGCTGCTGGTGTTGTGACTGTTGGAGGAGGAGCTGGTGGTGTTGTGACTGTTGGAGGAGGAGCTGCTGGTGTTAATTCGCCGACAACAGAACTGATGAAATGTGATCTTTTCACTAACAAGTTATCGTGTTATGCGAGGGATTTTTAGCAAGTTTATATAAAGTTGAATTTTGGGGTTAGTAAGCGAGGAGGTAAGTGGGTGGTGGTGGTTGGTGGTGGTGGTGGAGGAGGCAGGTGGTGGTGGAGGAGGCAGGTGGAGGTGGAGGCAGGTGGTGGTGGTGGTGGAGGTGGAGGCAGGTGGTGTTGGTGGGTGGTGGTGGAGGAGGCAGGTGGAGGCAGGTGGTGGTGGAGGAGGCAGGTGGAGATGGAGGCAGGTGGTGTTGGTGGGTGGTGGTGGAGGAGGCAGGTGGAGGCAGGTGGTGGTGGAGGAGGCAGGTGGTGGTGGTGGGTGGTGGTGGAGGAGGCAGGTGGAGGTGGAGGCAGGTGGTGGTGGTGGTGTAGGAGGAGGTAGGTGGTGGTGGTGGTGGTGGAGGAGGAGGGTCGCCGGGGTGGCCACCTTCAGTGTTGGTCTGACGCCCGTGTGAGTGAGACGTACCACTGTGCGAGCTCCGGATGTTGGCCTGCCCACTGTGGCACCCGGCCTAACCAACCCTCCCTCACGCTCACACGTTTCGTGTGGCACTCCCCCCCCCCCTCCCCCCTTCACTCTTCCTTCGTTAACGGCAGCAGCAGTGTAACCCCCTCCCCCTTGTGATAACGAAATTAACATGTTATGATTATATATTATTGATGTGATGAATATATGGATAGTGTGAATATTATGTGATGATTATATATTTTTTTTACCTCAGAAACAAGTCATCAAAACTTGTGTGTTGTTTTTAGCTGTTCAATGCAAGTTTGAGGATAACAGTTGCAACACAGCTTGGAATGATATACACAAGTGCAGCAACTCAGTAGAAACGTCCCGAGGGAGTCGAAGTTTCTCACGAAGGAGAAATTATTAGTTTGTACATGTGGATAACAGGCGTAGAGGAGGCGCTGCCTGGGGGGCGCTGGAGCAGTGGGCGTGTGGTGCGGGCGTGGTGGCCCACCGGGTCAGCGGTGGTGCTCCTGGTGGTGGTTCTCAGTGCCCTCTGGGGTGGGGGCGAGGGCCTGGACGAGGGGTCCTCGCCACCCCTGCCTCGCCAGCAGCAGTCTCCGCCCCTCGCCAGTGATATCCTTGCCCGTTATCCTGGTCAAGACGACTACATCAGTGAGTACCCCTCTCAGCATCTTCCCCTCGTAGCAGGCAGTTCCCCTTTAGCATCCCCCCCCTCCCCCGACATATCTTATTTTTCATTTTATTTTTATTTAAGTAGTTGAATTGACCCGAGTTTCAAGTTGATGATATTAATAATAATTTTTGCTGTCGCTTTAATTGTAATTGATAAATGAATTTGGACTGTTTTGACCTCAAGCGATTACGACTAAAGTCATATATTTATGTTGTAGTGAGCTTTGATGCGGTTATTGGCGCTCACACTACGAAGATGATGGCCACTTTAAACACGACTTTTCGGGAATATCTGTGGGAAAAAGTTCCTCTGTAGTTCCTATAGAATTACTCCAAGACTTATTTCAGCAGTTCTGAAGCGCTTTTATTCAGCGTTATTGTTCTGATTAAATATCTTGGGAATATCTTGTAATACTCAACTACACACACACTCAGGTTAGGATATATATATATATATATATATATATATATATATATATATATATATATATATATATATATATATATATATATATATATATATATATATATATATATATATATATATATATATATATATATATATATATATATATATGACAATGTCAGACCACGGAGGAAAAATGAAACAGGAAATTTCCTTAAGTACTTTCGTATATTAAATACATCTTCAGAAGGTCAGTGACCTTCTGAAGATGTATTTAATATACGAAAGTACTTAAGGAAATTTCCTGTTTCATTTTTCCTCCGTGGTCTGACATTGTCACATTCTTAATCACGTGTTTATTTTCGTGATATACACACACACACATATATATATATATATATATATATATATATATATATATATATATATATATATATATATATATATATATATATATATATATATATATATATATATATATATATATCAAGGTCAAGGTACTGGGAACGTTTGAGGGTGATCCTGGATGTCATGGGTTCGAATCCCGGATGGGTCATTTAGAGTTCTTGGTGATATATATATATATATATATATATATATATATATATATATATATATATATATATATATATATATATATATATATATATATATATATATATATATATATAAAGTGTGTGTGAGTGTACTCGTTCTCACCAACATTTATTTGCTAATATGTACTTGCAGTGTCAAGTATGGACGCGCGCGCGTGCGCCCGGGTACATGAATTTATTCATCCATGCGTCAATGGTGATGCGCAGGAGAGTAATAATGTGCGCATGTTTATACACTGTTTACAGTGATCATAAACTAAAGCAAGAACAAGAATTCTTCAAGATTTTTCAAATAATTGTCTTCCTTTTCTTCGCCTGTATCAGGGGGGGGGGGGTCTCTTGGCCCTCAAACTTGGGGAACAAAAATTTTGAGTGAAAAAATGAATTTAGAAAGTATTATCAATATTAAAGCATTGATAACACAAGTCATAAGGCCTTCGACCGGTATATAGACATTAAAATATATTCACACTGATACAGAACTATTGTGTATTAAACGTATTATGCTAATTTACTACGATCATACACGCAGTGAAATAACGCGAAGATTATCCAATTATTTTCAATTATCAGGGGAAAACGCCAAGTCATTACGACTTTATAACACTTGGAAGCGGGCAGGATAAGGATTTGAAATGGGACGGGAGGAAAGGAATGGTGCCCAACCACTAACACGGTCGGGGACTGAAAAGATTATCCAAGGCATCGAAATGTGTGACAAATTGTTCGTTTTAACGTAAATAATAGTTGAACAAATCCACAAGGGCCGTGATGAGGGCCCTTTAATATTTGTTAATATGTTATATAACGCTATTGTGATTTATGTGCGTATAAATAATGGATATTAATGTACATGCGTTTGTTAAACATTCTAACTGATATTAAACGGAATATATTGTTACATTTCTATGTTTTTTCTACTGATTTTTAGTTTGAATATTATTACAATGACGATTTTCTTTATGTATTTCACCTTTAACTTTCCGAGTGATGTCGCACTCGTGGGAAAAAATATAAATGAAACATTATAAATGCACACACACACAATGTTACATTTACCAGTAGGTCAATAGTGGGCGACTCCTGTAGAGAGGGACTCCTGTAGAGAGCGACTCCTGTAGAGAGGGACTCCTGTAGAGAGGGACTCCTGTAGAGAGCGACTCCTGTAGAGAGGGACTCCTGTAGAGAGGGACTCCTGTAGAGAGGGACTCCTGTAGAGAGGGACTCCTGTAGAGAGGGACTCCTGTAGAGAGCGACTCCTGTAGAGAGGGACTCCTGTAGAGAGGGGCTCCCGTAGAGAGGGACTCCTGTAGAGAGGGACTCCTGTAGAGAGGGACTCCCGTAGAGAGGGACTCCTGTAGAGAGCGACTCCTGTAGAGAGCGACTCCTGTAGAGAGGGGCTCCTGTAGAGAGGGACTCCCGTAGAGAGGGACTCCCGTAGAGAGGGACTCCCGTAGAGAGGGACTCCCGTAGAGAGGGACTCCTGTAGAGAGGGACTCCTGTAGAGAGGGACTCCCGTAGAGAGGGACTCCTGTAGAGAGGAACTCCTGTAGAGAGGGACTCCCATAGAGAGGGACTCCCGTAGAGAGGGACTCCTGTAGAGAGGGACTCCTGTAGAGAGGGACTCCTGTAGAGAGGGACTCCCGTAGAGAGGGACTCCTGTAGAGAGGGACTCCCGTAGAGAGGGACTCCTGTAGAGAGGGACTCCTGTAGAGAGGGACTCCCATAGAGAGGGACTCCCGTAGAGAGGGACTCCTGTAGAGAGGGACTCCTGTAGAGAGGGACTCCTGTAGAGAGGGACTCCTGTAGAGAGGGACTCCTGTAGAGAGGGACTCCTGTAGAGAGGGACTCCCGTAGAGAGGGACTCCTGTAGAGAGGGACTCCTGTAGAGAGGGACTCCTGTAGAGAGGGACTCCTGTAGAGAGGGACTCCTGTAGAGAGGGACTCCTATAGAAAGCGACTCCCATAGAGAGGGACTCCTGTAGAGAGGGACTCCTGTAGAGAGGGACTCCTGTAGAGAGGGACTCCTGTAGAGAGGGACTCCCGTAGAGAGGGACTCCTGTAGAGAGGGACTCCTATAGAAAGCGACTCCCATAGAGAGGGACTCCTGTAGAGAGGGACTCCTGTAGAGAGGGACTCCTGTAGAGAGGGACTCCTGTAGAGAGGGACTCCTGTAGAGAGGGACTCCCATAGAGAGGGACTCCTGTAGAGAGGGACTCCTGTAGAGAGGGACTCCCGTAGAGAGGGACTCCTGTAGAGAGGGACTCCTATAGAAAGCGACTCCCATAGAGAGGGACTCCTGTAGAGAGGGACTCCTGTAGAGAGGGACTCCTGTAGAGAGGGACTCCTGTAGAGAGGGACTCCTATAGAAAGCGACTCCCATAGAGAGGGACTCCCATAGAGAGGGACTCCTGTAGAGAGGGACTCCTGTAGAGAGGGACTCCTGTAGAGAGGGACTCCCGTAGAGAGGGACTCCTGTAGAGAGGTACTCCTGTAGAGAGGGACTCCTGTAGAGAGGGACTCCTGTAGAGAGGGACTCCTGTAGAGAGGGACTCCTATAGAAAGCGACTCCCATAGAGAGGGACTCCTGTAGAGAGGGACTCCTGTAGAGAGGGACTCCTGTAGAGAGGGACTCCTGTAGAGAGGGACTCCTATAGAAAGCGACTCCCATAGAGAGGGACTCCCATAGAGAGGGACTCCTGTAGAGAGGGACTCCTGTAGAGAGGGACTCCTGTAGAGAGGGACTCCCGTAGAGAGGGACTCCTGTAGAGAGGGACTCCTGTAGAGAGGGACTCCTGTAGAGAGGGACTCCCGTAGAGAGGGACTCCTGTAGAGAGGGACTCCTGTAGAGAGGGACTCCTGTAGAGAGGGACTCCTGTAGAGAGGGACTCCTGTAGAGAGGGACTCCTATAGAAAGCGACTCCCATAGAGAGGGACTCGCACATAATTGTAATTGCTGTGTTGGCAAAATGACATTCACTGCTCCGGATCACTCCTGTAAACTGACTGTAAACTAACTAAAGCATCAAACCCTGTCTCACAAGGCAGCTTCACCAGCTGTGTAAAGCCCCGTCCATGATAAGAGACAGTGGCTGGTACTCTGAGTTTACCTGGGGGTAAATGTCTCCGTAGCTGGTACTCTTCGTTTACCTGGGGGTAAATGTCTCCGTAGCTGGTACTCTTAGTTTACCTGGGGTAGATGTCCGCGTAGCTGGTACACTTAGTTTACCTGGGGGTAAATGTCTCTGTAGCTGGTACACTGAGTTTACCTGGGGGGGTACATGTCCCCGTAGCTGGCACTCTTAGTTTACCTGGGGTAGATGTACGCGTAGCTGGTACTCTTAGTTTACCTGGGGGTAAATGTCTCCGTAGCTGGTACTCTTAGTTTACCTGGGGGTAAATGTCTCCGTAGCTGGTACTCTTAGTTTACCTGGGGGTAAAGTTTACCTGTTTTTTTTCCTAATCAGTGGGAAATTAAGATGAAGGTAAATTAGTTGGTTATATATATATATATATATATATATATATATATATATATATATATATATATATATATATATATATATATATATATATATGTCGTACCTAGTAGCCAGAACGCACTTCTCAGCCTACTATGCAATATAAACTATATATAAATATATATATATATATATATATATATATATATATATATATATATATATATATATATATATATATATATATATATATATATATATATATATATATATATATATGTTTCATTGAATATGACCGCATATTCTGTATTTATTATTTTCTGGTTTAGGGCTTCTATCCCTCTAACTATTTTCTTAGCATCAGGGCTTAATTGAAATAGGAGTTCTCCAAAACTCATTTTCGTACTTTTAAGGTGAAGAAAAGAAGTGATTTACTATAGAGTGTATTACACTTATTTGTATAATTTGCACGACGTTTCGAACCTCCATGGTTCATTCTCAAGTGAACAGATCTTACAATACTAGTTGATTTTATACCCGCATTAGGTCAGGTGATAATACAATGAAGGTGAAAACATGGGGGGATACATAAGGGATAAACATAGGGGCTGCAGAAGGCTTATTGGCCCATACGAGGCATCTCCTATCTAAACACAAAGATTAATCCAGTGTAATTGGCCTATTATGTTGGACATTGCTACTCTCATGGTGGGTAGAGTAAATAGTTCCGTGATTTGGGTGTTCATGGTAGGTCGCTCTATTCTTATGTGAATTGCCTCAAGAATTTGTAATCTTCTTGAATCTTGGGTTTTGTCTATTATGCAAGTATTCTTGTTCAACATTTCTCTTGTTAGAGTAATGTCATGGGCTTGTCTCATGTGATTCCTAGGGGCACCAGATTGAAGATGGCATGTCAAACGCCTCGTCAGCTTGGTCGACGTCATACCTATGTACTTACATTGAAGGTTACATCCTTCGTGGGGGCAAGTGTACATGTATACAACGCTTGACTGCTGTAGAGGGTTCTCCGTCGGCTTCGGGCTGTTTTTGATAAGGAGTTCGGAAGTCTTCTTGGTTTTGTAGAATATTATCAGGTTTATGTTTTGGTTAGGAGTAGTGCTTTTTACTCCTTTACGGATTATTTCTTTCATTATTCTTTCCTCTTTTATATGTTCACTGTGCATGGTTGATTTGTAATATAATTTTATTGGGGGTGTTGTGGTTTCTGTTCTAGGTTCTGAATTATACCAACGGTCCAAGTGTCTTCTTATAGCAGCGTTTATTTCCGCGTTGCTATATCCGTTGTTCACCAATACCTGAGTTACTCTTTCAAACTCTCTACTCACGTTGCTCCATTCAGAGCAGTGGGTAAGCGCTCGACGAATATAAGCATTGAGAACACTGGCTTTGTATCTTTGGGGGCACTCACTTCTACCGTTCAGGCATAATCCTATGTTGGTGGGCTTGGTATATACGTTGGTGCTTAAAGAGGTTCCTGTTTTTGTTATTAGTACATCCAAGAATGGCAGACTGTTATTTTCACTATTTTCATGTGTAAATCGGAGTACTGACTCTCTCTCTAGGTGTCTTTTTAGGTCAATTAGTTCATCTGAGTCTTTTACTATTACGAATATGTCATCTACATAACGGCAGTATACAGTTGGTTTTTGTCTGCTACTGAAGACCCTATCTTCGATGGTTCCCATATAAAAATTAGCAAATAAAACTCCTAAGGGGGAGCCCATTGCTACTCCGTCTATTTGTAAATACATGTCTCCTTGTGGACTGATGAAAGGGGCTTCCTTTGTACATGCTTCGAGAAGACTTTTCAAGTGTGGCTCAGGTATGTCTAATTTGGGGGTGCTCTCGTCTCTGTATACTCTGTCCAGTATCATTCCTATGGTTGTGTCGACTGGGACAATAGCAAGTTTTCTGATAAATTCAATAGCGGATTTTCTGTTAAATCCAATAGTTAGTATTCAGTTAAATTAGATAGCGAGTTTTTTGTTTAATCCAATGGCGGGTTTTCCGCTAATTTTTTTGACTGAATAATAGTTTCTGTCGGAAAACGCGACACAATTTACTAATATTAAATACAACAGGCAGATAGTATTGCTGCTGTGGTATACACAAGTTAACCCATAGAAAATGTAGCTTGTAGTATAATTTTCCATCAATAGGAAACGGGATATCATTGCCACAGTGCTATAAATTCACCAGCTATTCTCCTAGGAATTATACTTAATACAGTAGTCTTTGGACTTATAATATCATAAAAACATCTCATTTGAATTAACTTAATTATCAGTACCAAACAGAGTAAATGTGACCCTTCTACCACATTGGCATCTGGACAAAGAGAGCCAGAAGCGTCAGTGGTGAAAGAGGTCAGCCATTGTTAAGAACATAATGGCTGGAGCAAATTCAGCGCCTATAAATTTTCCTTTGGACGAAGCGTTATGGAGATCAAATTAATACTTCTTCCATCATCAACACGCAGTCAACATCTAAACAAGGGAAGTGTCTTACCGAAACTCGTTTATCTAATCATTTCTGGCCAGTTAATATTAAGTAGATATAGGGCGGAACTGGTTAGGATGCTAGACAAGCCACTAAACACAGGTAATTAGTTCTTGTCCTTTTCTAATAATATATAAATGTTTTATCTGATATAGCTGTTATATATTTGGATTCCGGCTTTACAGCTAGTGCCCTTTGACAAGAATTATAGAAGAGGAAGCAAGAATTAATCTTGGTACATCAGTTACTTGGGTGTTGGATGCTAGCCTCACCCAGGGGGATTATATGGTGTCTACATCCTAGTTATACCTGGTGGACTAGGCCTACCATACAATAAGATAAGGCACCTCTAAAATTTATTTACTAATATATGTAGTTTAATACTAAAGTTTGATTGACTGCATATATATAAATTTAATATAATCCCCCCCCCCTAATGTAAAAGAATCAGGTTGTGAGAATAATTGCAGAAATACAGTCCGCTAAACATCATACAAATTACTATCGAAATATAAAAATTAATGTAAATATAAATTCTATATAAATTCATATATATCAAATAAAAATAAATATCACAGGTCGGTTCGCAGTTTCTTTTAAAAGTTTGTTCAGTTCATTTACTATGCACCCCATACCCATTCTGTGGGTGGTAGTGGAAAGGGTTACAGAGGCACATAATGGGCTCAGGGGGTGAACCCCACAGTTCATTTAGCTAAAAAAAATTACAGTCGTGATGAGCTAGTTACAAAATGAAATGTATATGGTTACATCAATATTGGGTTCGAGACCGACCACAAGTACAGTCCAAATTAATCAACTGACATGTGGACAGCTGGTGTTATAATTGATATGTATATCCTGCATACCAATTTATATGTATATCCTGCATACAAATTGATTTGTATATCCTGCATATACAGGTATATGTATATCCTGCATATACAGGTATATGTATATCCTACATATACAGGTATATGTATATCCTGCATATACAGGTATATGTATATCCTGCATATACAGGTATATGTATATCCTGCATATACAGGTATATGTATATCCTGCATATACAGGTATATGTATATCCTGCATATACAGGTATATGTATATCCTGCATATACAGGTATATGTATATCCTGTTGCAAACATCCACATTTACCACCTACAGTTATAACAAACTAGAGAAATATGGCTTCAAATCTCTAGGTGTAGATCATTCTGAATAAAATAAGTTATTATGGGACTATATATTTTCATATATTCATTATATGACATTTCAGTTTTGAAATCTTTTGAATGAACTATTTACAATTGGTTTATAATACCAACAGTTAATCGTTCAGACTCCATTAGGCACCAGTCATTATACCGCGCTCCCGCTGGTACAATGTGATGGATAAAGAAAGATGTAATGTGTGAAAGACATTTTACGGGCTATTCATGCCCATGCCACCACTTGGGTGGCTTAATCTTCATCAGTCAATCAATAAAATAGTGTGAAAGAAATCATTCAGCTTCTCACCGCTTACTCGTGGCGCTCTGACGAGGATTGACACGCTAAACTACACACAGAAATCACAATAGCGTGATGCATGAAATGAACAAATCAACAAGGGCCGTGACATGGATTCGAACCTACGTCCGAGACGATCCCAAGCGCTACCTTAATCGACTGAGCTACGGCATGGTTAAAAGAATTGAAACCGGAAGTTCTACTGACCTTACTTGGATCCTGCAGCCTCTCCAAGACACAAATCAGGGTTTTAAACAATTCCCCCCATGCACCGGAGCTCTATCAATAAGCTGTTTTATCTCTTCGCCCTTAACAATGTCGTAGCTCAGCCGATTAAGGCAGAGTCTGGGATCCTCTCCTATCCTAGTTGGGGAGGGGGTAAGCCAATTATAAACGTTAGATTATAAATGATTTTGACTTAGGTTGAGTTGGGTTAGTGTTGGGTTTGGTTGGGTTAAATTTGGCTAGGCTAGGTTAGAATGGGTTGGGAAGGATTGGGGGTCATGTTATATTTGGTTAGGTTAGGTTCTGATGGGTTATGTTGGGTTAGGTTAGGTTGGGTTACGTTACATTAGGTTACTCTTTGTTAGGCGGGGTTTAGATTAGGTATGTTTAATCGAAGAGCAATTTCTTCCTCTAATGGTCCTTAAAAATGATACACTGCACCAAATGTACCGCCCACACATCTAAGGTTCCCTCAGAGGACAAGAGCATCACCCAGTGGAACAAAGTGCGGGTTGTGTCGCCAGGAAGGAAAACCGAGCCCATATATGTTGGGTAAAACCCTCCCAGCACGACCACCCTTTCCACCATCCCCTCTCTGTACTAATTGTTTTTCCAGGCGTGTAAACGCACGCGCGCGCACACTCATTCACACACACACACACACACACACACACACACACACACACACACACACACACACACACACACACACACACACACACACACACACACACACACACATACACACACACACACACACACACGCGCGCGCACACACACACACACACACACACACACACACACACACACACACACACACACACACACACACACACACACACACACACACACACACACGCGCGCGCACACTCATTCACACACACACACACACACACACACACACACACACACACACACACACACACACACACACACACACACACACACACACACAGGGAAATCATGCCTAACAAACCTTTTAGAATTCTATGATAAAGTAACAAGGATAAGGCAGGACAGAGAAGGCTGGGCAGACTGCATATTTCTTGACTGCCAAAAGGCCTTTGATACAGTACCGCACATGAGACTGCAATACAAACTTGAGAGGCAGGCAGGAGTAAGCGGAAAGGCCCTAGTATGGGTGAAGAACTACCTAACAGGAAGGAGCCAGAGGGTAATGGTAAGGGGCGAGAAGTCGGACTGGCGAACAGTAACAAGTGGTGTACCTCAAGGCTCGGTGCTGGGAGAAATCCTCTTTCTAATTTACGTAAATGATTTGTTTACAGGAGTGGAATCATACATGTCAATGTTTGCGGATGACGCAAAATTAATGAGAAGAGTTGTGACAGACGAGGATGGTAGGATCCTCCAGGAGGACTTAAACAGGTTGCAGAGATGGTCAGTGAAATGGCTACCGGAGTTTAACACCAGTAAATGTAAAGTTATGGAAATGGGATCAGGTGACAGGAGACCAAAGGGACAGTACACAATGAAGGGGAACAGCCTACCTGTAGCGTTTCGAGAAAGAGACCTGGGAGTGGATGTGACACATATAAATCGGATAACGACAGCAGCGTACTCTACACTGGCGAGAATTAGAACTTGATTCAGAAACCTAAATGAGAAGGCTTTTAGGGCGCTTTACACTGCCTACGTGAGAACCGTCTTAGAGTATGCCGCGCCATCATGGAGCCCCCACCTGAAGAAACACATAAAGAAACTGGAGAAGGTTCAGAGGTTTGCGACGAGACTTGTCCCAGAGTTACGAGGGATGGGATATGAAGAGCGTCTGAAGGAACTGAACCTTGCGATACTAGAGAAAAGAAGGGAGAGAGGAAATATGATAGGCACATATGAAATACTCAGGGGAATTGACAAAGTGGAAATAGATGAAATGTTCACACGTAATAATAACAGAACGAGGGGACATGGGTGGAAACTGGAAACTCAGATGAGTCACAGAGATGTTAGGAAGTTTTCTTTTAGCGTGAGAGTAGTAAAAAAAATGGAATGCACTTGGGGAACAGGTTGTGGAAGCAAATACTATTCATACTTTTAAAACTAGGTATGATAGGGAAATGGGACAGGAGTCATTGCTGTAAACAACCGATAGCTGGAAAGGCGGGATCCAAGAGTCAATGCTCGATCCTGCAAGCACAAATAGGTGAGTACAAACAGGTGAGTACACACACCCATTGTCAGAAAGTCTTTGATACAGTGCCACACAAGAGGCTAGTGAATAAGCTGGAGATGCCGGCTGGAGTGAAAGGGAAGGTACTCCGTTGGATACAGGAGTACCTAAGCAACAGGAGACAACGAGTCAGTGTGAGGGGTGAGGTCTCAGATGGGCGAGACGTTACGAGTGGAGTCCCGCAGGGGTCAGTCCTTGGACCTATACTGTTTCTGATATATGTAAATGATCTCCCAGAGGGTATAGAATCGTTTCTCTTAATGTTTGCCGATGATGCAAAAATTATGAGGAGGATTGAAACTGAGGACGATAGTAGGAGGCTACAAGATGACCTAGACAGACTGAGTGAATGGTCCAACAAATGGCTGTTGAAGTTCAACCCGAGTAAATGCAAAGTAATGAAACTAGGCAGTGGAAATAGGAGGCCAGACACAGGATACAGAATAGGAGATGAAGTACTTAATGAAACGAACAGAGAGAAAGATCTTGGAGTTGATATCACACCAAACCTGTCTCCTAAAGCCCACATAAAAAGAATAACGTCTGCGGCATATGCGAGGCTGGCTATCATCAGAACAGCGTTCAGGAACCTGTGTAAGGAATCATTCAGAATCTTGTACACCACATATGTAAGACCAATCCTGGAGTATGCGACCACAGCATGGAGCCCGTTACTTGTCAAGCACAAGACGAAGTTGGAAAAAGTCCAGAGGTATGCTAGTAGACAAGTCCTAGAACTAAGAGGCATGAGTTACGAGGACAGGCTGCGGGAAATGCACCTGACGACACTGGAAGACAGAAGAGTAAGGGGGGACATGATCACAACCTACAAAATCCTCAGGGGAATCGAACGGGTAAACAAGGATAAACTATTCAACACTGGCGGGACGCGAGCAAGGGGACACAAGTGGAAACTGAGTACCCATATGAGCCACAGAGACGTTAGAAGGATCTTTTTCAGTGTCTGCGTAGATAACGGATGGAATGCGTTAGGCAGTGATGTTGTGGAGGCTAACTCCATACACAGTTTTAAATGTAGATATGATAGAGCCCAGTAGGCTCAGGAACCTGTACACCAGTTGATTGACAGTTGAGAGGCGGGACCAAAGAGCCAAAGCTCAACCCCCGCAAGCACAAATAGGTGAGTACAAATAGGTGAGTACACAAAGTTGATATCGCACCAAACTTGTCTCCTGAAACGTACATAAAAAGAATTACATCTGCAGCATACGTGAGGCTGATTAACACCAGAACAGCCTTCAGGAACCTGTGTAAGGAAGCCTTCAGAACCCTGTATACCAGATATGTAAGACTAATATTGGAGTATGCGGCCCCAGCATGGAGCCCGTACCTTGTTAAGCACAAGACGAAGCTTGAAAAAGTTCAGTGGTATGCCACTGGACTAGTCCCAGAACTAAGAGGCATGAGTCACTAGGAAAGGCTGGGGGAAATTCATCTCACGACACTGGAAGACAGAGAAGTAAGGAGAGACATGATCACTACCTACAAAATTCTCAGAGGGAATTGACAGGGTAGATAAGAATAAACTGTTTAACACGGGTGGTTCGCGAACAAGAGGGCACCAGTGGAAACTGAGTACCCAAATGAGCCACAGGGACGTTAGAAAGAACTTTTTCAGTGTCAGAGTAGCTAACAGGTGGAATGCATTAGGCAGTGGTGTGGTGGAGGCTGACTCCATACACAGTTTTAAATGTAGATATGATAGAGCCCAGTAGGCTCAGGAACGAGCACATCAGTGATTGACTGTTGAGAGGCGGGACCAAAGAACCAGAGGTCAACCCCCGCAAGCACAAATAGGTGAGTATACACACACACAAACACACACGCGCGCACACAGGTACCCACAAAGTACTCCACCTAGGGCACCCTCCCCCCCACCCACCCCACTCCTCCCAATCACCCCGTCCTCCCACTCACCCCTCTCCCCAGGACCTCCCTTCTCCCCCATCCCCCAAGCCCTCCCTTCTCCCACATGCTTTCCTGTCTCTCCCACCCCAAGCTCTCCGTTCTCCCCCGCCCCCCCCCCTAAGCCCCCCACTCTCCCCACCCCACCTAAGTCTTCCCCTCTCCACCACTCCCCTAAACCCTCCCCTCTTCCTCACCCACCTCAGCCCTTCTTTTTCCTACACGCCCCCAAGCCCTCCCCCTTTTCTCCCCCCCAAGCCCCCTATCTCCCCTATCCCCCAAGGCTCTCCTCCCCCCATGCTCCCCCAACCCTCCCACTCCCACCAACCAACCCTCCCTCTCCCACCCCCCAACCCTTACTCTCCCACCCCCAACCCTCCCTCTCCCACCCCCCAGCACTCCCCCTCTCACTCTCCCCCCCCCTTACCCTTACCCTTACCCTCTCACCCACTCCCCCTACCCTCAGCCTCCCCCCCCAAGCTCTCCCTCCTCCACCAGTCTCCCTGTGCCAGGTCCCACCAGCTCCCACTCACCCCAGATCCCAAAAGTCTTCCCCAGAGGAGAAGCAGAAGAGAGTCAATTTCAGGGTGATGTACTCGAACATAGATGGGATCACAAGCAAAACAAGTGAACTAAGGGAAAGAGCACAGGAAGTGTACCCAAATGTAATCGGACTCACTGAAACAAAACTCTCTGGAATCATAGCGAATGCCGTGTTTCCCCAGGAGTACACAGTAATAAGGAAAGAGAGGGGAGGAGGCAGAGTGGCCCTGCTCATGAGAAAGGAATGGAATTTTAAGTAGATGGCTATCTCGGGCTGTGAGGGGTTCAGAGACAACATAGCAGGCACCATGACAGTGGGCGGACCAAGAATAGTAGTAGCAGTAGTATACAACCCTCCACCAGATGACAGAAGACCCAGTCAAGAGTATGAAAACAACAACATGGCAGTTAACACTATAATTGAGAGGGCAGCCTCTGCTGCCTGTAGAAATAGATCCCACCTGCTCATCATGGGCGAATTCAGTCACGGAAGGATTGACTGGGAGAACAAGGAACCGCATGGAGGCGAGGATACGTGGAGAGCCAAACTATTGGAGGTGGTGAATAGAAACTTTTTAACCCAGTATGTCAGAGAACCCACAAGGATGAGAGGCAATGACAAACCAACGAGACTCGACCTGGTCTTCACTCTGAACTACTCCGACATGAGAGAAATCGGTTTTGAGGACCCAGTAGGAATGAGCGACCACAGTGTACTGGTGTTTGAGTACTTGACAGAAGAAGGGTTATTGAACTCGAGGAGGGATACCGAAACCAAAAGGTTAGCATACCGAAAACAAAAGGGCTCCATTAAGGAACATATAATCTCTACCCACAAACAGATCATCACCAGAGAAGTCTAAACAAACAACACAGAAATCATCGATAGATACAGCGATAGCAGGCTGCTTGATATCTGCGAGGCACTACACATCAAGAAGTCAACACCAGCAATCAACATCCAATTAATGCACAAATATATTCTACCCACTTCAAGACTCCGCTCCAATATAGAAGCATCAAGAAATATGGGCCAATAGGCCCTCTGCAGTTACTTCCATTCTTACCTTCAATACCCATTGTTTCGTGTTCTATCCTGTGTTGAAAGTTTTGTTCACCTCATCCAAAACTGTTGTAACATATCACCTCACCCAAAATGCGGGTATAAAATGAAAAATGAAAGCTGTTTAAATCATAGCATAAGAAAGAACTCTGTATAGTGTTTGCAGGTAATAGTTGTGTGTGTGTGTAAACTGAAAGTCTTTGAAAATGTAATAAGTTATTACGAAACGCATTCAAGTGACGCGTCAGACTAGAAATAAAAATTTATTTTGGAGAATTGATTTTTAAATTGCCATCAAGAGTGAAGAGAAACATAAGAAAGATAGAGAAAATTTGTGTTAGAATTATTAATCTTACTTTTTCGGTCATATTTAATAATATATGTCTACAGGAGATACTGCTACCAAAATATACTAATATATATATATATATATATATATATATATATATATATATATATATATATATATATATATATATATATATATATATATATATATATATATATATATATATATATATATATATATATATATATGTCGTACCTAGTAGCCAGAACGCACTTCTCAGCCTACAAGGAACCGCATGGTGGCGAGGATACGTGGAGAGCCAAACTATTGGAGGTGGTGACAAGAAACTTTTTAACCCAACATGTCGGAGAACCCACAAGGATGGGAGGCAATGACGAACCAGCACGACTCGACCTAGTCTTCACTCTGAACGACTCCGATATAAGAGAAATCGGTTTTGAGGACCCAGTAGGAATTAGCGACCACATTGTACTAGTGTTTGAGTACTTGATTGAAGAACGGTTATTGAACCCGAGGAGGGATACCGAAACCAAAAGGTTAGCATACCGAAAGGGAAACTATGAGGGGATAAGAAAATTCCTATTAGATATAGCATGGGAAACAGAGCTCAGGGGAAAGACGGCCCAAGATTTTTCGGTCATATTTAATAATATATATATATATATATATATATATATATATGTCGTACCTAGTAGCCAGAACGCACTTCTCAGCCTACTCTGCAAGGCCCGATTTGCCTAATAAGCCAAGTTTTAATGAATTAATTATTTTTCGACTACCTAACCTACCTAACCAGACCTAACCTAACTTTTTCGGCTACCTAAGCTAACCTAACCTATAAAGATAGGTTAGTAAAGATAGGTTAGGTTAGGTTAGGTTAGGTAGGTTTGGTTAGGTTCGGTCATATATCTACGTTAATTTTAACTCCAATAAAAAAAATTGACCTCATACATAATGAAATGGGTAGCTTTATCATTGCATAAGAACAAAATTTGAGAAAATATATTAATTCAAGAAAACTTGGCTTATTAGGCAAATCGGGCCTTGCATAGTAGGCTGAGAAGTGCGTTCTGGCTATAGTCTAATAGGGGGAATGGTCAATTTAGGGGGAATGTATGAGGTCAATTTTTTTTTTATTGGAGTTAAAATTAACGTAGTTATATGACCGAACCTAACCAACCCTACCTAACCTAACCTAACCTATCTTTATAGGTTAGGTTAGGTTAGGTTAGGTAGCCGAAAAAGTTAGGTTAGGTTAGATTAGGTAGGTTAGGTTGTCGAAAAACAATTAATTCATGAGAACTTGGCTTATTAGGCAAATCGGGCCTTGCATAGTTGGCTGAGAAGTGCGTTCTGGCTACTAGGTACGATATATATATATATATATATAGCGGATCACGACCGGACATCACGACCGGACAATATCCATCCATCCATCATCGACCATCCATCACCGACCATCCATCATCATCATCCATATCCGACCATCCATCACGACCGGACAATATACCATCACGACCGGACAAATTCAGGACCATTCAGGCTTGTTCGCATTTGTGTTCCTCACGTGTGCCCCAAAGAATGAGGTGATTTGGTAAAATGCTATGCCCAAGATTACTATCCGAGTGCCGGCGGTGGGGTGGTTCAAATAGCCTCGGCTATCACCTCATTTTGTCCGGTCGTGATGGTCAAGTGGATTAAGGCGTCTTGTACATACCAGTTGCGTTGCTTCTGGGAGTATGGGTTCGAGTCACTTCTGGGGTGTGAGTTTTCAGTTGCATATTGTCCTGGGGACCATTCAGGCTTGTTCGCATATATATATATATATATATATATATATATATATATATATATATATATATATATATATATATATATATATATATATATATATATATATATATATATATATATATATATATATATATATATATATATATATATATATATGACTAAAAACTCACACCCCAGAAGTGACTCGAACCCATACTGCCAGGAGCAACGCAACTGGTATTTACAGGACGCCTTAATCCGCTTGACCATCACGACCAGACATAAGGAAGTGATAGCCGAAGCTATTTGAACCACTTCCCCGCCGGCACTCGGATGGTAATCTTGGGCATAGCATTTTATCAAATCACCTCATTTTTGGGGGGACACGTGAGGAACAGAAATGCGAACATGCCTGAATGGTCCCCGAATCACTTCCTTATTTCTGGTCGTGATGGTCAAGCGGATTAAGGCGTCCTGTAAAAACAAGTTGCTTTGCTCCTGGCAGTATGGGTTCGAGTCACTTCTGGGGTGTGAGTTTTCAATCGCATATAGTCCTGGGGACCATTCAGGCTTGTTCGCATTTGTGCTCCAAAGGGTAAATCGTGTTATTGAAAATGTGGAGAATTTTCCCCCGGCTAATAAGCCGGGGGAAAATTGTCTCATATTGTCTGAAAATTATTGGCTCATATTGTCTGAAAATTGTAATTAAAGCAACTTTTTTGAGAAGTTAGAAAGTCTTCGGTGGCATATGCATGCAACAACTGATCGGAAGATGTCTGGAACTCTCTTAACTTTCAAGAAAATTATTGTTGATCTCACAGCTTGTCACATTTATGATCCCTTATTAAAAAATATATATTTCCCGTAGACTTTTTTCACAATGGTTTAAAGAAAGGCCCAAAATCAATTAGCAATTACCTACTTAATACTAAAAATAATAACCATAATCTGCGGTCTTAGTAATGAGCGGTACATCACCAGTACCGGAGGTGTGTGTCTTAATGACTGAGGCCGTCACCACAGTGGCTGGTAAACACCTGACATTTCCACACATGTTGCAGGTTTTCTCCTCCTCCCCCTTGTCTCCTGAGGACCAAGTTGAAGTCATTACAACTTCAGGCTCCAGTTGTCCGGGTTTTGTACCCGGGGGGCGAAGTGGCTTGTAAGGGACAGATATTACTTTTGTACCCTAATTACTGCCTCTGTTTCCAAGAGCCTCTCTCTCCCTCTCTCCCTCTCTCCCTCTCTCTCTCTCTCTCTCTCTCTCCCTCTCTCTCTCTCTCTCTCTCTCTCTCTCTCTCTCTCTCTCTCTCTCTCTCTCTCTCTCTCTCTCTCTCTCTCTCTCTCTCTCTCTCTCTCTCTCTCTCTCTCTCTCTCTCTCTCTCTCTCTCTATCTCTCTCTCTCTTTCTGTCTGACCCAGGAGCGCCTACAGTCATTCACCAGTCTGACGCAGGAGCGCCTACAGTCATTCACCTGTCTGACGCAGGAGCACCTACAGTCATTCACCTGTCTGACCCAGGAGCGCCTACAGTCATTCACCTGTCTGACCCAGGAGCGCCTACAGTCATTCACCTGTCTGACCCAGGAGCGCCTACAGTCATTCACCTGTCTGACGCAGGAGCGCCTACAGTCATTCACCTGTCTGACCCAGGAGCGCCTACAGTCATTCACCTGTCTGACGCAGGAGCGCCTACAGTCATTCACCTGTCTGACGCAGGAGCGCCTACAGTCATTCACCTGTCTGACGCAGGAGCGCCTACAGTCATTCACCTGTCTGACGCAGGAGCGCCTACAGTCATTCACCTGTCTGACGCAGGAGCGCCTACAGTCATTCACCTGTCTGACGCAGGAGCACCTACAGTCATTCACCTGTCTGACCCAGGAGCGCCTACAGTCACTCACCTGTCTGACCCAGGAGCGCCTACAGTCATTCACCTGTCTGACGCAGGAGCGCCTACAGTCATTCACCTGTCTGACGCAGGAGCACCTACAGTCATTCACCTGTCTGACCCAGGAGCGCCTACAGTCATTCACCTGTCTGACCCAGGAGCACCTACAGTCATTCACCTGTCTGACGCAGGAGCGCCTACAGTCATTCACCTGTCTGACGCAGGAGCACCTACAGTCATTCACCTGTCTGACCCAGGAGCGCCTACAGTCATTCACCTGTCTGACCCAGGAGCGCCTACAGTCATTCACCTGTCTGACCCAGGAGCGCCTACAGTCATTCACCTGTCTGACCCAGGAGCGCCTACAGTCATTCACCTGTCTGACCCAGGAGCGCCTACAGTCATTCACCTGTCTGACCCAGGAGCGCCTACAGTCATTCACCTGTCTGACGCAGGAGCGCCTACAGTCATTCACCTGTCTGACCCAGGAGCACCTACAGTCATTCACCTGTCTGACGCAGGAGCGCCTACAGTCATTCACCTGTCTGACGCAGGAGCACCTACAGTCAGCTGCCTGGAAAATGAACATGAAATGATCGGAAAGTAGAAACTCATAATATGTCAGAATTAATTAATTATACATCATTTTATCTTCGTGAATTAATTTCCTGTTTTGAAAACAGGAAATAATTAAGGCAGGGCGAATGATTTTCATTTTCAGAATTGTTGGGGGATCGTCGGCCGTTACAGGGCAGAGTGTCGTACGATACCTGTATTATTAATCAACTCTTTCATACCCTTTTATCCGGCCCCTATTGCTACTTATCCGGTGGGTTATTTGTGTTATATATCCGTGTGAGTGTCTTTGTTATAGAGGTAATGCTGTGTATGTATATTTGGTTAAAAATGTTTGCCTGCTTGAACAGATCGTGCAATGCTCAGTGATAACAAATTACCGTATCTGGAATCCAATTTTTATGCCATTCGCTACCACTGTCCTACACCCCCCCCCCCCCCCCCATCCCCACCATTCATCTCTCCCCTGCCATCACCCACAACCATTTCAGAGACATTTCCTTGCCACAACCATTCATCTACCACACTGCTAGTCCAACCACTTGGTCTCGATGGCAGAGTGACGGTTTCTCTTCGTGGAGGTCGGCATTCCATCCCCCCGACCGTCCTCGTGGTTGGACACCATTCCTTCCCTCCGTCCCATCCCAAATCCTTATCCTGACTCCTTCCAAGTGATATATAGTCGAAATGGCAGGAGCTTTCCCCTGAAAGTTCCCCTTCCCTTACCACACTGTTAGTCCTTGAACTGAGAGGTATGAGTTACGAGGAAAGGCTTCGGGAACTAAACCTCCTGTCGCAGAAGGACAGAAGAGCAAGGGGAGACATGATCACCATCTACAAAATTCTCAGGAAATATAACCTGAGTGGAACACGAACAAGGGGGGCACAGGTGGAAACTAAATACCCAAGTGAATCATACAGATATTACAAATATTTTATTCTGTGTCAGAGTAGTTAATAGAATGCATTAGGCAGTGGTGTGGTGGAGGCTGACTCCATACACAGATTCAAATGTAGATATGATAGAGTTCGATAGGAATCTGTACACCAGTTGATTGAGAGTTGAGTGGCGGGACCAATAAGCCGAAGCTTAACCTCCGCAAGCACAACTAGACGAGTACAGTTCCCTGTCAGCATTATCATTACTGAACATGACCCTTTATACCACCACCAACAGGGATGGTAATAGTGGTGATATTTTAAATTAACATGGAATGATTTTTTTTTTTTAATTTCATGAGTGCCAACACGAGTAAAATTAATAATTCAACTAGCTTGGTATATGTATATATATTACACACACACACATATATATATATATATATATATATATATATATATATATATATATATATATATATATATATATATATATATATATATATATATATATATATATATATATATATATATATATATATATATATATATATATATATGACAATGTCAGACCACGGAGGAAAAATGAAACAGGAATTTCCTTAAGTACTTTCGTATATTAATAGATCTTCAGAAGGACGTGTAATCACGTGTTTACTTTCGTGATATACACACACACATATATATATATATATATATATATATATATATATATATATATATATATATATATATATATATATATATATATATATATATATATATGTCGTACCTAATAGCCAGAACACACTTCTCGGCCTACTATGCAAGGGCCGATTTGCCTAATAGGTCAAGTTTTCCTGAATTAATATATTTTCTCTAATTTTTTTCTTATGAAATGATAAAGCTACCCATTTCATTATGTATAAGGTCAATTGTTTTTTATTGGAGTTAAAATTAACGTAGATATATGACCGAACCTAACCAACCCTACCTAACCTAACCTAACCTATCTTTATAGGTTAGATTAGGTTAGGTAGCCGAAAAAGTTAGGTTAGGTTAGGTTAGGTAGGTTAGGTAGTCGAAAAATAATTAATTCATGAAAACTTGGCTTATTAGGCAAATCGGGCCTTGCATAGTAGGCTGAGAAGTGCGTTCTGGCTACTAGGTACGGCATATATATGTATATATATATATATATATATATATATATATATATATATATATATATATATATATATATATATATATATATATATATATATATATATATATATATATATATATATATATATATGTCGTACCTAATAGCCAGAACGCACTTCTCTGCCTACTATGCAAGGCCCGATTTGCCTAATAAGCCAAGTTTTCATGAATTAATTGTTTTTCGACTACCTAACCTACCTAACCAAACCTAACCTAACTTTTTCGGCTACCTAACCTAACCTAACCTAAAAAGATAGGTTAGGTTAGGTTAGGTAGGGTTGGTTAGGTTTGGTCATATATCTACGTTAATTTTAACTCCAATAAAAAAATATTGACCTCATACATAATGAAATGGGTAGCTCTATCATCTCATAAGAAAAAAAATTGTGAAAATATAATAATTCAGGAAAACTTGGCTTATTAGGCAAATCGGGCCTTGCATAGTAGGCCGAGAAGGGCGTTCTGGCTACTAGGTACGACATATATATATATATATATATATATATATATATATATATATATATATATATATATATATATATATATATATATATATATATTGTGACGGGAAAGTGTAGTAGTGTAGATGTTCGGCAGTCCTCCAATGGCTGGTGTCAATGCCTAGTCACACTTACAAAAAAAAGATAGACTGCTTGGCTGTTTATTTGTGGTAAAGTAAGGGAAGACACACAAAACACATAGTATGAACAACGAAACTTTAATTAATATAGAAAACAAATTAAAAACAAAGACAATCCCTTGGCTATGTACAGTGCAAACAAACAAGTCAAAAACATATAACATAAATGAAGAATAGGGATGAAGTTACTCTACAATAATATAAAGACAAAGTGAAAATAATCAGGTGCTGAGAATATAGCGCTAGCTGAGAAACATCCACCTGATAGACAGCGTATATCAGTTAGTTGTTCACGGCTTGAGAGCACAAGGATATTCTGACTTCAATGGCTGGTTCAAGCCCAGACATCGACTTGTAGAGGGCGCTGAGGTGCAGAGGTGCAAGTGTGCAGTCGGCGAGTCACCAATCAGAAGCAGGCAAGCTGGGAATGGCAGTTTGCTGGTTGATGACGGAGCCGGCATGGAGGGAGTGTGGAGTAGGGGGGAGTCTTGGGTACGTTTGCCTCCTGGTCAAAACGTTTTGTGCTACTGGTAGACGTATCTTGAAGGTAGCATCTTATTGTTGTATAATATACGTAACTTTATGTAGAGAAGAGCAGGCTCAATCTCTCTTGAAAGAGATTATCATCACAATATAAGTATATATATATATATATATATATATATATATATATATATATATATATATATATATATATATATATATATATATATATATATATATTTATATATATATTTATATATATATATATATATATATATATATATATATATATATATATATATATATATATATATATATATATATATATATATATATATATATATATATATATATTTGAAAGTTTTGTTGAACAAGTTACGTTGTCAGCGATAATTGGCGCAACATATCTATCATATTGTGAGTACATCACACGTGCAGTGAGTCAGATTACAAGCGTGTGATTCATTCATTATTGTGCAGTGATATACGGGGAATTATACCAGTGTTAGTGTCGCCCTGACCCCCGCCCCCACCCAGCCCCCAGGCCGGGAAGTACCTGCTCTCCCCCTCCTTCCCCACCCCACCACGTCGCCTCCCCACCCACGAGGCCACCTTGCCACCCGCCCATAGAAGCCGGGAGGCTCCCATGTGTGTCTATGCCACCCACCCACCCAATGTATACCCACATATTGTGTAGCGGGTGTATACCCACACTTTGTATAGAGGTGGTATATGTATTACCACTCATCTGAGTAGTAAGTGCCACGGCCAGCTGACTATCCCCCCAGCCTCCATCCGTCGCCCACCCTCCAGTCTCCACCCGCCGTCCACCCTCCCGCCCAGCGCCCGCCCAGCGCCCGCCCATGTCGCAGCTCTCAACAGATAGCCAGGCTTCTCCAAGCCAAGATGGGCCATCAAGCAGGGATAGACACGGCAGATGTCAGACGTGTGACTGGGTATGCTATATCCGGTTGAGTGACGATAATGTGCGCTACCATTACTACAACGGAGCCAGGTGTTTGGGTTCTGGGCGCCCTCCCAGGGAGAACACCAATCAACAGCCCACACCGCCCGTAAGGCAAAACAGCTCCCAGACCTTCATTCCCACAGAAAATTTATTAGAAGCTATCAAAGCAGCATCGGCCAGAACCTTGCAACACATCCCTAAAGCAGCCCGCGCCCATGCAGCAGCCAAATTATCTGCCCTCCTGAGAAAGGTCAACGACTCTCCTGGAACGACCCAAGCATGGCACAACCTCCTAATGTTTGGCAACATATGTCTAGCCACCCCTGCAAGGAGAGACAAAACCTTAGCTGCCTCAGTCATCAAAGCTATAAATGATTTTCCCAGGGAAGACAACCAGGTGCGCCTTCCCACTCGCGCGAGAAACACCCACGGCAGGAAGAGCAACAGTGGCATATCCGAGACATCCAAAATCAGAACATCAGTCACCTAGAAAATAGAAGAAGGAAACACTATTGGCGCAATACGAATCATCACCAGTGAGGACTCAATTGCCGACAGAGATGCCACAACAGCTCAAGCCCTAAGGGAGAAACACACACCCAGGGCTCCGCGTGAGGACGACATTGTACAAGTGGGGGCTACCGGAGCAGAACCTCTCTGGGTGGCTGAATCTGTGGTCCATAAAGCAGCCATATCCTTCCCAACAGGATCAGCAGGTGGGTTCACAGGACTAAAACCCAACCACCTCAAGCAAATGCTCAACCCTGCACTGGGTGACATTGCAAAGAACCTCTTGGTGGAACTAACCAGATTCACCAACACATGTCTAGCTGGCAACATACCAGCGTCCATAAGACCTATCTTTTTTGGAGCATCTCTCTGTGCTCTAAAGAAAAAGGATGGAGGGATCAGGCCAATAGCTGTGGGCAATTCTCTCCGGAGTCTCGTCGCAAAGGCAGCTGCAAGAACAGTTAGTGATGCAGCGGCCAACATGGTGAAGCCAAAAAAACTCGGGTTCGGCATTCCACAAGGGTGTGAGCCGGCAGCCCATGCAGCTCGAGCCTTCATCACCAACATCACAGACGAAAAGGCCCTTATCAAGCTAGATTTCAAAAATGCCTTCAATTTGGTGCGGAGGGATGCTGTACTCTGTGCGGGTCATAGTCATTTCCCTTCCCTCTACCCTTTTGTACATTCATGCTACAGTATGGACCTTAAGCTACTTTTTGGCGAACATGAAATTGACTCGCGAGAAGGCGTCCAACAGAGTGACCCCCTTGCTCCTCTCCTTTTCTGCTTAGTCATCAAACAAGTCACAGAGGTCCTGTCCAGCGAGCTTAACATCTGGTTCTTGGATGATGGTATCCTAGCTGGTTCCCAGGACATCAGAAAAATCCAGGAGCAAGGTGCCGTTTTAGGCCTCACCCTGAACCCTTCTAAATGTGAAATAATATGTTCCAACCAGGGCATCGTAGAGAGAATAGAGGGTCTTCTGCCAAATATCCATAAAACTAAACCTGAAGACAGCACACTCCTAGGAGCTCCCCTGGGGTTGAAAGCCATCGATGAGGTCCTTGATAGCCGACCTTAAGAGGATGGATGGGAGGATTGAGGATATTGATGCTCATGATGCACTCTACCTCATCACCAGATATCTGTCCCTCCCCAGGGTAACCTACTTTCTGAGGTGTTCACCATCTTACAGTAGCCAAAAACTAAGTGAGTATGACCGGTTACTGAAATCAATGCTAGAAAAAGCCCTTAACCTCTCTCTCGATGACCTACAGTGGAAACAAGCCTCTCTTCCCGTAAGACTTGGGGGCCTCGGAGTTCGAACAGCAAAGCAAATCGCTGTTCCAGCCTTCCTGTCCTCCTTATCAGCATCCGACGACCTTGTGAAGGAAATTCTACCTGCCCACTTACATCAGCTGGCAGGTGTACACGATCCCAATTTTACACGCTGTGCCACAGAGTGGGCCTCTCGTGCAGGCCCATCACCTCAACCACTATCCCCAAAAGCCCACAAGCAATCCAGCTGGGATGGCCCCATTGTAGACCAAGTTGCTGCAGAGTGCCTGGGTGCAGCAACAACACAACACGACATTGCTCGCCTCACAGCAGTAGCAGCACCACATGCAGGGGATTTCCTGTTAGCAACCCCAATGTCGGCAACTGGCACGCGTCTCACACCACACGCCCTCCGAATTGCTGTGGTCCTCCGCCTTGCTGCCCCAATCCACACCAGATATAGGTGTATTTGCGGCGAGGTGGTGGCTGACAGGTACGGCCACCATGGCCTACTCTGCCAAAGCACAGGGGGATGGCACTCGAGGCACAGTGAAGGTAACGACATCATCAAGAGGAGCCTCACCTCAGCTGGATGCCCAGCTGAAAGAGAGCCCCGTTACCTAACGCCCCGTAACTCTGATGCTCTTATTGGTCGCCCGGATGGTATCACAGTGAACCCCTGGAAGAATGGCAAGCAGTTGGTATGGGACTACACGTGCGTATCAACCCTGGCTAACACCTACATTAACCTCGGTGTTGCACAACCAGGTGGCGCTGCCACCCACAGGGAAGCAGCCAAATCCCGTAAATATAGAGAACTGGATCACCACTACAATTTTGTCCCCATTGCTTCTGAGACACTCGGCGCCTGGGGTAAAAGTGCTACCAGTTTTTTGAAGGAACTGGGTTCTAGGCTCATTGAAACAACTGGGACCCAAGAGCTGCAAGCTTTCTTTTCCAGCGCCTCAGTGTGGCGATACAGAGGGGAAATGCGCACTGCATCCAGGGTTCCTGCCCGCCATCTGAGGAGCTGGAGGAACTCGACAACCTATGATAACTATCTTTGTAATCCATATGTAACTCCTTTTTTGTAACAAAGTTCAAATAAAGTAAATATATATGTGTACATACAAAAGAATGGGGGTGGTAGGAGAAGATAATATTAGTGTTCAGTGAGAAACCCCAAGGTCTCCTCTGACTACTTTTTATTTTCTTCTCTGAGGCCATGGGTCCCCACATTGGCACCAGAGGTGGTACCCTCACAAACTTTTATATATATATATATATATATATATATATATATATATATATATATATATATATATATATATATATATATATATATATATATATATATATATACATATGGGAACCACCACTGGTTTAATTAAAGGGACCCACATCCTCGAAGAAGAAAATAAATAGCGTTCAGAGAAGACCTTGTGGATTCTCACTGAATACTTTAATCTTTTCCTCTCCTACCACCCCTATTTTTTTTATTTGATTTTATTGCAATGCTACAGTTTACAGAAAACACACTTATATAACAATATACCAATCAGTGTTCGAAGACCTCGTCCAGGTCTTATGGGGTCGGGTGCGTACCCAAGATACAGCACGCATTTCCCCTCTGAACAGCGACACTGAGGCGCTGGAACATGAAACTGGCCGCTCTTGGGTCTCTAGTCTTCCCAATGAGTTCCTCGCCCAGCTCCTTCAGGAACTTAAGTGCACATTTACCCCAGGCGCCCAGAGTCTCAGAGCCTATCGGCACGAACCTGTAACAACGTTCTAGGTCCCTGTACTTGTTAGTTTTCTGAGTCTCCCTGAAGGTGGCCGCCCCGCCTCCCTCAGCTGCGCTGTATGGTAAATAAGTACCAGCCAATGTAGAAGCACACGTGTAGTCCCACACGACCTGTTTACCTTCCCTCCATGCCTGCAGGATGACTCCATCTGGTCGTTTTTGGCTTTTTGTAAGAATAAGTACAGATCCCACACTTGTGACAGGTAAAACTATGCTTTTCTTGAAAAACAACGCCAATATATATATATATATATATATATATATATATATATATATATATGCAAACAAGCCTGAATGGTCCCCAGGACTATATACAACTGAAAACTCACACCCCAGAAGTGACTCGAACCCATACTCCCACAACTGGTATGTACAGGGACGCCTTAATCCGCTTGACCATCACGACCGGACATAAGGAAGTGATAGCCGAGGCTATATGAACCACTTCCCCGCCGGCACTCGGATGGTAATCTTGGGCATAGCATTTTATCAAATCACCTCATTCTTTGGGGCACACGTGAGGAACACAAATGCAAACAAGCCTGAATGGTCCCCAGGACTATATACAACTGAAAACTCACACCCCAGAAGTGACTCGAACCCATACTCCCACAACTGGTATGTACAGGGACGCCTTAATCCGCTTGACCATCACGACCGGACATAAGGAAGTGATAGCCGAGGCTATATGAACCACTTCCCCGCCGGCACTCGGATGGTAATCTTGGGCATAGCATTTTATCAAATCACCTCATTCTTTGGGGCACACGTGAGGAACACAAATGCAAACAAGCCTGAATGGTCCCCAGGACTATATACAACTGAAAACTCACACCCCAGAAGTGACTCGAACCCATACTCCCACAACTGGTATGTACAGGGACGCCTTAATCCGCTTGACCATCACGACCGGACATAAGGAAGTGATAGCCGAGGCTATATGAACCACTTCCCCGCCGGCACTCGGATGGTAATCTTGGGCATAGCATTTTATCAAATCACCTCATTCTTTGGGGCACACGTGAGGAACACAAATGCAAACAAGCCTGAATGGTCCCCAGGACTATATACAACTGAAAACTCAAACCCCAGAAGTGACTCGAACCCATACTCCCACAACTGGTATGTACAGGGACGCCTTAATCCGCTTGACCATCACGACCGGACATAAGGAAGTGATAGCCGAGGCTATATGAACCACTTCCCCGCCGGCACTCGGATGGTAATCTTGGGCATAGCATTTTATCAAATCACCTCATTCTTTGGGGCACACGTGAGGAACACAAATGCAAACAAGCCTGAATGGTCCCCAGGACTATATACAACTGAAAACTCACACCCCAGAAGTGACTCGAACCCATACTCCCACAACTGGTATGTACAGGGACGCCTTAATCCGCTTGACCATCACGACCGGACATAAGGAAGTGATAGCCGAGGCTATATGAACCACTTCCCCGCCGGCACTCGGATTGTAATCTTGGGCATAGCATTTTATCAAATCACCTCATTCTTTGGGGCACACGTGAGGAACACAAATGCAAACAAGCCTGAATGGTCCCCAGGACTATATACAACTGAAAACTCACACCCCAGAAGTGACTCGAACCCATACTCCCACAACTGGTATGTACAGGGACGCCTTAATCCGCTTGACCATCACGACCGGACATAAGGAAGTGATAGCCGAGGCTATATGAACCACTTCCCCGCCGGCACTCGGATGGTAATCTTGGGCATAGCATTTTATCAAATCACCTCATTCTTTGGGGCACACGTGAGGAACACAAATGCAAACAAGCCTGAATGGTCCCCAGGACTATATACAACTGAAAACTCACACCCCAGAAGTGACTCGAACCCATACTCCCACAACTGGTATGTACAGGGACGCCTTAATCCGCTTGACCATCACGACCGGACATAAGGAAGTGATAGCCGAGGCTATATGAACCACTTCCCCGCCGGCACTCGGATGGTAATCTTGGGCATAGCATTTTATCAAATCACCTCATTCTTTGGGGCACACGTGAGGAACACAAATGCAAACAAGCCTGAATGGTCCCCAGGACTATATACAACTGAAAACTCACACCCCAGAAGTGACTCGAACCCATACTCCCACAACTGGTATGTACAGGGACGCCTTAATCCGCTTGACCATCACGACCGGACATAAGGAAGTGATAGCCGAGGCTATATGAACCACTTCCCCGCGGGCACTCGGATGGTAATCTTGGGCATAGCATTTTATCAAATCACCTCAATATCAAATCAAATCGAGTGCCGGCGGGGAAGTGGTTCATATAGCCTCGGCTATCACTTCCTTATGTCCGGTCGTGATGGTCAAGCGGATTAAGGCGTCCCTGTACATACCAGTTGTGGGAGTTTGGGTTCGAGTCACTTCTGGGGTGTGAGTTTTCAGTTGTATATAGTCCTGGGGACCATTCAGGCTTGTTTGCATTTGTGTTCCTCACGTGTGCCCCAAAGAATGAGGTGATTTGATAAAATGCTATGCCCAAGATTACCATCCGAGTGCCGGCGGGGAAGTGGTTCATATAGCCTCGGCTATCACTTCCTTATGTCCGGTCGTGATGGTCAAGCGGATTAAGGCGTCCCTGTACATACCAGTTGTGGGAGTATGGGTTCGAGTCACTTCTGGGGTGTGAGTTTTCAGTTGTATATAGTCCTGGGGACCATTCAGGCTTGTTTGCATTTGTGTTCCTCACGTGTGCCCCAAAGAATGAGGTGATTTGATAAAATGCTATGCCCAAGATTACCATCCGAGTGCCGGCGGGGAAGTGGTTCATATAGCCTCGGCTATCACTTCCTTATGTCCGGTCGTGATGGTCAAGCGGATTAAGGCGTCCCTGTACATACCAGTTGTGGGAGTATGGGTTCGAGTCACTTCTGGGGTGTGAGTTTTCAGTTGTATATAGTCCTGGGGACCATTCAGGCTTGTTTGCATTTGTGTTCCTCACGTGTGCCCCAAAGAATGAGGTGATTTGATAAAATGCTATGCCCAAGATTACCATCCGAGTGCCGGCGGGGAAGTGGTTCATATAGCCTCGGCTATCACTTCCTTATGTCCGGTCGTGATGGTCAAGCGGATTAAGGCGTCCCTGTACATACCAGTTGTGGGAGTATGGGTTCGAGTCACTTCTGGGGTGTGAGTTTTCAGTTGTATATAGTCCTGGGGACCATTCAGGCTTGTTTGCATTTGTGTTCCTCACGTGTGCCCCAAAGAATGAGGTGATTTGATAAAATGCTATGCCCAAGATTACCATCCGAGTGCCGGCGGGGAAGTGGTTCATATAGCCTCGGCTATCACTTCCTTATGTCCGGTCGTGATGGTCAAGCGGATTAAGGCGTCCCTGTACATACCAGTTGTGGGAGTATGGGTTCGAGTCACTTCTGGGGTGTGAGTTTTCAGTTGTATATAGTCCTGGGGACCATTCAGGCTTGTTTGCATTTGTGTTCCTCACGTGTGCCCCAAAGAATGAGGTGATTTGATAAAATGCTATGCCCAAGATTACCATCCGAGTGCCGGCGGGGAAGTGGTTCATATAGCCTCGGCTATCACTTCCTTATGTCCGGTCGTGATGGTCAAGCGGATTAAGGCGTCCCTGTACATACCAGTTGTGGGAGTATGGGTTCGAGTCACTTCTGGGGTGTGAGTTTTCAGTTGTATATAGTCCTGGGGACCATTCAGGCTTGTTTGCATTTGTGTTCCTCACGTGTGCCCCAAAGAATGAGGTGATTTGATAAAATGCTATGCCCAAGATTACCATCCGAGTGCCGGCGGGGAAGTGGTTCATATAGCCTCGGCTATCACTTCCTTATGTCCGGTCGTGATGGTCAAGCGGATTAAGGCGTCCCTGTACATACCAGTTGTGGGAGTATGGGTTCGAGTCACTTCTGGGGTGTGAGTTTTCAGTTGTATATAGTCCTGGGGACCATTCAGGCTTGTTTGCATTTGTGTTCCTCACGTGTGCCCCAAAGAATGAGGTGATTTGATAAAATGCTATGCCCAAGATTACCATCCGAGTGCCGGCGGGGAAGTGGTTCATATAGCCTCGGCTATCACTTCCTTATGTCCGGTCGTGATGGTCAAGCGGATTAAGGCGTCCCTGTACATACCAGTTGTGGGAGTATGGGTTCGAGTCACTTCTGGGGTGTGAGTTTTCAGTTGTATATAGTCCTGGGGACCATTCAGGCTTGTTTGCATTTGTGTTCCTCACGTGTGCCCCAAAGAATGAGGTGATTTGATAAAATGCTATGCCCAAGATTACCATCCGAGTGCCGGCGGGGAAGTGGTTCATATAGCCTCGGCTATCACTTCCTTATGTCCGGTCGTGATGGTCAAGCGGATTAAGGCGTCCCTGTACATACCAGTTGTGGGAGTATGGGTTCGAGTCACTTCTGGGGTGTGAGTTTTCAGTTATATATATATATATATATATATATATATATATATATATATATGTATTTATATATATTTATATATATATATTTACTCTGGAGTAAAAAGCATTACTCCTAACCAAAACATAAACCTGATAATATTCTACAAAACCAAGAAGACTTCCGAACTCCTTATCAAAAACAGCCCGAAGCCGACGGAGAACCCTCTACAGCAGTCAAGCGTTGTATACATGTACACTTGCCCCCACGAAGAATGTAACCTTCAATCTAAGTACATAGGTATGACATCGACCAAGTTGACGAGGCATTTGACATGCCATCTTCAATCCGGTGCCCCCAGGAATCACATGAGACAAGCCCATGACATCACCCTAAAAAGAGAAATGTTGAACAAAAATACCTGTATAATAGACAAAACCCAAGACGCAAGAAGATTACAAATTCTTGAAGCAATTCACATAAGAATAGAACAACCTACCATGAACACCCAAATCATGGAACTATTTACTCTACCCACCATGAGAGTAAGGACAAGACCAGAGCATAACGATGCCAACACAGAAGACAATGTCCAACATAACAGGCCAATTAAACTTGATTAATCTTTGTATGTAGATAGGAGCTGCCTCGTATGGGCCAATAGGCCTTCCGGAGTTACCTCTATTCTTATGTTCTTATGTTTCACCCCACATTTATTCCTTATGTATCTCCCCATGTTTTCACCTTTATTGTCTTATCACCTGACCCAGTGCGGGTATAAAATCAACCAATCCTGAAAATTCTTTTCACTTGAGAATGAACCATGGAGGTTCGAAATGTTGTGCAAATTGTAAAATAAGTGTAATACATTCTGTAGTAATTCACTTCTTTTCTTCACCTGGAAATTACGAAATTGAGTTTTGGAGAACTCCTATTTCAGCTAAGCCCTGATGCTAAGAAAATAGTTAGAGGGATAGAAGCCCTAAATCAGAAGATAGTAAACATAGAAAATGCGGTCATATTCAATGATATATATATATATATATATATATATATATATATATATATATATATATATATATATATATATATATATGGTGTATACTGGCAGCAGGTTTTCTTTCAAACATGTTTCATTGAATATGACCGCATATTCTGTATTTATTATATTTGTATAATTTGCACGACGTTTCGAACCTCCATGGTTCATTCTCAAGTGAACAGATCTTACAATGCTAGTTGATTTTATACCCGCATTAGGTCAGGTGATAATACAATGAAGGTGAAAAACATGGGGGGATACATAAGGGATAAACATAGGGGCTGTAGAAGGCTTATTGGCCCATACGAGGCATCTCCTATCTAAACACAAAGATTAATCCAGTGTAATTGGCCTGTTATGATGGACATTGTCTTCTGTGTTGGCATCGATATGTTCTTGTCTTGTCCTTACTCTCATGGTGGGTAGAGTAAATAGTTCCGTGATTTGGGTGTTCATGGTAGGTCGCTCTATTCTTATGTGAATTGCCTCAAGAATTTGTAATCTTCTTGAATCTTGGGTTTTGTCTATTATGCAAGTATTCTTGTTCAACATTTCTCTTGTTAGAGTAATGTCATGGGCTTGTCTCATGTGATTCCTAGGGGCACCAGATTGAAGATGGCATGTCAAACGCCTCGTCAGCTTGGTCGACGTCATACCTATGTACTTACATTGAAGGTTACATCCTTCGTGGGGGCAAGTGTACATGTATACAACGCTTGACTGCTGTAGAGGGTTCTCCGTCGGCTTCGGGCTGTTTTTGATAAGGAGTTCGGAAGTCTTCTTGGTTTTGTAGAATATTATCAGGTTTATGTTTTGGTTAGGAGTAGTGCTTTTTACTCCTTTACGGATTATTTCTTTCATTATTCTTTCCTCTTTTATATGTTCACTGTGCATGGTTGATTTGTAATATAATTTTATTGGGGGTGTTGTGGTTTCTGTTCTAGGTTCTGAATTATACCAACGGTCCAAGTGTCTTCTTATAGCAGCGTTTATTTCCGCGTTGCTATATCCGTTGTTCACCAATACCTGAGTTACTCTTTCAAACTCTTTACTCACGTTGCTCCATTCAGAGCAGTGGGTAAGCGCTCGACGAATATAAGCATTGAGAACACTGGCTTTGTATCTTTGGGGGCACTCACTTCTACCGTTCAGGCATAATCCTATGTTGGTGGGCTTGGTATATACGTTGGTGCTTACAGAGGTTCCTGTTTTTGTTATTAGTACATCCAAGAATGGCAGACTGTTATTTTCACTATTTTCATGTGTAAATCGGAGTACTGACTCTCTCTCTAGGTGTCTTTTTAGGTCAATGAGAGTAAGGACAAGACAAGAACATATCGATGCCAACACAGAAGACAATGTCCATCATAACAGGCCAATTACACTGGATTAATCTTTGTGTTTAGATAGGAGATGCCTCGTATGGGCCAATAAGCCTTCTACAGCCCCTATGTTTATCCCTTATGTATCCCCCCATGTTTTTCACCTTCATTGTATTATCACCTGACCTAATGCGGGTATAAAATCAACTAGTATTGTAAGATCTGTTCACTTGAGAATGAACCATGGAGGTTCGAAACGTCGTGCAAATTATACAAATAAGTGTAATACACTCTATAGTAAATCACTTCTTTTCTTCACCTTAAAAGTACGAAAATGAGTTTTGGAGAACTCCTATTCCAATTAAGCCCTGATGCTAAGAAAATAGTTAGAGGGATAGAAGCCCTAAACCAGAAAATAATAAATACAGAATATGCGGTCATATTCAATATATATATATATATATATATATATATATATATATATATATATATATATATATATATATATATATATATATATATATATATATATATATATATATATATATATATATATATATATGTCGTACCTAGTAGCCAGAACGCACTATTTAGCCTACTATGGAAGGCCCGATTTGCCTAATAAGCCAAGTTTTCCTGAATTAATATATTTTCTCTAATTTTTTTCTTATGAAATGATAAAGCTACCCATTTCATTATGTATGAGGTCAATTTTTTTTTATTGGAGTTAAAAATAACGTAGATATATGACCGAACCTAACCAACCCTACCTAACCTAACCTAACCTATCTTTATAGGTTAGGTTAGGTTGGTAGCCGAAAAAGTAAGGTTAGGTTAGGTTAGGTAGGTTAGGTAGTCGAAAAACAATTAATTCATGAAAACTTGGCTTATTAGGCAAATCGGGCCTTGCATAGTAGGCTGAGAAGTGCGTTCTGGCTACTAGGTACGACATTATATATATATATATATATATATATATATATATATATATATATATATATATATATATATATATATATATATATATATATATATATATATATATATATATATATGTATATATATATATATATATATATATATATATGTATATATATATATATATATATATATATATATATATATATATATATATATATATATATATATATATATATATATATATATACATATTCTGTCCGGGGGCAAGGGGGGAATAAGACCATTAAACATAGGGAAGGTGGGATAGGATCAATCAATCTTTCGCGACAATCATCAACTCCTAAGAAGTTATAACTGTGGGTTTGATGGTGCTTAACCATATATTTCCGCCTTATCTATGTTGATTCAAAATTAGTTAAGCATGTTTTATCTGCTGGGACAGCGAATCAGAGGGAGAATGGTAGAATGGAAGGAAGGGAGCGAAGGAAGGAGAGGAAGATAAAACAAGTAGGGAGGGAGGTAGATAAGACGAGTAGGGAGGGAGTTAGAATGGGAGAGATTGGTAGGGAGGGATTGAGAATGGTTCAAAAATAGAGAGAATGTGAGGAAGAGTAAGATAGAGAGACCCAGGGCACTCATGGATACTCTAACAAAAAGGTGTCAGTTTGTCTGGCCCAGGTTAGAAGCCAGACGGTTGGGGCTAGCTTTTCGCCATTTTGCATGGTGGATGGTGGCTTTATGATGCCTCATAATGTCGGGGTTGGCCCCTATGCCACTCTTGAAGAGGAACCAGCCTCTGCCATTCCTTCCCCCCCACCCCCCATCAAGAGGGTGCTATGATATGAAAATTGGCAAATATCATATATGATATATATGATATTTGCAGCCAACCGTCCGTAGAGTTTAACCATATTTTCATAAAGTTTTGCGTTCAAGACTCAGAACTCGCCAGTATAAAAGCTCCAATATAAAAAGCTATGATTTGTTCAGATCTGAAACCTATGTTTATGGGCAGCACAAAACGTCCACCAAACTGTGCGATACAGTGGTTGCCAGGATCAGGTTGGGTTACCGTTACCTGTGGCAGGTGGCTACTGGTGACGGATCTCCCAATCCTGAGGACACCAGGGGCAAACTCTGTGAGCAGGAACTGCGGCATGAACTCCCACACTACATCACCAAATGCCCAGTTATCAGATCATTCTGACCAGTTGGCATAAGGTACCTGGAGCTTTGTAATTACTTTATTCACTCTCGTGTTTTTGAAGATACTCATAATGCACTTAGTGTCTGCCACTGCAGACTACTGATCACATGCCTCTTTATGACTAACCATCCTGTGTGATGGGGATTTTTAGCACCACTTAGCTAGCTTTTTGAGACAATGTACACCCCTTCATATAATCTAGGACAGCTGCACAAATGCACATGTACCTAAATGTGTTAATAAAAAATGCCAATTTTGGAGAAAATCATTTGATTGCAGAGTTGCAGATAATGAGTAGTGGAAATGGTTGCATTACTAGGGTGGGGAAGAAATGGGGAGAAAATGCGTGAATAGAGGTGGGGAGGGTGTGTGATGGGAGATGGATATGGTGTTTCTGGAATGCAACCGGAAAATATGTGTTTAGGTCGGAAGAGCAAGGCGAGAGTATGTGTGTGTGTGTGTGTGTGTGTGTGTGTGTGTATGTGTGTGTGTGTGTGTGTGTGTGTGTGTGTGTGTGTGTGTGTGTGTGTGTGTGTGTGTGTGTGTGTGTGTGTGTGTGTGTGTGTGTGTACTCACCTAGTTGTGTTTGCGAGGGTTGAGCTCTGGCTCTTTGGTCCCGCCTCTCAACCGTCAATCAACAGGTGTAAAGATTCCTGAGCCTATCGGGCTCTATCATATCTACACTTGAAACTGTGCATGGAGTCAGCCTCCACCACATCACCCCCTAATGCATTCCATTTGTCAACCACTCTGATACTAAAAAAGTTCTTTCTAATATCTCTGTGGCTCATTTGGGCACTCAGTTTCCACCTGTGTCCCCTTGTGCATGTTCCCCTTGTGTTAAATAGACTGTCTTTATCAACCCTGTCGATTCCCTTGAGAATCTTGAATGTGGTGATTTTGTCCCCCCTAGCTCTACTGTCTTCCAGCGAAGTGAGGTTTAATTCCCGTTGTCTCTCCTCGTAGCTCATACCTCTCAGCTCGGGTACTAGTCTGGTGGCAAACCTTTGAACCTTTTCCAGTTTAGTCTTATCCTTGACTAGATATGGACTCCATGCTGGGGCTTGTTATGATCTCAGCCTACAGGAGAAACGAGTCTTCCTCCTTGAGAGTTATTCATCAAGCCTGACCTGATTAGAAGGTCTAGCATATATTGAGGTGATAACCCATATGAAAAATAGTATGGTGGATTCAATGAGCAGTTTAAGATTATGGGCAATGAAGAAGAAAACAGATAAATGACTGGCTAGGAGATGTGGACATTTTGCTGGAGGTGTGAGGCTCGCTTCTGGAGGGGCTTTGACCTCACTTGAGTGCCAGACATCGCAGGGGAAAGCTGCGCTCCGTTGAGCTCCCGCCAGAAGGGAAACCCTAGTGATATATCTCGAAGAGAAGAGAAGTGTGTAGACGTGCCAGCTGTGGAACCGAGCTGGGAACGTTGTGGTCTCAAGTCCTGGTCGATGAAGTGTTTATTAAATCGCCCAGAGGCATTATTGTGGGCCGTGGAAGCGCGGTGACCAGACGCCGTCAGAGGGAGAAGCGCCCTCGACCAGTTAATCTGTGGTAAGCACGATATACGCCAGTTCATAGTGATTGCTTGTAGTTGGTCGTGTGCCCAGCGACAGTAGCAATGTTTATTTATAAGTTAGACATGTTTTAATAAGGCAGAAAGCCTGAAATAGGAGAGTGAAGAGGGAGGAGCACGGAGCGACGTCCGTCCCCTCTGAGCTCTGACAGACGACTGAGGGAGCCCGGCTCCTGACGGAGGAAGACCCTGCCAGCGAGTGAGGACCGCCGCCAGGCGAGGTGGAGTATGGACCCGCCCAAAACGGGGGAGTCCACTCTCACTGTATATAGAGGGCAGATAGAGGTTTGAGGCAAGCATATTGTGTGGTTATTTTTGTTTATGTGTTAAAGGGGAACATTTTATTGGAGTGTCGATGGGTTGCAGGTTTGTCCTTTGGGGAAGAAGTTGCTGAGAACTTCGAAGCCAGCCTAGATGAGGTAATTGATGAGACTCCAAGGTAGTGAAGCAGAGGACCCTCGAGCTGTGAGGAGAAGCAGTGAAGAGGAGTGTCACGTGCTTCTGTAGAGGTGGTGTAGCAGCCAAGAGAGCTGTGGAGGAACCTAGCAGAAGGGTGAAGCACCGTAGTTGCTCAAGGAAACTTCATGATAGCAGCCTGGAGGAGCTGCAGAGGATCCTGGTAGTGAAGCCCGGAAGAACCTAAGGATATTGAGGTAGTGAACTTCCAGAAGTGGAAGGGAAGTTCTGGTGGATTACTTGTAGGGAGTTGATAGTGTTTGGTTGTCATTAGCGTGCAAGACGCAGTGAGAGGTGAGTGACTGTTTGCATTCGTATGTCAAGGAGTGTTTTATACTGAAGTTTAGAGTTGCAGTCGTAGGCTTGATTACCTACAGATGTATGTGTTCGAGGACTGATAGAGTGATCGATTGATCATTGTTGTGTATCAATGAACATTTATACTGATATATGTTATTGCATTCAAATGGTGATTTTCTATATATATATTATCTTGCTGATGGTGCAACAGTGTATGTAGATTTGATCAACTTGAGGAGGTTGACAGTATCAGGTGGTGAACCAGGAGATAGGATACCACTTGATAAGCTGATGATAGAGTTCTGATGGTGTTGGAGTGCAACCTGATTGTAATATTATAGAGTATAGGATTCATTATTATTATATGTGTGTATGTATTGTGTATGTGCTTCGTCCAGTAAATGTATCCCAATTTGCTGGTGTTTGCCCTTGTCCTAGTGAGGCTTCCCATGAAATAGTACAGAAGAAGAGAGAGAGAGAGAGAGAAAGAACCAGGAACCACTGCTGTGGGCAGGGTAGGAGGTAATACTGGTAAGTCATAGGGGATTGAGGAGATCATATCTCATAAGGAGAGAGTGGGGAGTCACAGCGGCTCGAGTGGGTGTGTGCACGTGACAACGAGGCTAAGTGTTGGAGCCGCATCCCCTAAACGTGTGACGTTGAGCCCCTCTCCAAGAGCCTGAAGTGCCAAGGGTGATCTCCTAGTGAGGTATAAGCACTCTACCGAGGTGTGGGTTGGGTTGTCCGTAGAGAAGGATCAACGACGACAACACCACCAACCCACAGACTATAATAGGCTGCATACTCCAGGATTGGCCTGACATATGTGGTATACAAAGTTCTGAATGATTCTTTACACAAGTTTCTGAATGCCGTTCGTATGTTGGCCAGCCTGGCATATGCCGCTGATGTTATCCGCTTGATATGTGCTGCAGGAGACAGGTCTGGCGTGATATCAACCCCCAAGTCTTTTTCCTTCTCTGACTCCTGAAGAATTTCCTCTCCCAGATGATACCTTGTATCTGGCCTCCTGCTCCCTACACCTATCTTCATTACATTACATTTGGTTGGGTTAAACTCTAACAACCATTTGTTCGACCATTCCTTCAGCTTGTCTAGGTCTTCTTGAAGCCTCAAAGAGTCCTCTTCTGTTTTAATCCTTCTCATAATTTTAGCATCGTCCGCAAACATTGAGAGAAATGAATCGATACCCTCCGGGAGATCATTTACATATATCAGAAACAAGATAGGACCGAGTACAGAGCCCTGTGGGACTCCACTGGTAACTTCACGCCAATCGGAGGTCTCACCCTTCACCGTAATTCTCTGCTTCCTATTGCTTAGATACTCCCTTATCCACTGGAGCACCTTACCAGCTACACCTGCCTGTCTCTCCAGCTTATGTACCAGCCTCTTATGCGGTACTGTGTCAAAGGCTTTCCGACAATCCAAGAAAATGCAGTCCGCCCAGCCCTCTCTTTCTTGCTTAATCTTTGTCACCTGATCGTAGAATTCTATCAAGCCTGTAAGGCAAGATTTACCCTCCCTGAACCCATGTTGGCAATTTGTCACGAAGTCCCTTCTCTCCAGATGTGTTACCAGGTTTTTTCTCACGATCTTCTCGATCACCTTGCATGGTATACAAGTCAAAGACACTGGCCTGTAGTTCAGTGCCTCTTGCCTGTCGCCCTTTTTGTATATTGGGACCACATTCGCCGTCTTCCATATTTCTGGTAGGTCTCCCGTCTCCAGTGACTTACTATACACTATGGAGAGTGGCAAGCAAAGTGCCTCTGCACACTCTTTCAGTACCCATGGTGAGATCCCATCTGGACCAACAGCCTTTCTAACATCCAGATCCAGCAGGTGTCTCTTGACCTCCTCTCTCGTAATTTTGAACTCTTCCAAGGCCGCCTGTGTGTGTGTGTGTGTGTGTGTGTGTGTGTGTGTGTGTGTGTGTGTGTGTATGTGTGTGTGTGTGTGGACTCGGGAACCGCCGGGTGCCATATCCAGTATATACGTGTATAAAATGATGTACTTTATTTGTTGCTTACTTGTCAATGGCAGAGTTTTTGTGTGTGTGTGTTTAAGAGTCTATGTGTTGGAAGCTGGAAGGATAGATGCGTGGTGATGGGATCTAACCTCCTGCTGTTGTGAAGCAGCTCCCCCCTCCCCCCCCCCCAACACATCTGTAGCAGAAGTGACACAACTGACCAACCTACGAGGTCTCATGTGTTCATGTCAGGAGTAACTCTCCCCACCCAGACCCGTCCTCTGTGATTTGACATGTACAATGTATATACATGTCAATTCACTGTATATATAAACCCTTTGGCGACACCTGACAGTTAGGTCTTCTATGGCGTATATCAATAAAAATTCTCACTGTATAAATGTGGTCGACACATTTTCCCACTATCACAAGGTCGACACATTTCCCCCACTATCCCAAGGTCGACACATTTTCCCACTACCCCAAGGTCGACACTTTTCCCCACTATCCCAAGGTCGACACTTTTCCCCACTATCCCAAGGTCGACACTTTTCCCCACTATCCCAAGGTCGACACTTTTCCCCACTATCCCAAGGTCGACACATTTTTGCACTATCCCAAGGTCGACACATTTCCCCCACTATCCCAAGGTCAACACATTTCCCAACTATCCCAAGGTCGACACATTTCCCAACTATCCCAAGGTCGACACATTTCCCAACTATCCCAAGGTCGACACATTTCCCCACTATCCCAAGGTCGACACATTTCCCTACTATCCCAAGGTCGACACATTTCCATAGTATCCCAAGGTCGACACATTTCCCCCACTATCCCAAGGTCGACACATTTCCCCACTATCCCAAGGTCGACACATTTCCCCACTATCCCAAGGTCGACACATTTCCCAACTATCCCAAGGTCGACACATTTCCCCATTACCCCAAGGTCGACACATTTCCCCACTACCCCAAGGTCGACACATTTCCCCACTACCCCAAGGTCGACACATTTCCCCCACTACCCCAAGGTCGACACATTTCCCCACTACCCCAAGGTCGACACATTTCCCCACTACCCCAAGGTCGACACATTTCTCCCACTACCCCAAGGTCGACACATTTCCCCACTATCCCAAGGTCGACACATTTCCCCCACTACCCCAAGGTCGACATATTTCCACACTACCCCAAGGTCGACACATTTCCCCACTATCCCAAGGTCGACACATTTCCCCACTACCCCAAGGTCGACACATTTCCCCACTACCCCAAGGTCGACACATTTCCCCCACTACCACAAGGTCGACACATTTCCCCCACTACCCCAAGGTCGACACATTTCCCCACTACCCCAAGGTCGACACATTTCCCCACTATCCCAAGGTCGACACATTTCTCCCACTACCCCAAGGTCGACACATTTCCCCATTATCCCAAGGTCGACACTTTTCCCCACTATCCCAAGGTCGACACATTTCCCCACTATCCCAAGGTCGACACATTTCCCCACTATCCCAAGGTCGACACATTTCCCCACTATCCCAAGGTCGACACATTTCCCCACTACCCCAAGGTCGACACATTTCCCCACTACCCCAAGGTCGACACATTTCCCCCACTACCACAAGGTCGACACATTTCCCCCACTACCCCAAGGTCGACACATTTCCCCACTACCCCAAGGTCGACACATTTCCCCACTATCCCAAGGTCGACACATTTCCCCCACTACCCCAAGGTCGACACATTTCCCCATTATCCCAAGGTCGACACTTTTCCCCACTATCCCAAGGTCGACACATTTCCCCACTATCCCAAGGTCGACACATTTCCCCACTATCCCAAGGTCGACACATTTCCCCACTATCCCAAGGTCGACACATTTCCCCACTACCCCAAGGTCAACACATTTCCCCACTATCCCAAGTTCGACACATTTCCCCACTATCCCAAGGTCGACACATTTCCCCACTATCCCAAGGTCGACACATTTCCCCACTACCCCAAGGTCGACACATTTCCCCACTATCCCAAGGTCGACACATTTCCCCACTATCCCAAGGTCGACACATTTCCCCACTACCCCAGGGTCGACACATTTCCCCCACTACCCCAAGGTCGACACATTTCCCCACTATCCCAAGGTCGACACATTTCCCCCACTACCCCAAGGTCGACATATTTCCCCACTACCCCAAGGTCGACACATTTCCCCCACTACCACAAGGTCGACACATTTCCCCCACTACCCCAAGGTCGACACATTTCCCCACTACCCCAAGGTCGACACATTTCCCCACTATCCCAAGGTCGACACATTTCCCCCACTACCCCAAGGTCGACACATTTCCCCATTATCCCAAGGTCGACACTTTTCCCCACTATCCCAAGGTCGACACATTTCCCCACTATCCCAAGGTCGACACATTTCCCCACTATCCCAAGGTCGACACATTTCCCCACTATCCCAAGGTCGACACATTTCCCCACTATCCCAAGGTCGACACATTTCCCGTATCTCCCACCACAGGCGCCGCCTTTGACGCCGATTTCACTGGATAAGTTATTGATAAATATCAATGATTTTTATCATTGAGTTTATTTCATGATTAATTCACATTGATGTTTCCAGTGAGTTAACAGTCTCTTAACACAGATAAAGACAATTAACAGCTATGAAATAGAAATTTTGAAGAATAAAAAGGAATACAAATTTATTTTTTTAGGAAAACTACATGACGTCTCCATCTGTTACACTGTAACGCAACATATAGTTGTAGTTCTATCACTTATACACTCGCCCTTCCCCTCACACACACACAGCACATAACCATAATTGCTTCTTAATTGCTACAGATATTTCATAGATTGTGGAAACAACTTCTCTCACTTTTGGTAAAGATCAGTTAATGCTTTTTCTTAAATCGGCCCACCTATCACAATTATGTTATGCAAACAACAATAGACCTAACCCCATCCCTTACCCCCCCCCACTTTCCCCATTTGGATGTACCCGTAGCCTAAAAATAATTACACGCTAGTTTTCTCGAAGTAGTCAATGGGTGGCCTCCCCTCAACAAATGGTTAGTAAACCCCACATTAAATGTATTTGACTTTTACGAGGACAAATTGAAGTAAAAAAGTGTTATTCTAAGTTTGTTCATGATTGTTCTCCAAAAATCAATTATATATAACTTAGCTGTTTAATATTGCAGCTGAGGGCGACTACATCCCAAATTGTCTGGAATTAAGACTACACATACATAGCACCACCACCACACACCCCCACAGAATACACACACCACCACCACACCCACCCACAGAATACACACACCACCACCATACACCCCCACAGAATACACACACCACCACCATACACCCCACAGAATACACACACCACCACCACACACCTCACAGAATACACACAACACCACCACACACCCCACAGAATAAACACACCACCACCATACACCCCACAGAATTAACACACCACCACCACCACCACACACCCCACAGAATTAACACACCACCACCACACACCCCACAGAATAAACACACCACCACCACACACCCCACAGAATAAACACACCACCACCACACACCCCACAGAATAAACACACCACCACCACACACCCCACAGAATAAACACACCACCACCACACACCCCACAGAATAAACACACCACCACCACACACCCCACAGAATAAACACACCACCACCACACACCCCACAGGATAAACACACCACCACCACACACCCCACAGAATAAACACACCACCACCACACACCCTACAGAATAAACACACCACCACCACACACCCCACAGAATAAACACACCACCACCACCACACACCCTACAGAATACACACACCACCACCACACACCCCACAGAATAAACACACCACCACCACACACCCCACAGAATAAACACACCACCACCACACACCCTACAGAATACACACACCACCACCACACACCCCACAGAATAAACACACCACCACCACACACCCCACAGAATAAACACACCACCACCACACACCCTACAGAATAAACACACCACCACCACCACACACCCTACAGAATACACACACCACCACCACACACCCCACAGAATAAACACACCACCACCACACACCCCACAGAATAAACACACCACCACCACACACCCCACAGAATAAACACACCACCACCACACACCCTACAGAATACACAAACCACCACCAAAACACATTGAAATAAGTTTATTGAGGTAAAATACACACAAAGGGATGAGGTAGCTCAAGCTATTCTCACCCCATTACCACCACCACACATGGGCCCACCACACATGGGCCGGATGGAATCTCACCATGGGTATTGAAAGAGTGTGCAGGAGCACTTTGCTTGCCACTCTCCATAGTGTATAGTAGGTCACTGGAAACGGGAGACCTACCAGAAGTATGGAAGACTGCTAATGTAGTACCAATATTTAAAAAGGGTGACAGGCAAGAGGCACTGAACTACAGGCCAGTGTCCTTAACTTGTATACCATGCAAAGTGATGGAGTAGATTGTGAGAAAAAACCTAGTAACACATCTGGAGAGAAGAGACTTCATGACAACCCATCAACATGGGGTCAGGGAGGGTAAATCTTGCCTTACAGGCTTGATAGAATTTTATGATCAGGTGACAAAGATTAAGCAAGAAAGAGAAGGATGGGCGGACTGCATTTTTTTGGACTGTCGGAAAGCCTTTGACACAGTACCCCATAAAAAGTTGATGCATAAGCTGGAGAAACAGGCAGGAGTAACTGGTAGGGCGCTCCAGTGGATAAGGGAGTACCTAAGCAATAGGAAGCAGAGAGTTATAGTGAGGGGTGAGACCTCAGAATGGCGTGAAGTCACCAGTGGAGTCCCACAGGGCACTGTGCTTGGACCTATCCTGATTCTGATATACGTAAATGATCTCCCAGAGGGTATAGACTCATTCCTCTCAATGTTTGCTGACGACGCCAAAATTCTGAGAAGGATTAAGACAGAGGAGGACAGCTTGAGGCTTCAAGAAGACCTGGACAAGCTGCAGGAATGGTCGAACAAATGGATGTTAGAGTTTAACCCAAGCAAATGTAATGTAATGAAGATAGGGGTAGGAAGCAGGAGACCAGATACAAGGTATCACTTGGGAGATGAAATACTTCAAGAGTCAGAGAGAGAGAAAGACCTGGGGGTAGATATCACGCCAGACCTGTCCCCTGAAGCTCATATCAAGAGGATAACATCAGCAGCATATGCCAGGTTGGCTAACATAAGAACGGCCTTTAGAAACTTGTGTAAGGAATCTTTCAGAACATTATATACCACATATGTGAGACCAATCCTGGAGTATGCGGCTCCAGCATGGAGTCCATATCTAGTCAAGCATAAGACTAAACTGGAAAAGGTTCAAAGGTTTGCCACCAGACTAGTACCCGAGCTGAGAGGTATGAGCTACGAGGAGAGACTACGGGAATTGAACCTCACTTCGTTGGAAGACAGAAGAGTTAGGGGGGGGGACATGATCACCACATTCAAGATTCTCAAGGGAATCGACAGGGTTGATAAAGACAGGCTATTTAACACAAGGGGAACACGCACAAGGGGACACAGGTGGAAACTGAGTGCCCAAATGAGCCACTGAGATATTAGAAAGAACTTTTTTAGTGTCAGAGTTGTTGACAAATGGAATGCATTAGGAAGCAATGTGGTGGAGGCTGACTCCATACACAGTTTCAAGTGTAGATATGATAGAGCCAAATAGGCTCAGGAACCTGTACACCTGTTGATTGACGGTTGAGAGGCGGGACCAAAGAGCCAGAGCTCAACCCCCGCAAGCACAACTAGGTGAGTACAACTAGGTGAGTACACACCCCACAGAATACACATACCCCCACCACCACACACCCCACAGAATACACACACCACCACCACACATCCCACAGCTTACACACACCACCACCACCATACACCCCACAGAATACACACATCACCACCACACACCCCACAGAATACACACACCACCACCATACACCCCACAGAATACACACACCACCACCACACACCCCACAGAATAAACATACAACACCACCACAATCCCAGCAGAATGCGTACACCACCACAATACACCTCACAGAATACACACATTGGATATAGGCCCAGATGGAATATTTCCCTTGGATACTAAAGGAAGGAGCAGAAGAACTGTGCCTACCACTCTCCATAGTGTATAACAAATCACTGGAATTAGGGGAACTGCCAGATATTTGGAAAGCAGCTAACGTAGTCCCGATATACAAGAAAGAGGATACAAAGGAGGCACTGAACTTCAGGCCAGTGTCCCTAACCTGCATACCATGCAAGCTGATTGAGAAGATTGTGCGAAGAAAGATAGTGGAGCATCTGGAGCAAAAGAACTTTGTAACACAGCATCAACAAGCGTTCAGGGATGGAAGGTCCTGCCTCACAGGGTTACTTGAATTCTACGACCAGGCAAAAAAAATCAGGCAAGAATGAGAAGGGTGGGCAGACTGCATATTTTTGGATTGTCAGAAAGCCTTTGATACAGTACCACACAAGAGGCTAGTGAAAAAGCTGGAGATGCAGGCTGGAGTGAAAGGGAAGGTACTCCATTGGATAAAGTAGTACCTGAGTAACAGGAGACAACGAGTCAGTGTGAGGGGTGAGGTCTCAGATTTTCGAGACGTAACAAGTGAAGTCCCGCAGGGATCAGTCCTTGGACCTATACTGTTTCTGATATATGTAAATGATCTCCCAGAGGGTATAGAATCATTTCTCTCAATGTTTGCCGATGATGCAAAAATTATGAGGAGGATTGAAACAGAATGATAGTAGGAGGCTACAAGATGACCTAAACCGACTGAGTGAATGACCCAACAAATGGCTGTTGAAGTTCAACCCGAGTAAATGCAAAGTAATGAAACTAGGCAGTGGAAAAAGGAGGCCAGACACAGGATACAGAATAGGAGATGAAGTACTTAGTGAAACGGACAGAGAGAAAGATCTAGAAGTTGATATCACACCAAACCTGTCTCCTGAAGCCCACATAAAAAGAATAACGTCTGCGGCATATGCGAGGCTGGCTAACATCAGAACAGCGTTCAGGAACCTATGGAAGGAATCATTCAGAATGTTGTACACCACATATGTAAGACCAATCCTGAAGTATGCGGCCCCAGCATGGAGCCCGTACCTTGTCAAGCACAAGACGAAGCTGGAAAAAGTTCAAAGGTATGCCACTAGACTAGTCCCAGAACTAAGAGGTATGAGTTACGAGGAAAGGTTACTGAAATGTACCTTAAGACACTGGAAGACAGAAGAGTAAGGGGAGACATAATCACAACCTACAAAATCCTCAGAGGAATCGACCGGGTAAACAAGGATAAACTATTCAACACCGTTGGGACGCGAACAAGGGGACACAGGTGGAAACTGAGTACCCACATGAGCCACAGGGACGTTAGAAGGAACTTTTTCAGTGTCAGATTAGTTAACGGATGGAATGCATTAGGCAGTGATGTGGTGGAGGCTGACTCCATACACAGTTTTAAATGTAGATATGATAGAGCCCAGTAGGCTCAGGAATCTGTTCACCAGTTGATTGACAGTTGAGAGGCGGGACCAAAGAGCCAAAGCTCAACCCCCCGCAAGCACAAATAGGTGAGTACAAATAGGTGTGTGTGTGTGTTCAAACATAATAACCATTATATGGTGAGTTTGTGTTTGAGGTTGTTCAAACCTCGTTGGAGATGTCAGCTGATATGTTATTTGCAGATGTTTGTCAACTTTCCACCTGTCAGTCTCCTTGCCTGATAACCACCTCCTCATTCTCTTCCTCTACTGTGAGCTACAACCTATCCTGCTAAGCTATCGAGCGACTACTTAGAGGTGAGGTCTAGTTCTTCATGCCCAGCCGACCCGCCTTGCTGTACCGTTTAAGTTATCATTTAACTAATCACACTAGGACTGCTATCGTTAAATGGTCATATCGACACACTGTTACAAGCCAGCTTGCTCTACTCAGATAGAGTAATTACATCAGGACTGCTATAGTTAATGGTTATATCGATACACTGTTACAATCCAACTTGTTCTTCTCTGATAGCGTGATCACACTAGGACTGCTATCGTTAATAATGATATTTACGTGACAGATATTCTCATGCTGAACAGGTGCAGTGTCTGATGTGTCGAACCAGTAATGCGTTTTATACCTTAAAAGCTTTCATTCCATTTTTCTATAATTGAATGCATTTTTTATGGAAATTTCATCGGCTGTTCCAACACTGTGAATTTCGGGAGCTAAGCTTTGGGTGTCAGCGTTAATGTTGGTGACGAAATGTTCTATTTGTCTAGTTGTCAAACATATTGATAACGTGTCACTAATGTGTTCCAATATATTTACATATCTATCACGTACAAGCTTGCCTATTTCAGCTCTACTATAGTTCCAGTAACAGAATTTGCAGCAATGGATCACATTTTACTGTTTTTTTTTTATTTAACCACATAGTTTGATCACTAGAGCAGCATATATATATATATATATATATATATAAATATATATATATATATATATATATATATATATATATATATTATATATATATATATATATATATATATATATATATAAATATATAAATATATATATATATATATATATATATATATATAAATATATATATATATATATATATATATATATATATATATATATATATATATATATATATATATATATATATATATATATATATATATATATATATATATATATATATATATATATATATATATATATATATATATATGTCGTACCTAGTAGCCAGAACGCACTTCTCAGCCTACTATGCAAGGCCCGATTTGCCTAATAAGCCAAGTTTTCATGAATTAATGTGTTTTCGACTACCTAACCTACCTAACCTAACCTAACCTAACTTTTTCGGCTACCTAACTTAACCTAACCTATAAAGATAGGTTAGGTTAGGTTAGGTAGGGTTGGTTAGGTTCGGTCATATATCTACGTTAATTTTAACTCCAATAAAAAAAATTGACCTCACGCATAATGAAATGGGTAGCTTTATCATTTCATAAGAATAAAATTAGAGAAAATATATTATTTCAGGAAAACTTGGCTTATTAGGCAAATCGGGCCTCGCATAGTAGGCTGAGAAGTGCGTTCTGGCTACTAGGTACGACATATATATATATATATATACATACTAGCAGTACCCGGCCACGCGTTGCCTGTGCGTCGATGAACCACAGCAACCTTCCCTGTCCCCCATTCCTCCCCACTATTTCCCCCCTCACCCGTATACTCGGCCTCCCCACCATTCCCCCCTCACCCGTATACTCGGCCTCCTCACCATTCCCCACTCCCCCATCCCATCTTCCTTCCCACCATGCCCCACTCCCCTGTCCCTTTGTCTTCCCCACCATTCTTAATACCCCTATCCTCCTCGTCCCCACCATCCCAAACTTCCCCATCCCATCGTCATCCCCACCATTCCCCACTCCCTCGTCCAATGCTTTTCCAAATGGTCTGATGTTCCCATTAGAAAATTAGGAAACATGAAGTGATCTGATGTTCCCATCACTGAAATATAAGAAAAAGAGTTAAAAATTAAATGAAAATATGAAAAAATAAAAAAAATAAACTATACTCACGACATGAACGGTATGGTATACAACACTGCTTAATTCAACACAATTCACACAAAATAATTAAATCAAAATGAAAATAAATCAAAATCTATGAAAATTCAATTTATCAATGCAATCAGAAACATTGAAATGTAATTATAACATATTCGGGCATGTGAAGGCGATGACGTTGGTTTCCTTCAAGGCGTTGTGTTTGGTGTCTGGGGAGTTTTTCATGAGTAGGTTGGCCGTTTTTATTATTTGGGTAGTAAATTGGATAACGTTTCTATCAATAATGTCTTTCAAGACCCTTTCCTCTGTTTTATGAGCCGTCGAAAAAAACAGTCTAATAGGGGGTACAAGTGTTGTGCTAGTTGACTCTTCAGAGGTTGCATGTTTCACCTTTCTTTTAATGACGTCTTCAACATAACAGTTAGAGAAGCCGTTGTTGACTAGGACCTGCCTTACCCAACAGAGTTCTTTATCGACTTGCTTCCATCCTGAGCTGTGACTGAGAGTCTGGTCGACGTAAGCGTTGACAACACTCCTCTTGTACCTTTCTGGCCAGTCACAATTGGCATTGAGGCACATTCCTATGTTTGTTTCCTTAGTGTAGACTGCAGTGTGGAAGTCTCCGTTCCTTTCCGTAACTGTTACATCTAAAATGGGGCAGCTTAACATCATTCTTCATCTCGTAAGTGAAACTTAACACAGAATTCTGCTCAAGTGTCTCCTTCAACTGCTGCAGACGTCTGCCTTCAGACGTCAGAAGTCGTCTGATGTCAGTCCCTTAAAGACTGTTTGACTGGAACTTATTTTCGACGGCTCATAAAACCGAGGAAAGGGTCCTGAAAAACATTGTTGATAGGAACGTTATCCCTACAGACAAAAATCAGAAACTACAATTGACAATTTACTACGAAAGCAAAAAAAAACGCCCAGGGTATGATAACTATGTAACCATTGTTGCCAGGGTATGATAACTATGTAACCATTGTTGCCAGGGTATGATAACTATGTAACCATTGTTGCCAGGGTATGATAACTATGTAACCATTGTTGCCAGGGTCTGATAACTATGTAACCATGGTTGTCAGGGTATGATAACTATGTAACCATAGTTGCCAGGGTATTATAACTATGTAACCATTGTCCAGGGTATGATAACTATGTAACCATGGCTGCCATGGTATGATAACTATGTAACCATGGTTGCCAGGGTATGATAACTATAACCATGGTTGCCAGGGTATGATAACTATGTAACCATGGTTGCCAGGGTATGATAACTATATAACCATGGTTGCCAGGGTATGATAACTATATAACCATAGTTGCCAGGGTATGATAACAATGTAACCATGGTAGCCAGTGTATGATTATGTAACCATGGTTGCCAGTGTATGATAACTATATAACCACTGGAGAATCACTGACTGCAGGAACAGTCCCTTCAGAACGAACCATTTTGTTCTATCAGTTTGCCGAAGGTCCCCCTGCCCATCATAGGATATTCATCACCTCATCAGTCATCAGAGTTACTGAGCCGAAACTCCCTCCTTCCTCTCTGATTTACTTAACCACGCTTCTGATGGGTCAGCATGCTACCTATCTCCCTGGCTCCATAACCCCACTTCTGATGGGTCAGCACGCTACCTATCTCCCTGGCTACATAACCCCACTTCTGATGGGTCAGTATGCTACCTATCTCCCTGGCTACATAACCACACTTCTGATGGGTCAGCATGCTACCTATCTCCCTGGCTACATAACCCCACTTCTGATGGGTCAGCATGCTACCTATCTCCCTGGCTACATAACCCCACTTCTGATGGGTCAGCATGCTACCTATCTCCCTGGCTACATAACCCCACTTCTGATGGGTCAGCACGCTACCTATCTCCCTGGCTACATAACCCCACTTCTGATGGGTCAGCATGCTACCTATCTCCCTGGCTACATAACCCCACTTCTGATGGGTCAGCATGCTACCTATCTCCCTGGCTACATAACCCCACTTCTGATGGGTCAGCATGCTACCTATCTCCCTGGCTACATAACCAAACTTCTGATGGGTCAGCATGCTACCTATCTCCCTGGCTACATAACCACACTTCTGATGGGTCAGCATGCTACCTATCTTCCTGGCTTCTGATGGGTTACCAAGGTACTGTAGTATGGCCTCAATAACCCTCTAGAGGTTGTAGGAACTACAGCACTTCCCCAAATCAACGAGGCAACATCCTGCAATTGTATAATGCACAAGTTAGTACACCTGCTACGTCTGTACGTTTGTACAACGTCCTAGTAACGTTAGTGCGTTTCGTCCTAGCAACGTTTGTGTGTTTCGTCCTAGTAACGCTAGTGCATTTCGTCCTAGATACGTTAGTGTTTAAATCCTAGCAACGTTCGTGCATTTCGTCATAGCAACGTTAGTACATTTCGTCCTAGCAACGTTAGTGCGTTTTGTACAAGCAACATACGTGCGTTTCGTACGAGCAACATAAGTGCGTTTCGTTCAAGCAACGTAAGTGCGTTTCAGCCTGGCAACGTCAGTTCGTTTATACAACGTTTAAGCAACGTTTGTATAACCAACTAGAAAACCGTTGGTGCACATGAAGAACGTTTGTTTCATTGTTCAATTTCTGCCAGAGGTCAGACGAGGCCCCGTCGACTCATTTGTTATATATAGTTCATCAAAGCTGTATTTTGTTCAGAATATACAGTGAAGGGAGCCGGTCGGCCGAGCGGACAGCACGCTGGACTTGTGATCCTGTGGTCCTGGGTTCGATCCCAGGCGCCGGCGAGAAACAATGGGCAGAGTTTCTTTCACCCTATGCCCCTGTTACCTAGCAGTAAAATAGGTACCTGGGTGTTAGTCAGCTGTCACGGGCTGCTTCCTGGGGGTGGAGGCCTGGTCGAGGACCGGGCCGCGGGGGCATTAAAGCCCCGAAATCATCTCAAGGTAACCTCAAGAAGAACCCGTGTTCATGGACCAGCTGGTGTAAGTGGCACTGAATGTCCTGTCTTTACCAACTTTATTATCAAGGGAAAAAATTGTAATTGGACTTGAAGCCTTCATACCCCGACGAGGTATGATACCAGCAAGCATACCCCACCAGGTATGATACCAGCAAGCATACCCCACCAGGTATGATACCAGCAAGCATACACCACGAGGTATGATACCAGCAATCATACCATACCTGGTATGATACCAGCAAGCATACCCCACCAGATATTATACCAGCAAGCATACCCCACCAGGTATGATACAAGCAAGCATACCCCACGAGGTATGATGCCAGCAACCATACCACACCAGGTATGATACCAGCAAGCATTCCCCACCAGATATTATACCAGCAAGCATACCCCACCAGGTATGATACAAGCAAGCATACCCCACGAGGTATGATACCACCAAGCATACCCCACCAGGTATGATACCAGGTATGATATCCCACCAGGTGTGATACCAGCAAGCATACCCCACGAAGTATAATAGCAGCAAGCATACCCCACCAGGTGTGATACCAGCAAACATACACCACCAGGTATGATACCACCAAGCATACCCCACCAGGTGTGATACCAGCAAGCATTCCCCACGAGGTATGATAGCAGCAAGCATATCCCCACCAGGTGTGATACCAGCAAGCATACACCACCAGGTATGATACCCAGATGCATACACCACCAGGTATGATATCACCAAGCATACCCCACCAGGTATGATATCACCAAGCATACCCCACCAGGTATGATAACAGCAAGCATACACCACGAGGTATGATACCACCAAGCATACCCCACCAGGTATGATAACAGCAAGCATACACCACGAGGTATGATACCACCAAGCATACCCAACTAGGTATGATAATAGCAAGCATACTCCATGAGGTATGATACCAGCAAGCATACCCCACCAGGTATGATACCAGCAAGCATACCCCACCAGGTATGATACCAGCAAGAATACCCCACCAGGTATGATACCAGCAAGCATACCCCACGAGGTATGATACCAGCAAGCATACCCCACGAGGTATGATACCAGCTAGCATACCCCACCAGGTATGATACCAGCAAGCATACACCACGAGGTATGATACAAGCAAACATACCCCACGAGGTATGATACCAGCAAGCATACCCCACCAGGTATGATACAAGCAAGCATACCCCACCAGGTATGATACCAGCAAGCATACACCACGAGGTATGATACCAGCAAGCATACCCCACGAGGTATTATACCAGCAAGCATACCCCACCAGGTATGATACCAGAAAGCAAACCCCACCAGGTATGATACCACCAAGCATACCCCACCAGGTATGATACCACCAAACATATCCCACCAGGTATTATACCAGCAAGCATACCCCACCAGGTATGATACCAGCAAGCATACCCCACCAGGTATAATACCAGCAAGCATACCCCACGAGGTATGATACCAGCAAGCATAACTCAAGAGGTATGATACCAGCAAGCATACACCACAAGGTATGATACCAGCAAGCATACACAACCATTTGTGATACCAGGACGCATACCCTACCAGGTATGATACCAGCAAGCATACCCCACCTGGTATGATACCAGCAAGCATACCTCACCAGGTATGATTCCAGCAAGCATACTTCACCAGGTATGATACCAGCAAACATACCCCACCAGGTATGATACCAGCAAACATACCCCACCAGGTATGATACCAGCAAACATACCCCACCAGGTATGATAACAGAAAGCATACCACACCAGGTATGATACCAGCAAGCATACCCCACCAGGCATGATACCAGCAAGCATACCTCACCAGGTATGATTCCAGCAAGCATACTTCACCAGGTATGATCTTCTTGAGGATATATCTTGAGGTTATCTTGAGATGATTTCGGGGCTTTAGTGTCCCCGCGGCCCGGTCCTCGACCAGGCCTCCACCCTCAGGAAGCAGCCCGTGACAGCTGACTAACACCCAGGTACCTATTTTACTGCTAGGTAACAGGGGCACAGGGTGAAAGAAACTCTGCCCATTGTTTCTCGCCGGCGCCTGGGATCGAACCCGGGACCACAGGATCACAAGTCCAGCGTGCTGTCCGCTGGGCCGACCAGCTCCCTACAGGTATGATACAAGCAAGCATACCTCACGAGGTATGATACCAGCAAGCATACCCCTTCAGGTATGATACCAGCAAGCATACTCCACCAGGTATGAAACCAGCAAGCATACCTCACCAGGTATGATTCCAGCAAGCATACTTCACCAGGTATGATACAAGCAAACATACCCCACCAGGTATGATACCAGCAAGCATACACCACGAGGTATGATACCAGCAAGCATACCCCACCAGGTATGATACCAGAAAGCATACCCCACGAGGTATGATACCAGCAAGCATAGCCCACGAGGTATGATGCCAGCAAACATACCACACCAGGTATGATACCAGCAAGCATACCCCACCAGGTATGATACCAGCAAGCATACACCACGAGGTATGATAACAGCAAACATACCACACCAGGTATGATGCCAGCAAACATACAACACCAGGTATGATACCAACAAGCATATTTCACCATGTATTATACCAGCAAGCATACACCACGAGGTATGATACCAGCAAGCATACGCCACTAGGTATGATACCAGCAAGCATACCCCACCAGGTATGATTCTAGCAAACATACCACACCAGGAATGATACCAGCAAGCATACCCCACCAGGTATGATACCAGCAAGCATACACCACGAGGTATGATACCAGCAAGCATACGCCACTAGGTATGATACCAGCAAGCATACCCCACCAGGTATGATTCTAGCAAACATACCCCACCAGGTATGATTCTAGCAAACATACCCCACCAGGTATGATACCAGCAAGCATACCCCACCTGGTATTTATGATACCAAGAGAGCTTTTCTTAACCAGAATGTTATACAACCGTGTATTAAGTGACAAAGTAAAGCTTAGAAGTCCCCTTCGTCTCGGAGGAGAAGGGAAAGTCTCTGGCTTTCAATTTCTGGAACCCTTCCATTGAGGAGAAAGACGGGTATGGAAGGGGATTAAATACTATTATAAGGGTCGGGGAGAGAGGAGAGAAGTGCTGGAGTAAATAGGAGAAGAGAAGTGTCTTGTGGTGAATTACCATGGGAGAGGAAGAGGCAAAAAACAGGAATAGGAACAGAGGAGGGCAGGAAGAAAACATTTAATGTGGGAAAAATGCATGAGAGATGGAAGAGGAGAGAGGGGAGAGAGAGAGAGAGAAAGGAGAGAGGAGAGAGGAGAGGAGAGGGGAGAGAGAGAGGCAGTCGTTGGTAAGAAAAGGGAGATGGAGAAGATGTCAGAGTGGAGAGGGATGCTGAGAGACTATAGCAGTAAAGAGGATATGAAATAGGGTGATGCAGGAGGTATGATGTAACATGATGTTTAACAGTGATAAATTCCAGGTACTCAGGCACGGTAAAAATGAGGACATTAAACATAATACAGAGTACAAAACACAATCAAATGTACCCATAGTAGGAAAACAGTATGTAAAGGATTTGGGAATAATAATGTCTGGCGACCTAACGTTTAAGGAGCATAACCAAGCAAATATTGCGACAGCCAGAAAAATGATAGGATGGATTACGAGAACTTTCAAATCCAGGGATCCCATCACAATGGTTGTACTCTTCAAGTCACTTGTGTTGTCCTGTCTTGAGTACTGCTCAGTACTCACTTCCCCCTTCAGAGCAGGAGAGATTGCTGAAATAGAGGGAATACAGAGAACATATACGGCACGCATAGTCGCAATAGAACACCTAAATTATTGGGATCGTCTCAAAGCCCTCCAAATGTACTCACTAGAAAGAAGACGAGAGAGATATCAAATAATATACACCTGGAAGATACTGGAGGGCCAAGTACCAAATCTACACAGTAAAATAACAACGTACTGGAGTGAACGATATGGAAGAAAATGCAGAATAGAACCAGTGAAGAGCAGAGGTGCCATAGGCACAATCAGAGAACACTGTATAAACATCAGAGGTCCGCGGTTGTTCAACGTCCTCCCAGCAAGCATAAGAAATATTGCCGGAACAACCGTGGACATCTTCAAGAGGAAACTAGATTTATTCCTCCAAGGAGTGCCGGACCAACCAGGCTGTGGTGGGTATGTGGGCGGGTTAGACAGGGAAGGAGGGAGGGAGGGAGACAGGGAAGGACGGAGGGAGGGAGACTGGGAGGGAGAGAGGGAGGGAGTTAGAGGTAAGGTAAGGTTTTTGTGTTTCAGAAAACTTAAGGAAATATATTTTAAGTTGTTAGGAGACAAATAGACAATGAAGGCGGAAGGTGGGAGATATGCATTGTTAAGGACGGCAAGAACTGTCCTCAGCTGGTGGGGGGCGGAGGTGTGGTACGGTGGCGTTCTCAGCTGGTGGGGCGGGGGTGTGGTACGGTGGCTGCCTCGGCTGGTGGGGGGGGGGGGTACGGTGGCGTCCTCAGCTGGTGAAGGGCGGGGATGTGGTACGGTGGCGTCCTCAGCTGATGGAGGGCGGGGGTGTGGTACGGTGGCGTCCTCAGCTGGTTGAGGGCGGGGGTGTGGTACGGTGGCGTCCTCAGCTGGCGGAGGCGGTGGTTGGGGGGTACAGAGACGTCCTCAGCCTGGGGGGGGGGTTAAGTACGGTGACGTTCTTAGCTGGTGTGGACTGGTATGGTACGAAGACATCCTCAGCTGGTGGAGCGCGGGGGTGTGGTACGGTGGCGTCCTCAATGGTGGAGGCGGGGGGGGAGGGGTACGGAGACGTCCTCAGCCTTGGGGGGGTGTATGATACGGTGACGTTCTCAGCTGATATGGACTGGTATGGTACGGAGGCGTTCTCAGCTGGTGGGGGGGCTGGTATGGTACGGAGACATCCTCAGCTGGTTGGGGACTAGTATGGTACGGTGACGTTCTCAACAGGTGGTGGCTGGTATTGTACGGACACGTCCTCAGCTGGTTGGGGGGGGGGTGGTATGGTACTGTGACATTCTCAGTTGGTGGGGGACTGGTATGGTACCGTGACGTCCTCAGCTGGTGAGGGGCTGGTATGGTACTGAGACGTCCTCAGGTGGTGGAGGGCTGGTATGGTACGGTGACGTCCTCAGCTGGTGGGGGCTAGTATGGTACGGAGACGTCCTCAGCTGGTGGGGGCTGGCATGGTACGAAGACGTCCTCAGCTGGTGGGGGCTGGTATGGTACTGAGACGTCCTCAGGTGGTGGGGGGCTAGTATGGTACGGAGACGTCCTCAGCATGTGGGGGAATGTATGGTACGGAGACGCCCTCAGCTGGTGGGGTTATGTATGGTACGGAAACGTCCTCAGCTGGTGGGGGCCGGTATGGTACAGAGACGTTCTCAGCTGGTGGGGGCTGGCATGGTACGGAGACGTCCTCAGCTGGTGGGGGCATGTGTATGGTACGTAGACGTCCTCAGCTGGTGGGGGGATGGTATGGTACAGAGACGTCGTCCGCTGGTTGGGGGGGGGGATGGCTGGTATGGTACAGAGACATCCTCAGCTGGTGGGGGGATGGCATGGTTCAGAGACGTCCTCCGCTGGTGGGGTGGGGGGGCCTGGTATGGTACAGAGACATCCTCAGCTGGTGGGGCCTGGTATGGTACAGAGACATCGTCAGCTGGTGGGGGGATGGTATGGTTTAGAGACATCGTCAGCTGGTGGGGGCGCCTGGTATGGTACAGAGACGTCCTCAGCTGGTGGGGGAGGGGGGGAGCTGGTATGGTACAAAGACGTCCTCAGCTGGTGGGGGCTGGTATGGTACAGAGACATCCTCAGCTGGTGGGGAGGGGCTGTTATGGTACGGAGACATCCTCAGCTGATGAAGGGGGGGGGGCAGGTACTTACAGAGACGTTCTCAGCTATGTGGGGGGTCTGGTATGGTACGGAGACATCCTCGGCTGGTGGGGGGGGGGGCCTGGTATTGTACGGAGACGTCGTCAGCTGGTGAGGGGGGGGGGGCTGGTATGGTACAGAGACGTCGTCCGCTGGTGGGGGGGGGGGGGTGCTGGTATGGTACAGAGACGTAGTCAGTTGGTGGGAAGGGGGGGCTGGTGTGGTACGGTTACTTCAGCTGGTGGGAAAAGTGTTAATATATATCAACTGGGAATACAAATGAGAAAAAAACCCAGGATGAACCTCAAGATCTGGTGTACAAATGCTGATGGTACTCCCATGAATGCATTTGAGATGAAATCAAAACTCGGAGACCGACCTTGACATTACAGAAATGGTTGACATGAAATTATTTTCTGCCAAATCTGATGAACACTGCATATTACAGATGCAGTGTTCATCAGGTATATGAAGCCGCAATGCTGATTATATTGGAGTGAATATTAAGAACCGAAACCTTTTATATAATCAATATATAATCACATTTTGACACGGAAATTGCAGCAGCAAGAGGAGGCGAGATAGTGATAACATTTATATACGAATCACTAGAGAAGAGTGAAAAGTGTTTTCCTACAATGCAGAAGAGTTGATATACCAGACAACATTCAAATGCTAGACGATAACTTGGCCTGCATTTAGATGAGATTTTAGCTTTCTTTCAAGGGATAGAAGATGCCATAGCTTGTAACCAAGGTTTTGTTTGACAGTGTTTAATATATCAAAATATATAACTGTATATCTATATAAATAAAAATGTATGTGTTCGTTTGTTCAAAATCGGTAATCTTCGAAAGTTCTTCACCGATTGCTTTGAAAATTTGACTCAACATTCCACTCTCATACGACCGTGTTTTTATGTACCTATTATATAGATATCACGTCTGTGACAGGTAAAAACATGCTGTTTTGAAAACTCTGTTTTTCATGTGAGTTTTAATGTGAGGGAAATCTCCAAAGCGTCTTAACCAATTGCTTTGAAATTTGGACTCAACGTTGCATTCGAATTCCCGCATGTTTTTATATACCTACTATATGCATGTCTCCCCTGTGACAGGTAAAAACATGTTTTATTTTTTAAACATCGCCATCTGTTGGGCATAAGTGCAACACACGCTGTAATCTCAGAAAGTTCTTCACCGATCGCTTTGAAATTTTGACACAACGTTCCATTCGAATACGCACATGCTTTTATATACTTACTATATAGATGCAACACCTGTGACAGATAAAAAACATTTTTTTTTAACAGGGCCATCTGTTGCACGTATGAGCAACACATGCTATACTAAATATGTTGCGATTCCATTTCAATGTTTGCAATTGCAGTGATACATTAAATTTTCATAGGTTCCAATATATTTCATTTTGATTTAATTACCTTGTATGACATTGCGTTGGAATTGAGCTTTGTTGTTTGCGATATTGTTCATTTCGTGAGTATAGTATTTCTTTTATTTTTTTATTTTTTTCATTTAATTTTTTTTAACTGTTCTTATTTTTCAGTGATGGCAACATCAGATCATTTGATGTTCCCAATATTCTGATGGGAACTTCAGATCATTTGGGAATGCATCGGACGAGGGAATGGGGAATGGTGGGTGAAGATGAGAGGACGGGAATGGGGAATGGTGGGGAGGACAATAGAACAGGAGACGGGATAATGGTGGAAAGGACGAGTGGACAAGGGAGTTGGTGATGGTGGGTACGAAGGGACGGGAAAATGCAGAATAGTGGGGAGGACAAGGGAACAGGGGAGTGGGGGATGGTGGGGAGGACGAGGGGATGGTGGAGTGGGGAATGGTGGGGAGGACGAGGGGACGGTAAAGTGGAGGGTGGTGGGGGGACAAGGGGACGGTTTAGGGGGAAATGATGGGGAGGACAAGGGGAGTGGAGAATGGTGGGGAGGACGAGGAGATGGGGGAGTGGGGAATGGTTGGGAAGACGAAGGGTTAGGAAGGAGCACTGTCAACGGGGAGGGGGGAAGACAGGGGAGGGACAGGGGAAGGTTGCTGTTACTCAGCTACATGCACGCATTGCTGAGCCACAGCAATGCGTGGCCGGGTACAGCTAGTAATATATAAAAATATACCAACACAAATACGTACATATAACACAACCATAACATGCTTTCGGAGCCGAGGAGGGCTTAGATGTGTTAAATATGCCAAAGCAAGAAGATAGAAGAAAAAATGTGAAATGATCACAATATACAAAATAGCAAAAAAAATATCTACAAAATTAACAATGAAGAATTCTTGAAAACTGTAACTTCAAGAACAAGAGGTCATAGATTCAAGTTAAAGAAACAAAGTTGTAGTAAAAAACATTAAAAAGTTCACCTTTGAAAACCGAGTGGTAGACGGTTGGAACAACTTAAGTGAGAAGGTGGTGGAAGACAAACCCGTCAGTAGTTTCAAAGCGTTATATGACAAAGAGTACTGGGAAGACGGGCCACTACGAGTGTAGCTCTCATCCAGTAACTACACTTAGGTGTAGTTACACTTAGATAATTACACTTATGTAATTACGACATCCACACATACACATGAAAAGTACACCAACAAACACATACTCACTTACACACGCACGCAGACAGCCGTGGTGGGCAGAAGGGTCTGGGAAGCTCCTCCTCTGGGAAGCTAGTGAATTGGGAGGGATAATCAGTGTATATGCATATATGAGTGTATATGAGTGATTGTATAACTAGTAAGCTCACTCAAACCACAAGAAAGTTAAGAAAAACAGTATAAACAACACCATTGAAAATAAGTTTTGAGTACATGGTGGCATTGTGGAATTGTGGAGCCGACTAGCGTGGACGTGACCTCACCAGCTGTGACCCCGGGACGCCGCCACCTCACACCTGACCAACCGCGTGGAGCGGTCTGTCTAATTACCACAAGCTACCACAAACTACACAAACTTCAGAAAGCTTCCTGGCAATACGTTAGTAATGAATAAATATGATATATTTACTCATTATAATGTTGGTGCTGAATGTACAACACGAAAAAACATAATTTTAATCTGAAAAAGTATCTTTTTATAAAGAAATTAGACGAAAATAAAAAGCTGGTGACGCCAAATCAAGTCGACGATCCAAGCTTCGGTTAGGTTAGGTTAGGTTTGGTTAAGTTAGGTTAGGTTAGGTTAGGTTAGGATAGGTTAGGATAGGTTAGGTTAGGTTAGGTTAGGTCAGCCTAACTTAATATATCATATTTATTCATTACTAACGTATTGCCAGGAAGCTTTCTGAAGTTTGTGTAGTTTGTGGTAGCTTGTGGTAATTAGACGGACCCGCGTGGAGTACTTTCTTGCCTGTTTGTGCTACAGACTGTGCAAGGTATTGAGGAGAGCCTTTTTTGGCTAGGTTGTTACTGCAATGACAAAATCAGGAAGGGGCTCAAGGTCAATCACCAGCAGGGAGGAGGAGGAGGAGGACAGATTCGTAGACAAATTAATAGGTAAATTTGTAGAGAGAAGGAGCAATTGGATGGAGGATCTAATCCAAGGGATAAAAAGCGAGTTATTTCAGCAAATACATGATGCAGTAGAGAGGTTAAAAGAGGAGCTTATGCTCAATATTCAGGAAGAGATTAGGAAGGGAATAGAGGACTGGGAGAGGGAATGTGCTTGGATCACAAACGAATTAGGAAGGAGTAACACCACGGCTAAGGACAGAGGATTAGTGGGGGATGGGTTAGTGAGTGCAGTTGGGATGGGGAATCCCCAGGGGATGGGCTACCAGCATGACAATGAATTACTAAAGAGAAGGACCATTATAATACACGGGTGATCCGAATCTGGGGCACCAACAAGACAAGAAAGGATATAGACGGAAAAATATGAAGTGCATGAGATATTGAGATGTATTGGAGCAGGAATGGCAGAAAACGAGGTGGATATCAGCCGCCGGGTTGGACCTTACAATTGTACCAAGAATAGACCTGTTCTGGTGCAATTCTTCAATGAGGAGGCTGTGGAGTACATAATGAGGAACAAGCATTTACTCAGAGGAAGTGAAACCCATTACAATGTGTTTATTGAAAATTTATGACGAAAGATGAGCAAATAGCCCACAAGAATAGATGGCAAGCACGACACCGTACCCTCTCAGGTAGCCTCACCTCCCAGGTCAGCTCACAGGTCACTTCCCAGGTCACCTCCCAGGTCACCTCTCAGGCCACCTCCCAGGTCACATCCTCCCCAACTCAGCCCTCCTATACCTCCCCCCCTGCCTCATCCCCCCAAAACCCCCCCTGCCCCTTCCACATTTGCACTTCCCTGCCCCCAACAACTCCCCAGCCCCTGCTACATCACACCTGTCAACGACCCCAGTGGGTCAAACCATGCTCTCCCCAAACCCACCTTCCCATCCCCCCTCCCCTACTTCCCCCTCCTACTCCCCTGCCTCTTCTACCCCATTGCCTTCACTTCCATCTGCTCCATCCCAGCTTCCACTGCACCACTCTTCCACTCACCCCCAAACCCCACCCAACCCTCATTCCTCCTATGCACCTCCAGCCCACATTTAACCGCCTCACCTTGTGACCACTAACACCTTCCCCCATCTCCCTCTTCCCCTCTTCTACCCCAAAACCCCCACCTACCCCGGATTCTTCCCCTAACTAATACACCCTCTCTTCCACTCCCAGCACCCAGGCTCCATTCTCCTCTCAGCCCTCTGCCCTCAATATCCCTCTCCCCCCCCCCCCAACCTCTCAACCTCTATCTGAATCTCAGTCTCACTCGATTTCTCAACCCCCCTATGCCATTCAGACTCTCCCTAACTTTCAGACCCATTATGCCCTTCCTACCCCCCTAGATGCCCAGACCCCATTCGCCTACCAGGCACTCCTAGGCACCCCCTAGCACCCCCTTAGACACCCCTACAGCCCCCATTCACCCCCCAGACACCCCCCAGTACCCACCAGACCCCCGGCAAAAGGGGGAACTCTGGCACCAGAGTTTCCAAGAAGAGTCTCAAGGTTTGGTACACCAATGCTGATGGGGTATCCAATAAAGCAGAAGAGATAAAAGAAAGAGTTAGTGAGGCAGACCCAGACATAGTGGCAATAGTGGAAACTAAAATAAATGGCATGATCTCGGATGCAATCTTTCCAGAGGGGTACCAGGTGATAAGAAAAGAAAGGACACAGAGACAGGGAGGAGGAGTGGCACTCCTAATAAAGCAGAAATGGAAGTTTGATAAGCTGGAAAATCCGGGTACCAATGAAAGCATGAACTCCATACATGGAACTCTGACAGTGGATGGGAAGAAGATTGTAATCTTGATACTCTACAATCCCCCACCAAACAATAGAAGGCCCAGGCAGGAGTATGAGGACAGCAACAAGGCATGTATAGATGAACTGCAAAGAGCAGCAACTATAGCGCATAGAATAAAGACGAAGCTGCTGGTCATGGGGGACCTAAATCACGGAGAGATAGATTTGGAAACGAGGAATCCCCATGGCGGGGAGGAGACGTGGGGAGCGAAGCTGGTAAACATTATTGACAGGAATTTTCAAACACAGCATGTGAAGGAAGACACTAGCGAAAGAGGAGGGGATACGCCCAGCCTATTAGACCTCGTTTTCACCCAGAATGTAGAAGACATCGAGCATTTAGTGTTATGATCTCAGCCTGCAGGAGAAACGAGTCTCCCTCCTAGAGAGTTATTCAGCAAGCCTGACCTAACTAGAAGGTCTAGCAAATATTGAGGTGATAACCCATATGAAAAATAGTATGGTGGATTCAATGAGCAGTTTAAGATTATGGGCAGTAAGTAAGGAAATAGATAAATGACTGGCTAGGAGATGTGGACATTTTGCTGGAGGCGTGAGGCTCGCTTCTGGAGGGGCTTTGACTCACTTGAGTGCCAGACATCGCAGGGGAAAGCCGCGCTCCGTTCGAGCTCCCGCCAGAAGGGAACCCCTAGTGATGTATCTCGAAGAGAAGAGAAGTGTGCAGACGTACCAGCTGTGGAATCGAGCTGGGGACGTGTGGTCTCAAGTCGTGGGCGATGAGAAGTGTTTATTAAACCGCCCAGAGACATTATTGTGGGCCGTGGAAGCGCCCTGACCAAGCTTGTCAGAGGGAGAAGCGCCCTCGACTAGACGATCTGTGGTAAGCACGATATAAGCCAGTTCATAGTGATTGCTTGTAGTTGGTCGTGTGCCCAGCGACAGTAGCGATGTTTATTTATAAGTTAGACATGTTTTAATAAGGCAGAAAGCCTGAAATAAGAGAGTGGAGAGGGAGGAACACGGAGCGACGTCCGTCCCCTCTGAGCTCTGACAGACGACTGAGGGAGCCCGGCTCCTGGCTCCTGACGGAGGAAGACCCTAGCGAGTGAGGACCGCCGCAAGGCGAGGTGGAGTATGGACCCGCCCAAAACGGGGGAGTCCACTCTCACTGTATATAGAGGACAGATAGAGGTTTGAGGCAAGCATATTGTGTGGTTATTTTTGTTTATGTGTTAAAGGGGAACATTTTATTGGAGTGTCGATGGGTTGCAGGTTTGTATTTGGGGAAGAAGTTGCTGAGAACTTCGAAGCCAGCCTAGATGAGGTAATTGATGAGACTCCAAGGTAGTGGAGGTGAGGACCTCGAGCTGTGAGGAGAAGCAGTGAAGAGGAGTGTCACATGCTTCTGTAGAGGTGGAGAAGCACCATAGTTGCTCGAGGAAACTTCATGGTGTAGCAGCCAAGAGAGCTGTGGAGGAACCTAGCAGAAGGGTGAAGCACCGTAGTTGCTCAAGGAAACTTCATGATAGCAGCCTGGAGGAGCTGCAGAGGATCCTGGTAGTGAAGCCCGGAAGAACCTAAAGATATTAGGGTAGGGAACTTCCAGAGGTGGAAGGGTAGTTCTGGTGGATTACTTGTAGGGAGTTGATAGTGTTTGGTTGTCATTAGCGTGCAAGACGCAGTGAGAGTTGAGTGATTGTTGGCATTATTATGTCAAGGAGTGTTTTATACTGAAGTTTAGAGTTACAATCGTAGGCTGGATTACCTACAGATGTATGCGTTCCAGGACTGACAGTGATCGATTGATCATTGTTGTGTATCAATGAACATTTATACTGATATATGTTATTGCATTCAAATGCTGATTTTCTATATATATATTATCTTGCTGATGGTGCAACAGTGTATGTAGACTTGATCAACTTGAGGTGGTTGATAGTATCAGGTGGTGAACCAGGAGATAGGATACCACTTGATAAGCTGATGATAGAGTTCTGATGATGTTGGAGTGCAACCTGATTGTAATATTATAGAGTATAGGATTCATTATTATTATATGTGTGTATGTATCGTGTATGTGCTTTGTCCAGTAAATGTATCCCAATTTGCTGGTGTTTGCCCTTGTCCTAGTGAGGCTTCCCAGGAGGTAGTAAAGAAGGAGAGAGAGAAAGAACCAAGAACCACTGCTGTGGACAGGGTAGAAGGTAATACTAATAAGTCAAAGGGGGATTGAGATCATATCACCTAAGGAGAGAGTGGGGAGTCACAGCGGCTCGAGTGGGTGTGTGCACGTGACAACGAGGCTAAGTGTTGGAGCCGCATCCCCTAAATGTGTGACATTGAGCCCCTCTCCAAGGGCCAGAAGCACCTAGTGTGATCTCCTAGCGAGGTATAAGCACTCTACCGAGTTGTGGGTTGGGTTGTCTGCAAAGGAGGAACAACGACGACAACACCACCAACCCACAGACTATAATAAATTGGGGGCCTGTGTCCGGGAGAGTGAACTGACACACCCACACCCCGTCCAAGAGTGGATTTGTACACCCTTGCTGAAATAAACTGCGTGACCGCAGGTGTATATTCTCTCTCTTGGGAAGACTCACAGGACAAAGATGGATAAGGTGCAAGCATTTGTGGAGTCAGGCAAGCCTGAGGACTTGGAAAGTTGCACGAGGGATCAATTGAAACAAATAGCAGAAAAATGTGGCATTAGGTTGAAAGCATCTAAGGTGGCTGAGAAGAAGGATGAGATCCTGAGGCAGTTAAGAGCCAAAAAGTGAAGCGGCAGAACAAGGAGCCCAGAAAGGAGCTGAAAGTGGAAAGGAGGATGATGGGCAGGATGAGGTGAGATCCCAGGAATCGAGTAGGAGCAGCAAGAGTAGCCGCAGTAGCAGGAGTAGCCAAAATAGCAGCTTGGAAAGGTTCCAGTTAGAGCTCCAGATGCAGCGTGAGGAGAGACAGTTCCAGCTGGAAAAGATGAAGTTAGAACTCCAGATGAAAAATGAAGCCGAGAAGGAAAAAGAGAGAACCAGACTGGAGGTAGAAAAAGAGAAAGCAAGACTAGAGGTCGAGAAAGAAAAAGAGAAAACCAGAATAAGGGAACTGGAGTTGGAACAGGAGAAAGAAAAAGAAAAAGCCCAGGTCGAAAAAGAAAAAGCCCAGGTCGAAAAAGAAAAAGAGAGAACAAAACAAATGCAGATAGAAGCGAATAGAACCTTGGCTGAGCAAAGAATCGAACATGGGTTGCCAGAGAGCACCACCCAGGTATCACACCCACCAGATGTTAGGGTTAGGGAGAAGGACATTCCCTTGTTTGTTCCCGAAGAGGCAGAGAGCTTCTTCGAGCATTTTGAAAAAGTTGCCAGCATCAAAGAGTGGCCACAGGAGGAATAGACCCAGCTGGTCCAGTTAAGATTGACCGGTGCAGCCAGGGAGGCATACACCCAATTGTCACTGGAAGAGTGCCAGGATTATGCCACGGTAAAGAGCAGCATATTGCGCTCGTTTCAGTTAACCCCAGAAGCTTATAGGAAGCGCTTCAGAGAGATGATGAAGGTTGGAGCGTGTACGTTTGCTGAGACAGCAAGAGATCTGGAAAGACGATTCCAGAAGTGGATTGAGGCTGCTGGAGTTGGATCTTACGCTGACCTGAAGCAACTGATGGTCATGGAGAAGTTCTTGGAGATGATGCATCCCGAAACAAAGTTCAAGATCCAAGAAGCAGGGATAAAGGAGGTGAAAGTTGCCGCAGATAGGGCGGATATGATTACGGAAGCATACAAGAGCTTGAGGGAGAACAGAGTGAAGAATGAGGTGAAATGCAGCAATGGCAGATCCAATGGAGTCTGGGGAGGAAGAAATTATGAAAGACCCAGAAGAGTTTGGGGTGAGAAGAATTTTGATAAATGGGCAGATAAACGTAAGTACCCTAAAACTCAGAAGAGTAGGTCGCTCACTTCGTCTGAAAGTGAGGATGGAGGAGCTAAACGAGAAACTAATCGTTATCCAGGGAATCAAGAGTCCAGTAAAGCTCCACAGAGTACGAGTAGTACGTCTGGCCCGAGGAACTCCAATACGAGTGGGCAGAGTCAGAGCTACTCTGGTACATATAGAAGAGACTTTTCCCAGATGAGGTGTTACAATTGTAACGGATTGGGTCACGTGATGCGAGATTGTAGGCAGGGCAAGAGAGTTGTGACCCTGGGCATGTGTGACCCCCGAAGTAATATATACTAATGTGTTCCAAGACAAACCACAGAAGGTGAACTTAGTGAACGAGAGGTATAGGCCGTTCATGAGTAAAGGTTGGATCAGTATAGGAGGCCAACCTGAGGTAGAAGTTGGTATCTTAAGAGATACCGGAGCTAATCAGAGCTTGATTACGAGAAGCCTGATTGGGAATGATCGACGGTTAGCTGGCAGGAGTAAGATGAAGGTATATGGGTTATTGTCTGAGAGTGACATGCCCGTATGCACTGTCCAGCTAAGGTCGGAATATGTGTCGGCAGAGGTGATGTTGGGAGTGTGCCCCGACATACCTATTCCAGGAGTCCAAGTGATCCTGGGGAATGACTTGTGCGGGACAAAGGTGTTGCCAAGAGTCAAAGCGGAGACTGTGCCAGAGGAGAGCCCAGAAGGCCACGGCACGGGTGGGACACCTGAGAGTGTGAACCTGACTGACATCCGAGGAGATGAGTCAGGAGACCGCCAAGCCATTGAGTACCCTGTCTCGGTAGTGACGAAGGCAGAGGTGGCCGACGAGGAAGACGCTCGAGAAGATGAGACAGTGTCGATTAAACCGGTAGAAGATATCGATGTAGATATAGCATGGCTGTTTGATGAAGGTCCAGCCCAGAAAAATGAAGTCTCGGTGAGGTCAAAAGTGAAGATGGCCCAGCCGAAGAAGAATACTGTGAAGAGAGCGGACCTGAGTAGAGCCCAGACTGCTGAAATTAAGGGTCGGAAGGTGAATGCAACTGTGCTGAGTAGGAATGAGGAAGGATGTGGACAGACTGAGAATGGGAGTAGAGCGTCAAGTTGTCCACGAGCACAGAGGCATAGGGATAGTGGAGTTAAGTTGTTTGAGATGTCAAGAGTTGGCATGTTTCACAGAAAACGTGGAGGAGAGATAATAAAGAAGAGTAATAGCCGAGAAAATGAAAGGAGAAGAGACAGTATGTGTGGAGTGATGCTTACGAGCACTCTAGGAGAGGTAAAGCGACATGTACGGTCGAGTGTTGTTGGATGTAATACAGTGCCCGAAGAAACTTTTAGGGAATGAAGAAGAGTTGAAGGAGAAGAAAGGGAGTTGTATAGAGGTGAGAAGTGTGGGAAGAGGATGATGATGCAAGCATGGAGGAATAGAAGAAAGCCGAGGACTCGATAGAAGTCAAACAGGACGATGTCTTGGATAAATGAGGAGACGAAAGGGAGAATCGTCGGTGAAGACGAGAGAGTGAAGTATGATGACAGGAGACGAAAGTATAATGGGAGTAGATGGAAGTGTGAAGACGACAGAGGAGGTACAGACAGTAGACGTCTGACTCTGGACGTGAAGAGAAGAAGACGAGGAAACGGAGGGTGGAAACAATAAGTAGAGTGGACCGATGGAGTGCAGGCGTCCAAGGAGGACAGCCTAGCCAAGAGGTGCCAGAGAGGTCAGATCGTTTGTGAGAAGACCATGTTTCTGGAGAGTTGTGAGCCGGATGTTGCAAGGTGCAACGAACTAATTGTAGACTCCTAAGGGGGTACGTAAGCAGATCAACCGTTCGAACCAATCGGTTGAAGAACGAGACAGTGAGGTGGCGGATGTATTATCCCGAGCTTTGCCACTGTAATAACTCTCAAAAATAAGGGGAGGGGAGTGTTATGATCTCAGCCTGCAGGAGAAACGAGTCTCCCTCCTTGAGAGTTATTCAGCAAGCCTGACCTAACTAGAAGGTCTAGCAAATATTGAGGTGATAACCCATATGAAAAATAGTATGGTGGATTCAATGAGCAGTTTAAGATTATGGGCAGTAAGTAAGGAAATAGATAAATGACTGGCTAAGAGATGTGGACATTTTGCTGGAGGCGTGAGGCTCGCTTCTGGAGGGGCTTTGACTCACTTGAGTGCCAGACATCGCAGGGGAAAGCCGCGCTCCGTTCGAGCTCCCGCCAGAAGGGAACCCCTAGTGATATATCTCGAAGAGAAGAGAAGTGTGCAGACGTACCAGCTGTGGAATCGAGCTGGGGACGTGTGGTCTCAAGTCGTGGGCGATGAGAAGTGTTTATTAAACCACCCAGAGACATTATTGTGGGCCGTGGAAGCGCCCTGACCAAGCTTGTCAGAGGGAGAAGCGCCCTCGACTAGACGATCTGTGGTAAGCACGATATAAGCCAGTTCATAGTGATTGCTTGTAGTTGGTCGTGTGCCCAGCGACAGTAGCGATGTTTATTTATAAGTTAGACATGTGTTAATAAGGCAGAAAGCCTGAAATAAGAGAGTGGAGAGGGAGGAACACGGAGCGACATCCGTCCCCTCTGAGTGCTGGCAGGTGACTGAGAGCTCCCGACGGCGGAGGCCCCTCCCTGAGTGAGTGAGGCGGAGTGAGTGAGGACCACCGCCGGGCGAGGTGGAGTATGGACCCACCCAAAACGGGGGAGTCCACTCTCACTGTATGTAGAGGACAGATAGAGGTTTGAGGCAAGCATATTGTGTGGTTATTTTTGTTTATGTGTTAAAGGGGAAACATTTTATTGGAGTGTCGATGGGTTGCAGGTTTGTTCTTTGGGGAAGAAGTTGCTGAGAACTTCGAAGCCAGCAGATGAAGTAGCTGATGAGACTCCAAGGTAGTGGAGGCGAGGACCTCGAGCTGTGAGGAGAAGCAGTGAAGAGGAGTGTCACATGCTTCTGTAGAGGTGGAGAAGCACCATAGTTGCTCGAGGAAACTTCATGGTGTAGCAGCCAAGAGAGCTGTGGAGGAACCTAGCAGAAGGGTGAAGCACCGTAGTTGCTCAAGGAAACTTCATGATAGCAGCCTGGAGGAGCTGCAGAAGATCCTGGTAGTGAAGCCCGGAAGAACCTAAAGATATTAGGGTAGTGAACTTCCAGAGGTGGAAGGGAAGTTCTGGTGGATTACTTGTAGGGAGTTGATAGTGTTTGGTTGTCATTAGCGTGCAAGACGCAGTGAGAGTTGAGTGATTGTTGGCATTCTTATGTCAAGGAGTGTTTTATACTGAAGTTTAGAGTTACAGTCGTAGGCTGGATTACCTACAGATGTATGCATTCCAGGACTGACAGTGATCGATTGATCATTGTTGTGTATCAATAAACATTTATACTGATATATGTTATTGCATTCAAATGCTGATTTTCTATATATATATTATCTTGCTGATGGTGCAACAGTGTATGTAGACTTGATCAACTTGAGGTGGTTGATAGTATCAGGTGGTGAACCAGGAGATAGGATACCACTTGATAAGCTGATGATAGAGTTCTGATGATGTTGGAGTGCAACCTGATTGTAATATTATAGAGTATAGGATTCATTATTATTATATGTGTGTATGTATCGTGTATGTGCTTTGTCCAGTAAATGTATCCCAATTTGCTGGTGTTTGCCCTTGTCCTAGTGAGGCTTCCCAGGAGGTAGTAAAGAAGGAGAGAGAGAGAAAGAACCAAGAACCACTGCTGTGGACAGGGTAGAAGGTAATACTAATAAGTCAAAGGGGGATTGAGGAGATCATATCACCTAAGAAGAGAGTGGGGAGTCACAGCGGCTCGAGTGGGTGTGTGCACGTGACAACGAGGCTAAGTGTTGGAGCCGCATCCCCTAAATGTGTGACGTTGAGCCCCTCTCCAAGGGCCAGAAGCGCCTAGTGTGATCTCCTAGTGAGGTATAAGCACTCTACCGAGTTGTGGGTTGGGTTGTCTGCAAAGGAGGAACAACGACGACAACACCACCAACCCACAGACTATAATATAGAACATGAAATACCACTAGCAGCCAGTGACCATTGTGTCCTAGTCTTTTACTACATGATGGGGCTTAAAATTTTGACCAAAGGACAAGATGTCCGAGTAAGGAGACTTGATTACAGAAAAGGGGACTACAGGAGGATAAGGGACTACCTGGGAAAAGTACAGTGGGAGAAAGAAATTAGAGGCAAAACAGTGCAAGATATGATGAACCAAGTCATATGGAAATGTATGGAGGCTGAAGAATGATTTATCCCAACAGAAAAGGAAAAAAGCAGGAGGGAATATAATAACCCATGGTTTAATAGGCAGTGTCAGGAAGCACAAGTGAGAAGCAGGAGGGAGTGGAGGAAGTACAGAAGACAAAGGACAGAGGACAACAGGATTAGACGTAACAGAGCTAGGAACGATTACATTAACATAAGACGAGTGTCGGAAAGAAATTATGAGAATGATATTGCAATCAAAGCGAAAAAGGAACCTAAATTACTACATAGCCATATAAGAAGGAAGATGTCGGTAAATGACCAAGTGACAAGACTGAGGAAAACAGAAGGGGCATATACAGAACGTGATAAGGAAATCTGCGAGGCACTGAATGCAAGTTTCCATGGAGTGTTCACAACCGAGCCTGAGTGGCTCCCGTTGTTAGAAGAGATTACCCTAGATGGAAGACTATCAGATATAGAGGTGACAGCAGAGGAGGTAATGAAACAGTTGACAACACTGGATGCAACTAAAGCGGTTGGACCAGACAAAGTATCACCGTGGATACTTAAAGAGGCAGCGCAGGCTCTCAGCGTGCCTCTGGCAATGATCTTTAATGAGTCACTTATGTTGGGAGTATTGCCTAGTTGTTGGAAGGAGGCAAATGTCGTACCGATTTTCAAGAAAGGTGATAGGGAGGAGGCACTTAACTACAGACCCGTATCACTGACAAGTATCCCCTGCAAAATACTTGAAAGAATAATTAGACTAAGACTTGTTGAGCACCTGGAGAGCATTGGGTTTGTAAACAAGCACCAGCATGGGTTCTGGACAGGGAAATCATGCCTAACAAACCTTTTAGAATTCTCTGACAAAGTAACGAGGATAAGGCAGGATAGAGAAGGCTGGGCAGACCGCATATTTCTTGACTGCCAAAAGGCCTATGATACGGTACCGCACATGAGACTGCTTTATAAACTTGAGAGGCAGGCAGGAGTAAGCGGAAAGGCCCTAGCATGGGAGAGGAACTACCTAACAGGAAGGAGCCAGAGGGTAATGGTAAGGGGCGAGAAGTCGGACTGGCGAACAGTAACGAGTGGAGTACCTGAAGGATCGGTGCTGGGCTCAATCCTCTTTCTAATTTACGTAAATGATATGTTTACAGGAGTGGAATCATACATGTCAATGTTTGCAGATGCCGCAAAATTAATGAGAGGAGTTGTGACAGATGAGGATTGTAGGATCCTCCAAGAGGACTTAAACAGGTTGCAGAGATGGTCAGGGAAATGGCTACTGGAGTTCAACACCAGTAAATGTAAAGTTATGGAAATGGGATCAGGTGATAGACGACCAAAGGGACAGTACACAATGAAGGGGAACTGCCTACCTGTAACGATTCGAGAAAGAGACCAAGGAGTGGATGTGACATCTAATCTAACTCCCGAGACACATATAAATAGGATAACGACAGCAGCGTACTCTATACTGGCGAAAATTAGAACTTCATTCAGAAACCTAAGTGAGGAGGCTTTTAGGGGGCTTTACACTGCCTACGTGAGACCCGTCTTAGAGTATGCCGCGCCATCATGGAGCCCCCACTTGAAGAAACACATAAGGAAACTGGAGAAGGTCCAGAGGTTTGCAACGAGGCTTGTCCCAGAGTTACGAGGGATGGGATATGAAGAACGTCTGAGGGAACTGAACCTTACGACACTAGAAAAAAGAAGAAAAAGAGGAGATATGATAGGAACATATAAAATACTCAGGGGAATTGACAAAGTGGAAATGGATGAAATGTTCACACGTAATAATAACAGAACGAGGGGACATGGGTGGAAACTCGAAACTCAGATGAGAAACAGAGATGTTAGGAAGTTTTCTTTTAGCGTGAGATTAGTGAAAAAAATGGAATGCACTTGGGGAACAGGTTGTGGAAGCAAACTCTATTCATACTTTTATAATTTGGTATGATAGGGAAATGGGACAGGAGTCATTGCTGTAAACAACTGATGGCTGGAAAGGCGGGATCCAAGAGCCAATGCTCGATCCTGCAAGCACAAATAGGTGAGTACACACACACACACACACACACACACACACACACACACACACACACACACACACACACACACACACACACACACACACACACACACACACACACACACACCCACACACACACACACACACACACACACATAAAAACACACACACACACACACACACATAAACACACACACACACACACACACACACACACACACACACACACACACACACACACACACACACACACACACACACACACTCCCACACATAAACACACACACACTCACACACACACACACACACACACACACACACACACACACACACACACACACACACACACACACACACACACACACACACACACACACACACACACACACACTCCCACACATAAACACACACACACACTCCCACACATAAACACATACACACACACACACACACACACACACACACACACACACACACACACACACACACACACACACACACACACACACACACACACACACACACACACATAAACACACACACACACACACACACACACACACACACACACACACACACACACACACACACTCCCACACATAAACACACACACACACTCCCACACATAAACACATACACACACACACACACACACACACACACACACACACACACACACACACACACACACACACACACATAAACACACACACAACACAGTACCGTGTACGGCCGCAGCTTTAAGAACTGGTCTCAAGAGTTTATCGCTTAATAAAACTGCCGTAGCGCGAGTATTACCAAACATTACCACACTATCGCGCGATTTAAGGTTTAATATCGGGATTACCCGAACGCTTAGAATATGAGGCCAGACGCTCTGTTTGCTGAGGAAATTTTCTCCTGCGTAACTTGGTAAATGACTTTAATATTGCTCCCAGCCTAACCCAGGCAGTCTGCGTGAAGCCTAACCCAGGCAGTCTGCGTGAAGCCTAACCCAGGCAGTCTGCGTGAAGCCTAACCTAGGCAGTCTGCGTGAAGCCTAACCCAGGCAGTCTGCGTGAAGCCTAACCCAGGCAGTCTGCGTGAAGCCTAACCCAGGCAGTCTGCGTGAAGCCTAACCCAGGCAGTCTGCGTGAAGCCTAACCCAGGCAGTCTGCGTGAAGCCTAACCCAGGCAGTCTGCGTGAAGCCTAACCCAGGCAGTCTGCGTGAAGCCTAACCCAGGCAGTCTGCGTGAAGCCTAACCCAGGCAGTCTGCGTGAAGCCTAACCCAGGCAGTCTGCGTGAAGCCTAACCCAGGCAGTCTGCGTGAAGCCTAACCCAGGCAGTCTGCGTGAAGCCTAACCCAGTCAGTCTGCGGGTAGCCTAACCCAGGTAGTCTGCGTGAAGCCTAACCCAGGCAGTCTGCGTGAAGCCTAACCCAGGCAGTCTGCGTGAAGCCTAACCCAGGCTGTCTGCGGGTAGCCTAAATAGGCAGTCTGCGGGTGGCCTAACCCAGGCAGTCTGCGGGTAGCCTAACCCAGGCAGTCTGCGTGAAGCCTAACCCAGGTAGTCTGCGTGAAGCCTAACCCAGGCAGTCTGCGGGTAGCCTAACCCAGGCAGTCTGCGTGAAGCCTAACCCAGGCAGTCTGCGTGAAGCCTAACCCAGGCAGTCTGCGTGAAGCCTAACCCAGGCAGTCTGCGTGTAGCCTAACCCAGGCTGTCTGCGTGAAGCCTAACCCAGGCTGTCTGTGGGTGGCTTAACCCAGGCTGTCTGCGTAAAGCCTAATCCAGGCAGTCTGCGGGTGGCCTAACCCAGGCAGTCTGCGTGAAGCCTAACCCAGGCAGTCTGCGTGAAGCCTAACCCAGGCAGTCTGCGGGTAGCCTAACCCAGGCAGTCTGCGTGAAGCCTAACCCAGGCAGTCTGCGGGTGGCCTAACCCAGGCAGTCTGCGGGTAGCCTAACCCAGGCAGTCTGCGGGTGGCCTAACCCAGGCAGTCTGCGGGTGGCCTAACCCAGGCAGTCTGCGGGTAGCCTAACCCAGGCAGTCTGCGGGTGGCCTAACCCAGGCAGTCTGCGTGTAGCCTAACCCAGGCAGTCTGCGTGTAGCCTAACCCAGGCAGTCTGCGGGTAGCCCAACCCAGGCAGTCTGCGGGTAGCCTAACCCAGGCAGTCTGCGGGTAGCCTAACCCAGGCAGTCTGCGGGTGGCCTAACCCAGGCAGTCTGCGGGTGGCCTAACCCAGGCAGTCTGCGGGTGGCCTAACCCAGGCAGTCTGCGTGAAGCCTAACCCAGGCAGTCTGCGGGTAGCCTAACCCAGGCAGTCTGCGGGTGGCCTAACCCAGGCAGTCTGCGGGTAGCCTAACCCAGGCAGTCTGCGGGTAGCCTAACCCAGGCAGTCTGCGGGTGGCCTAACCCAGGCAGTCTGCGCGTGTGTGTTGCGCAATGAGTCCTTCATCACCTACCTAGCTGCCCCCCCTTCCCCCACCCCCACCAAAAAAGGGGCGTAGTCAACATTTATCTTCACCGAGGCCCACCTGTGGGACGGTCCGTACGTTCCCGGGTAGGTAAGACAGTGGCACTCTGAACGGAGTGGCACGTCGCAAGAACGGGCGGACTTATCCTGTGTGCTTTACGATCTGTCTCTACGACGTCATTACTAATGTGTTTCTAAGAGGCACTTACTACAACTTGCTTCTACGGCGCCCTGAGCGATGTGTTCCCTAAGAGGGCGTTTACGATCTGCTTCTAGAAGGCGTATATAACGATGTCTTCTCTAAGACTATAGCTGCTTCTGGAGTGTCCCAAGGTGATGTACTGTCTAATAAAGAGGCTTTACGACCTGACTAGGAAACCTGATCGAGTGCCCAAGTGAGCCATAGAGACATTAGAAAAAAAACTAGTGTCAGAAAATTGACACTACACTAAAATTGACACACATTAGTCAGTAATGTGGTGGAGGAAGACTCCATACACAGTTTTAAGTGTAGATATGATAGAGCCCAATAGGCTCAGGAACGTGTACACCAGTTGACTGACAGTTGAGAGGCGGGACTAAGGAACCGAAGCTCAACCCCCCCCCCTCTGCAATCACAATTAGATGACTATAATTAGGCAAGTTCCACAGTTGAAAGTCAACACGACGCTTACTTCCACTCAGTAAACTTTCACAACATGAAAGTAGAGAGAAAGTCTCTGGCCACAAAAGGAGATAAACGCCTTATGAGCCATTAAGCTTTCATCTATTTGTAAATCTTCTGTAATAGTAAGAGTTCCTCGCTTGTTTATGTCCGCATCAAGAGCGGCGCTGAAGAGTGGGTCGTGTTGCCTCCGCCTCTGACTCTTACTCTCTTCACTCTGGATCTTACTCTCTCCACTACTGTCTCCACTCTGGCTCTTACTCTCTTCACTCTCGCTCTTACTCTCTTCACTCTGGCTCTTACTCTCTTCACTCTGGCTCTTTCTCTCCCCGCTCTGGCTCTTACTCTCTCCACTCTGGCTCTTATTCTCTCCCTTAATGGCTCCTACTCTCTCCCTTCCTGGCACTTACTCTCTTCACTCTGGCTCTTACTCTCTCCCTTCCTGGCTCTTACTCTCTTCACTCTGGCTCTTACTCTCTCCTTTCCTGACTCTTTCTCTCTTTACTCTGACTCTTACTCTCTTCACTCTGGCCCTTACTCTCTTTACTCTGGCTCTTACTCTCTTCACTCTGGCTATTACTCTCTTCACTCTGGCTCTTATTCTCTTTACTCTGGCTCTTACTCTCTTCACTCTGGCCTTACTCTCCTCGCTCTGGCTCTTACTCTCTTCACCCTGGCTCTTACTCTCTTCACTCTGGCTCTTACTCTCTTTACTCTGGCTCTTACTCTCCTCACTCTGGCTCTTACTCTCTCCACTCTGGCTCTTACTCTCTTTACTCTAGCTCTTACTCTCTTCACTCTGGCCTTACTCTTCTCGCTCTGGCTCTTACTCTCTTTACTCTCTGCCTCTTACTCTCTTCACTCTGGCTCTTACTCTCTTTACTCTGGCTCTTACTATCTCCATTCTGGCTGGTACTCTCTTCACTCTGGCTCTTACTATCTCCACTCTGGCTCTTACTCTCTTCACTCTGGCTCTTACTCTCTTCACTCTGGCTCTTATTCTTTTCCCTCTGGCTCTTATTCTCTCCACTCTGGCTCTTACTCTCTTCACTCTGGCTCTTACTCTCTCTTCCCTCTGGCTCTTGCTCTCTCTTCCCTCTGGCTCTCTTACTCTGTACACTCTGGTTCTTTCTCTCTTCACTCTGGCTCTTACTCTCTCTTCCCTCTGGCTCTTACTCTCTTCACTCTGGCTCTTACTCTCTTCAATCTGGCTCTTACTCTTTTCCCTCTGGCTCTTATTCTCTCCACTCTGGCTCTTACTCTCTTCACTCTGGCTCTTACTCTCTCTTCCCCCTGGCTCTTACTCTCTTCACTTTGGCTCTTACTATCTCCACTCTGGATCTTACTCTCTTCACTCTGGCACTTACTCTCTTCAATCTGGCTCTTACTCTTTTCCCTCTGGCTCTTATTCTCTCCACTCTGGCTCTTACTCTCTTCACTCTGGCTCTTACTCTCTCTTCCCTCTGGCTCTTACTCTCTTCACTCTGGCTCTTACTATCTCCACTCTGGCTGGTACTCTCTTCACTCTGGCTCTTACTATCTCCACTCTGGCTCTTACTATCTCCTCTCTGGCTCTTACTCTCTTCACTCTGGCTCTTACTCTCTTCACTCTGGCTCTTACTCTCTCTTCCCTCTGGCTCTTACTCTCTTCACTTTGGCTCTTACTATCTCCACTCTGGCTCTTACTCTCTTCACTCTGGCTCTTACTCTCTTCACTCTGGCTCTTACTATCTCCACTCTGGCTGGTACTCTCTTCACTCTGGCTCTTACTATCTCCACTCTGGCTCTTACTCTCTTCACTCTGGCTCTTACTCTCTTCACTCTGGCTCTTACTATCTCCACTCTGGCTCTTACTCTCTTCACTCTGGCTCTTTCTCTCTTCACTCTGGCTCTTACTCTCTTCCCTCTGTCTCTTGCTCTCTTCTCTCTGGGTCTTACTCTCTTCACTCTGGCTCTTACTCTCTTCACTCTGGCTCTTACTCTCTCTTCCCTCTGGCTCTTACTCTCTTCACTTTGGCTCTTACTATCTCCACTCTGGCTCTTACTCTCTTTACTCTGGCTCTTACTCTCTTTACTCTGGCTCTTACTATCTCCATTCTGGCTGGTACTCTCTTCACTCTGGCTCTTACTATCTCCACTCTGGCTCTTACTCTCTTCACTCTGGCTCTTACTCTCTTCACTCTGGCTCTTACTCTTTTCCCTCTGGCTCTTATTCTCTCCACTCTGGCTCTTACTCTCTTCACTCTGGCTCTTACTCTCTCTTCCCTCTGGCTCTTACTCTCTCTTCCCTCTGGCTCTCTTACTCTGTACACTCTGGTTCTTTCTCTCTTCACTCTGGCTCTTACTCTCTCTTCCCTCTGGCTCTTACTCTCTTCACTCTGGCTCTTACTCTCTTCAATCTGGCTCTTACTCTTTTCCCTCTGGCTCTTATTCTCTCCACTCTGGCTCTTACTCTCTTCACTCTGGCTCTTACTCTCTCTTCCCCCTGGCTCTTACTCTCTTCACTTTGGCTCTTACTATCTCCACTCTGGCTCTTACTCTCTTCACTCTGGCTCTTACTCTCTTCAATCTGGCTCTTACTCTTTTCCCTCTGGCTCTTATTCTCTCCACTCTAGCTCTTACTCTCTTCACTCTGGCTCTTACTCTCTCTTCCCTCTGGTTCTTACTCTCTTCACTCTGGCTCTTACTATCTCCACTCTGGCTGGTACTCTCTTCACTCTGGCTCTTACTATCTCCACTCTGGCTCTTACTATCTCCTCTCTGGCTCTTACTCTCTTCACTCTGGCTCTTACTGTCTTCACTCTGGCTCTTACTCTCTCTTCCCTCTGGCTCTTACTCTCTTCACTTTGGCTCTTACTATCTCCACTCTGGCTCTTACTCTCTTCACTCTGGCTCTTACTCTCTTCACTCTGGCTCTTACTATCTCCACTCTGGCTGGTACTCTCTTCACTCTGGCTCTTACTATCTCCACTCTGGCTCTTACTCTCTTCACTCTGGCTCTTACTCTCTTCACTCTGGCTCTTACTATCTCCACTCTGGCTCTTACTCTCTTCACTCTGGCTCTTACTCTCTTCACTCTGGCTCTTACTCTCTTCCCTCTGTCTCTTGCTCTCTTCTCTCTGGGTCTTACTCTCTTCACTCTGGCTCTTACTCTCTTCACTCTGGCTCTTACTCTCTCTTCCCTCTGGCTCTTACTCTCTTCACTTTGGCTCTTACTATCTCCACTCTGGCTCTTACTCTCTCCCTTTCTGGCTCTTACTCTCTTCACTCTGGCTCTTACTCTCTCCCTTCCTGGCCCTTCAGTTAAACAGTTGGCAGAGTGACTGTTCACCGGGCATCACTAGCACGAGAGAGAGTCTGGTGGTGAACAAGATGCATGAACCCGTCCCCCAGTTGAACAATGTTCAGAGATGCTGTACCAGTGTTGGCAATGGTCAGGTGTGGTGTTAACAGGAGGAACAGTAACCTGATCTCTTGTTCTAGTGTCAACACTGTACATAATGGTTATTCATGTATTTATATATATATATATATATATATATATATATATATATATATATATATATATATATATATATATATATATATATATATATATATATATATATATATATATATATATATGTCGTACCTAGTAGCCAGAACGCACTTCTCAGCCTACTATGCAAGGCCCAATTTGCCTAATAAGCCAAGTTTTCACGAATTAATTGTTTTTCGACTACCAAACCAACCTAACCTAACCTAACCTAACTTTTTTGACTACCTAACCTAACCTAACCTATAAAGATAGGTTAGGTTAGGTTAGGTAGGGTTGGTTAGGTTCGGTCATATATCTACGTTAATTTTAACTCCAATAAAAAAAAATTGACCTCATACATAATGAAATGGGTAGCTTTATCATTTCATAAGCAAAAAATTAGGGAAAATATATTAATTCATGAAAACTTGGCTTATTAGGCAAATCGGGCCTTGCATAGTAGGCTGAGAAGTGCGTTCTGGCTATTAGGTACGACATATATATATATATATATATATATATATATATATATATATATATATATATATATATATATGTCGTACCTAGTAGCCAGAACGCACTTCTCAGCCTACTATGCAAGGCCCGATTTGCCTAATAAGCCAAGTTTTCATGAATTAATGTTTTTTCGACTACCTAACCTACCTAACCTAACCTAACCTAACTTTTTAGGCTACCTAACCTAACCTAACCTATAAAGATAGGTTAGGTTAGGTTAGGTAGGGTTGGTTAGGTTCGGTCATATATCTACGTTAATTTTAACTCCAATAAAAAAAAAATGACCTCATACATAATTAAATGGGTAGCTTTATCATTTCATAAGAAAACAATTTGAGAAAATATATTAATTCATGAAAACTTGGCTTATTAGGCAAATCGGGCCTTGAATAGTAGGCTGAGAAGTGCGTTCTGGCTATTAGGTACGACATATATATATATATATATATATATATATATATATATATATATATATATATATATATATATATATATATATATATGTCGTACCTAGTAGCCAGAACTCACTTCTCAGCCTACTATTCAAGGCCCGATTTGCCTAATAAGCCAAGTTTCCCTGAATTAATATATTTACTATAATTTTTTTCTTTTGAAATGATAAAGCAACCCTTTTCTCTATGTATGAGGTCAATTTTTTTTTATTGGAGTTAAAATTAACGTTGATATATGACCGAACCTAACCAACCCTACCTAACCTAACCTAACCTATATTTATAGGTAAGGTTAGGTTAGGTAGCCAAAAAAGCTAGGTTAGGTTAGGTTAGGTAGGTTAGGTAGACGAAAAAACATTAATTCATGAAAACTTGGCTTATTAGGCAAATCGGGCCTTGAATAGAAGGCTGAGAAGTGCGTTCTGGCTATTAGGTACGACATATATATATATATATATATATATATATATATATATATATATATATATATATATATATATATATATATATATATATATATATATATATATATATATATATATATATATATATATATATATATGTCGTACCTAGTAGCCAGAATGCACTTCTCAGCCTTCTATGCAAGGGCCGATTTGCCTAATAAGCCAAGTTTTCCTGAATTATTATATTTACTTTAATTTTTTCTTATGAAATGATAAAGCTACCCATTTCATTATATATGAGGTCAATTTTATTTTATTGGAGTTCAAATTAACGTAGATATATGACCGAACCTAACCAACCCTACCTAACCTAACCTAACCTATCTCTATAGGTTAGGTTAGGTTAGGTAGCCGAAAAAGTTAGGTTAGGTTAGGTAGGTTAGGTAGTCGAAAAACAATTATTTCATGAAAACTTGGCTTATTAGGCAAATCGGGCCATGAATAGTAGGCTGAGAAGTGCGTTCTGGCTACTAGGTACGACATATATATATATATATATATATATATATATATATATATATATATATATATATATATATATATATATATATATATATATATATATATATATATATATATATATATATATATATATGTAGTACCTAGTAGCCAGAACGCACTTCTCAGTCTACTATGCAAAGCCTGATTTGCCTAATAAGCCAAGTTTTCATGAATTAATTGTTTTTCGACTACCAAACCTAACCTAACCTAACTTTTTCGGCTACGTAACCTAACCTAACCTATAAAGATAGGTTAGGTTAGGTAAGGTAAGGTTGGTTAGGTTCGGTCATATATCTACGTTAATTTTAACTCCAATAAAAATAAATTGACCTCATACATAATGAAATGGGTAGCTTTATCATTTCATAAGAAAAAAATTAGAAGAAATATATTAATTTAGGAAAACTTGGCTTATTAGGCAAATCGGGACTTGCATAGCAGGCCGAGTACGACGTTCTGGCTACTAGGTACAACACACACATATATATATATATATATATATATATATATATATATATATATATATATATATATATATATATATATATATATATATATGTCGTACCTAGTAGCCAGAACGCACTTTTCAGCCTACTATGCAAGGTCCGATTTGCCTAATATGCCAAGTTTTCATGAATTAATGTTTTTTCGACTACCTAACCTACCTAACCTAACCTAACCTAACTTTTTCAGCTACCTAACCTAACCTAACCTATAAAGATAGGTTAGGTTAGGTTAGGTAGGGTTGGTTAGGTTCGGTCATATATCTACGTTAATTTTAACTCCAATAAAATATAATTGACCTCATACATAATGAAATGGGTAGCTTTATCATTTCATAAGAAAAAAAATAGAGAAAATATATTAATTCAGGAAAACTTGGCTTATTAGGCAAATCGGGCCTTGCATAGTAGGCCAAGATGTGCGTTCTGGCTACTAGGTACGATATATATATATATATATATATATATATATATATATATATATATATATATATATATATATATATATATATATATATATGTCGTACCTAGTAGCCAGAACTCACTTCTCAGCCTACTATGCAAGGCCCGATTTGCCTAATAAGCCAAGTTTTCATGAATTAATATATTTTCTATAATTTTTTTCTTAACAAATGATAAAGCTTCCCATTTCATTATGTATGAGGTCCATTTTTTTTTATTGGAGTTAAAATTAACGTAGATATATGACCGAACCTAACCAACCCTACCTAACCTAATCTAACCTATCTCTATAGGTTAGGTTCAGTTAGGTAGCCGAAAAAGTTAGGTTAGGTTAGGTAGGTTAGGTAGTCGAAAAACAATTATTTCATGAAAACTTGGCTTATTAGGCAAATCGGGCCTTGCATTGTAGGCTGAGAAGTGCGTTCTGGCTACTAGGTACGACATATATATATATATATATATATATATATATATATATATATATATATATATATATATATATATATATATATATATATATATATATATATATATATATATATATATATATATATATATGTCGTACCTAGTAGCCAGAACGCACTTCTCAGCCTACTATTCAAGGCCCGATTTGCCTAATAAGTCAAGTTTTCATGAACTAATTGTTTTTCGAGTACCTAACCTACCTAACCTAACCTAACCTAACTTTTTTGGCTACCTAACCTAACCTAACCTATAAAGATAGGTTAGGTTAGGTTAGGTAGGGTTGGTTTGGTTCGGTCATATATCTACGTTAATTTTAACTCCAATAAAAAAAATTGACCTCATACATAATGAAATGGGTAGCTTTATCATTTCATAAGAAAAAAATTTGAGAAAATATATTAATTCAGGAAAACTTGGCTTATTAGGCAAATTTGGCCTTGCATAGTAGGCTGAGAAGTGCGTTCTGGCTACTAGGTACGACATATATATATATATATATATATATATATATATATATATATATATATATATTACTGAAAACTCACACCCCAGAAGTGACTCGAACCCATACTCCCACAACTGGTATGTACAGGGACGCCTTAATCCGCTTGACCATCACGACCGGACATAAGGAAGTGATAGCCGAGGCTATATGAACCACTTCCCCGCCGGCACTCGGATGGTAATCTTGGGCATAGCATTTTATCAAATCACCTCATTCTTTGGGGCACACGTGAGGAACACAAATGCAAACAAGCCTGAATGGTCCCCAGGACTATATACAACTGAAAACTCACACCCCAGAAGTGACTCGAACCCATACTCCCACAACTGGTATGTACAGTATGGGTTCGAGTCACTTCTGGGGTGTGAGTTTTCAGTTGTATATAGTCCTGGGGACCATTCAGGCTTGTTTGCATTTGTGTTCCTCACGTGTGCCCCAAAGAATGAGGTGATTTGATAAAATGCTATGCCCAAGATTACCATCCGAGTGCCGGCGGGGAAGTGGTTCATATAGCCTCGGCTATCACTTCCTTATGTCCGGTCGTGATGGTCAAGCGGATTAAGGCGTCCCTGTACATACCAGTTGTGGGAGTATGGGTTCGAGTCACTTCTGGGGTGTGAGTTTTCAGTTGTATATAGTCCTGGGGACCATTCAGGCTTGTTTGCATATATATTGCACGCCATTTTCCTGTATCGTTTTAAATAACAAAATTTGCCAAGTCTATATCAGTAAATATAGTGTGTGTGTATGCGAAGCGTTATGATGGCAGTTTATATGCATTAAGCTCACCTTTTTATGATTTCGGGAATAACAGCAACATTCAACTTTATTCATTCGTATTCTTGGGGCGCGGTCCCAACGCTTAAACATATCCAGAGAGAAAAATGGTATTGAACAGTGTGTTGCAAACTGAATGTTAATCACGTCGTGTGTGTGGGATGGTTGGCCTGCGTGGTTCTCACTTGGGACTTTTTAGTCATGGGACCTCTTAGTCACAGGTCGTTCGTGACACAGGATCATATTGGCGCAGAATCGTAATGACATTGGACCTTATTGACATAGAATCTCATTGAATTTATTTTTTATATACAGTGTCACAGGAGCTCGCTTTTGCTACATGCCCGCAATGACACAGGACCTGAATGATACAGAACCCCACTGCAGAATAAAGCATCTCTTCCTTGGCCATCGCACCAACCTCAGGCTAACTGCCCCATCAGGCCGTCTCGGCATCCATACTGGTTCCCCCAAACGAGAGGAAGAAGAAAGATATATACAGTAATCTAACGATGGAACTCGTCCTCTTGCCTGGATTTTCAAGTAAGGAACAAGGAAGAAATCGAGGAAGAAGAGCACACGTCCCGGCTGCCACATCATCACTGAGCCCGGAACATCAACACGCCCACAAGCGAGGCTCAGGAGAGTGCTTCCACGGGAGACTCGTTCCTCACTAACCAAGACGACAAATCACAGGCAAAGCCCGTGTCACCCGGGACTCTCCACGCGAGGTTCGTCATTCTTCAGGAAAACTTTCCCTGTGAATATCGTGAGGATTTATGGTGCGGCTCTTGGCTGAGGCTATATACGAGCCTGACTGGAGTCTCGGTAAAGGCTCTCGGCTTTAGGGGAAAACAAAAACCTCATGAGAGGAAAATGGTGTGGTATTTGCGTTTCGTCTTACTTATTTTTCGGAAAGAATATACACTGTTGATTATGCCTCCTTCGCTGTTGACTCTCACTGACGTCCGGGCTCTAGGTACGCGGCTAGCAAGTGAGCCTCTCTAGCCTTCTTGGCTTGGGTGATGGCGTTACGGTCAGCGCCAAGAAAATCCTGAACGATCATTTGCGCCCCCTGGCACCCCAGAACGATGGCTCACAACTTGATGGAAGTCGGCGAGAATACTGACAAGTACGTCGACAAACATAAAAAATGTAGATAACATCTTACATGATGATGTTCCGCATAGTCGAGAGATTGACACAAGGCAAATGACTTGACAGAAAATTTCAAACCTAATATTATGGTGTTTGGATAAATGTATATACACAGGGAGGTGTAGCCTACTTCCAAGTGTATTTACAATGTATTGACAGCTATATACATAGAAAGGGTGTACCCTCACTTCTCTGTGTGTACAATGTATACAAAATAGGAGAAGGCTACACGAACGGCAAGGCAGTGTGCGCAGAACACACATAACATTATCCAGGAAGTTGGTAAGAGAGAACCAGAGCTGCCCCCCAGATCTACGACGACTACTGCAACAAGCGCGACCAGAAGAAACACCGATCGTAATAAGTAATACGAGAGGAAGCAAAGAAGCGATTACAGGAGCTGGATGTGATGATAACCACACTAGGCCTTGGTGCGATCTCTCCTTGGATCCTTAAAGATGTAACTGCAGTACTGCGTGTACTCCTTGCTGCAGTCTTTAACTCGTCTCTGCAACACCCAGTCACTTGGGATAGACGGTAGAGTGACGGTCTCGCTTCATGTAGGTCGCCGTTAAATCCCCGACCGTCTAAGTGGTTGGGAACCATTCCTTCCCCCCCCCCCGTCACATCCTAAATCCTTATCCTCATCCCATCCAAGTGCATATAGTCGTAATGGTTTGGTGCTTTTCCTGGTAGTTCCCTTCCTCTCTACAAATGAGGGAACTGCCTGACATTTGTTAAATGGAAAATGTGGTACCTATATACAAGGAGGAAAACATGAACCACTGAGTTACGGACCAGTATCGCTAACAGGTATTTAGAACAAATCTATTTTGTTTCCAAGCATCGATATGGGCTAGGCAAAGGAAAATCGTGTTTGA
>NC_091160.1:23674837-23899837 GCF_040958095.1 Procambarus clarkii
ATCTATCCGCTACAAATTAAAAAGTGAAAAGATCCAAAAATACGCAACAAAGCTCGTTCTTGAGCTAAGAGAACTGAGCTATGAAGAAAGACTCAAGAAACTGGATCTCACTACACAGGAGGGAAGGAGAAGTCGGGCAGACATGATAACGACATGCAAAATTCTAAAATTCTAAGGAGAATTCACTTAGTAGATATAGAAACAGTGTTCAAATTAAGGAACAGTGGAAAGAGAGGACGCAGTTGGAAACAGGAAGCACAGATGAGTGACCAAGACGTCAGAGAGAACTTCTTCAGTCTCTAAGTCATAAACAAGAGACACAGACGTGATGCTCAAGTTGTCCAAGCCAATTCGATACATAGTTTCATGTGTAAATATGGAAAGAAGAGCGAAGTAAAGCAGTCACTTTATTGAAGTATATGATGGTTGGAAGGAGGGGCTTAAGAGCAGATGTACGACCCTGCAAGCACCACTAGGTAAGTATAAAGAGGTGTAACCAACTTCTCAGTGGATATACAATGAGAATTTTCTTTAACGTTGAAATTTGTTCAAAAAAAGTACAGAATTCTTGCTGGTTGTAAGTAGACGTGAGCTACTAACTCTCCTCCAGTTGATAGGCCATAACCTCAACACCGGAGCGAAAATTATCAAGCGACTTGATAAAATTTCTTATAAACTTTCAAATAAATTTCGATATATTGGGCAAAAATTTACACATTATAATCGGATTTATATTTCCTTCTTTGCAAACACCTATTTTTTTCTTGCGAGAGTTTCAGCTCTTGGGGCCCCGTCTTTCAGTCATCTGGCATATAGGTCCTTTTACCTTCTGGGCTCAGTGATATTTTCGTTTAAAGTTGAGCATGCAGACGAGGAGTCCCTATAACGGGGCTGAATATATGATGACCACAACCACACATCAGAAGATGGAGACACGACGACGTTTGTGTCCGTCCAGGACCATTATCACGTCCAGTGTGTGATAGGACTTGATAATGGCCCAGGACGGACTTGATAATGGCCCAGGACGGACTTGATAATGGCCCAGGACGGACTTGATAATGGCCCAGGACGGACTTGATAATGGCCCAGGACGGACTTGATAATGGCCCAGGACGGACTTGATAATGGCCCAGGACGGACTTGATAATGGCCCAGGACGGACTTGATAATGGCCCAGGACGGACTTGATAATGGCCCAGGACGGACTTGATAATGGCCCAGGACGGACTTGATAATGGCCCAGGACGGACTTGATAATGGCCCAGGACGGACTTGATAATGGCCCAGGACGGACTTGATAATGGCCCAGGACCAACTTGATAATGACCCAGGACGGACTTGATAATGGCCCAGGACGGACCGAAACGTCGTTTTTTCGCCATCTTGAGCATGAAGTTTGCCTTATAAATTAATTCCTTAGCCGTTCACGGACTTGAGACTGAAACAACGATTTTTAAAGTTTCTGTGACTAACTTTGCGAACTTAATTCCGTCTTGTGTCCTTTGATTGTGTTTCTATCATTTCAAATAATCTGATCTTGTCTGCCCTATTAATTTACTGGACAATTTTATATGTTGTAATCGTCTCTCATAACTATTCTAACTTCCTGGGATTGGGGGGGGGGGGGTCGATTTCACTAGTCTTTCCTAGTATCTCATGCCTTTCAATTCTGGGACTACTCTGAGGTCACACCTCTGACCTTTCTCCAGCAGATTTGTTTTCGTGATTAATTCTGTGAATACCTCCAAACAAGCTCCTCATTTTCCTAGATTGGAATCTAATATATTTTATGCACAATCGTGCATAAGGTTTATTTTGTCAATCAAAAATCATATCTCTCCCTGGCCAGCCTGAAATACGCACCGGATAATATTTGATTTTCGTTTCGGATGTGATATTAAGCCCAGATCTTCTCTTTGTGCTTTATTTTTGAATGGTTTCGTCTCCTATTCGGTAACATGTGACCGAGCTATGTTCCAACCTCATTCGTTTACACATACTGAGTTAAACTCAAATAACCACTTGTTGGACTGTTCGTTCCATTTGCCCCGGTCATCTTGTAGGTTCTTGCTGTCCTCATCCGCATTTATCAAGCTCAGAATTTTTCATCGTCCAAAAATATTTAAAGAAACGCTGTCGTAGACATTTACTGTGTCTGGACCAGGATTGGCCCGAAATGCAACCCTTGTGAGAAATTTCGCAGCTTTGAAATACCTTCTTTCACAAATATCAAACTACGCAGATATTGCCAAGCCTTTGTTTTTCAATCTCTCTCTCTCTCTCTCTCTCTCTCTCTCTCTCCCTCTCTCTCTCTCTCTCTCTCTCTCTCTCTCTCTCTCTCTCTCTCTCTCTCTCTCTCTCTCTCTCTCTCTCTCTCTCTCTCTCTCTCCCTCTCTCTCTCTCTCTCTCTCTCTCTCTCTCTCTCTCTCTCTCTCTCTCTCTCTCTCTCTCTCTCTCTCTCTCTCTCTATCTCTCTCTCTCTCTCTCTCTCTCTCCCTCCCCCCCATATATCTCCCCCCCACTGTAGCTCTCCCCCTCTCTATCTCCTCTCTCTCTCTATCCTGTATCTCTCGCCTCCCTCAATCTATCCTGTATCTCTCACCTCTCTCTCCTCTCTCTCTCTCTCTCTCTCTCTCTCTCCCTCTCTCTCTCTCTCTCTCTCTCTCTCTCTCTCTCTCTCTCTCTCTCTCTCTCTCTCTCTCTCTCTCTCATTCACCTCATTCTTTGGGGCTCAGATGAGGAACACAAATGCGAACAAGCCTGAATGATCCACAGGACTAGGTCGAGCGGTTAAGGGATCCTGTACGCCAGCAGAGTGCTACTGGCAGTATGGGTTCGAGTCACATCTGGGGTGTGAGTTTTCAGAATATATATATATATATATATATATATATATATATATATATATATATATATATATATATATATATTTATATATATATATATATTTATATATATATATATTTATATATATATATATATATATATATATATATATATATATATATATATATATAGAATATATATATATATATATATATATATATATATAGAATATATATATAGAATATATATATATATATATATATATATATATATATATAGAATATATATATAGAATATATATATATATATATATATATATATATATATATATATATATATATATATATATATATATATATATATATATATATATATATATATATATATATATATTTTATTAAATATGACCGAAAAAGTAAGATTAATAATTCTAACACGAATTTTCTCAATCTTTCGTACATTATGCTTCACTGTTGGAGGTAAATCAAAAATCACTTCTCCAAAATTCATTTTTATTTCTAGTCTGACGCGACACGGGCGCGTTTCGTAAAACTTATTACATTTTCAAAGACTTCACAAATACACAACTGATTAGAACTTGCGTTTCCCTGATTTTATATCTACATTTGAGTGAGGTGGGAAGGGTGATGTGGCATTACATTTGAGTAAGGTGGGAAGGATGATGTGGCATTAGAGGATATTAATAGGGTATTAAAAGTATCAACACAAGACAGAACACGAAACAATGGATATTGAATAGAAGTGTTTGTAGAAAGCCTACTGGTCCATATTTCTTGATGCTTCTATATTGGAGCGGAGTCTTGAGGTGGGTAGAATATAGTTGTGCAATAATTGGCTGTTGATTGCTGGTGTTGACTTCTTGATGTGTAGTGCCTCGCAAACGTCGAGCCGCCTGCTATCGCTGTATCTATCGATGATTTCTGTGTTGTTTACTAGGATTTCTCTGGCGATGGTTTGGTTATGGGAAGAGATTATATGTTCCTTAATGGAGCCCTGTTGTTTATGCATCGTTAAACGCCTAGAAAGAGATGTTGTTGTCTTGCCTATATACTGGGTTTTTTGGAGCTTACAGTCCCCAAGTGGGCATTTGAAGGCATAGACGACGTTAGTCTCTTTTAAAGCGTTCTGTTTCGTGTCTGGAGAGTTTCTCATGAGTAGGCTGGCCGTTTTTCTGGTTTTATAGTAAATCGTCAGTTGTATCCTCTGATTTTTGTCTGTAGGGATAACGTTTCTATTAACAATATCTTTCAGGACCCTTTCCTCTGTTTTATGAGCTGTGGAAAAGAAGTTCCTGTAAAATAGTCTAATAGGGGGTATAGGTGTTGTGTTAGTTGTCTCTTCGGAGGTTGCATGGCTTTTCACTTTCCTTCTTATGATGTCTTCGATGAAACCATTGGAGAAGCCGTTATTGACTAGAACCTGCCTTACCTGACAAGTCAATAACGGCTTCTCCAATGGTTTCATCGAAGACATCATAAGAAGGAAAGTGAAAAGCCATGCAACCTCCGAAGAGACAACTAACACAACACCTATACCCCCTATTAGACTATTTTACAGGAACTTCTTTTCCACAGCTTATAAAACAGAGGAAAGGGTCCTGAAAGATATTGTTAATAGAAACGTTATCCCTACAGACAAAAATCAGAGGATACAACTGACGATTTACTATAAAACCAGAAAAACGGCCAGCCTACTCATGAGAAACTCTCCAGACACGAAACAGAACGCTTTAAAAGAGACTAACGTCGTCTATGCCTTCAAATGCCCACTTGGGGACTGTAAGCTCCAAAAAACCCAGTATATAGGCAAGACAACAACATCTCTTTCTAGGCGTTTAACGATGCATAAACAACAGGGCTCCATTAAGGAACATATAATCTCTTCCCATAACCAAACCATCGCCAGAGAAATCCTAGTAAACAACACAGAAATCATCGATAGATACAGCGATAGCAGGCGGCTCGACGTTTGCGAGGCACTACACATCAAGAAGTCAACACCAGCAATCAACAGCCAATTATTGCACAACTATATTCTACCCACCTCAAGACTCCGCTCCAATATAGAAGCATCAAGAAATATGGACCAGTAGGCTTTCTACAAACACTTCTATTCAATATCCATTGTTTCGTGTTCTGTCTTGTGTTGATACTTTTAATACCCTATTAATATCCTCTAATGCCACATCATCCTTCCCACCTTACTCAAATGTAATGCCACATCACCCTTCCCACCTCACTCAAATGTAGATATAAAATCAGGGAAACGCAAGTTCTAATCAGTTGTGTATTTGTGAAGTCTTTGAAAATGTAATAAGTTTTACGAAACGCGCCCGTGTCGCGTCAGACTAGAAATAAAAATGAATTTTGGAGAAGTGATTTTTGATTTACCTCCAACAGTGAAGCATAATGTACGAAAGATTGAGAAAATTCGTGTTAGAATTATTAATCTTACTTTTTCGGTCATATTTAATAAAATATGTCTACAGGAAAGACTGCTACCAAAATATACTAATATATATATATATATATATTATTAAATATGACCGAAAAAGTAAGATTAATAATTCTAACACGAATTTTCTCGATCTTTCTTATGTTTCTTTTCACTGTTGATGGTAAATGAAAAATCAATTCTCCAAAACTCATTTTTATTTCTAGTCTGATGCGACACTTGAGCGCGTTTGGTAAAACTTATTACACTTTCAAAGACTTTAGTTTACACACACACAACTTATAATTGAATAGAGCTTAAACATCTTCGATTTTTTATACCTGCATTTGGGTGAGGTGATATGTTACAACAGTTTTGGATGAGGTGAAAACAAACTTTCAACACAAGCCAGAACACGAAATAATGGGTATTGAAGGTAAGAATGGAAGTAATTACAGAGGGCCTCTTGGCCCATATTTCTTGATGCTTCTATATTGGAGCGGAGTCTTGAAGTGGGTAGAAAATAGTTGTGCATTAATTGGCTGTTGATTGTTGGTGTTGACTTCTTGATGTGTAGTGCCTCACAGATATCAAGCCGCCTGCTATCGCTGTATCTATCGATGATTTCTGTGTTGTTTGCTAAGATTTCTCTGGTGATGGTTTGGTTGTGGGAAGAGATTATATGTTCCTTAATGGAGCCCTGTTGCTTATGCATCGTTAAACGCCTGGAAAGAGATGTCATTGTCTTGCCTATATACTGAGTTTTTTGAGGCTTACAGTCCCCAAGAGGGCATTTGAAGGCATAGACGACGTTGGTCTCTTTTAAAGCGTTCTGCTTTGTGTCTGGAGAGTTTCTCATGAGTAGGCTGGCCGTTTTTCTGGTTTTATAGTAAATCGTCAGTTGTATCTTCTGATTTTTGACTGTATGGATATTTTTGACTGTATATCTGATTCGTAATCAGATATACAAGGCAGAAAATGAAATCAAAGACAACAAAACGCAACTACTTCATGCTACAAACGAATGGAGAAACAGCAACATTGACGAAAGTCTCCATACTCGCATTGAGCAACACCTCGACATCCTCACAGACTGACATCACCTCAGCACTGAAACAAGGACAATCAAGAAACTACCAACGTTATATGGAGGACCTATGGCAATTACACGACCATGAGACGGCTTCCTGAACCTTACAGGAATCAACCTCACTGAGGACCAAGTCACTCTCCTAAATCTGGGTATAAACTGTCACGTTATGTCCAGACCAAGTGAGATGGCCCGGAAAGTGGAGTTGGAGATTCTGTTGGACGATATATTCGACCTCGAGGCACAAAAGAAGGTCACCACCAAAGACACCTTACAAGCAGAACTTATTGTGGAAGGAGGAAAGAATCGAGGCAACTACAGAAGCACCATACTGTCCCCGAGCTCAAAGCGGCAGCTAAGAGCCTTCGTGAGAACAAGGAGATAGTTGTCAGGAGAGGTGACAAGTCGCCAATATACGTCATTCTTAAAAAAGACGAATATCTGGCAAAAATGAACCTCATACTCTCTGACCAAACTAAATTCCAAAGGGTAACGAAGGACACTACAGCCGAATTGAAAGCAAAGGTCAACAAATTGATCGAAACTGTGAATGCCAAAAAATCCGGACTCCACCTGCCAAAGATTATTGGGGAATATAAACCTGGATACGAGTATGGAAATGTCAAGACACATAAGCCTGGAAACCCACTTCAGCCACTTAGCAGCCAGATACCCACACCCACGTACAGACTAGCGAAACGACACAACAGCTTGCTGACTCGTTATGTCCCTTGTGCCTTCAGCCTGAACTCTCCAAAGGAATTTGTTGACTTACTGCAGGGAACACGGGCCACAGGGATAAGAGCCTTGTTGGACGTAGAATCACTGTTTACCAACGTACCTGTGGATGAAACAATCGGGATGATAGCGGACAGAGTGTATCGTGATCCAGCCTGTACTCCTCTTGACATACCAGAAAACATTCTAAGAAAACTACTCCAAGCCTGTACTAAAGAGGCACCCTTCTTGAGCCCGGATGGGCACATGTATAAGCAAGTAGATGAGGTCGCCATGGGTTCTCCCCTAGGTGTCCTGTTTGCGAACTTCTACATGGGTACCATCGAGCAAAAAGTCTTAGTCGACATGAACTTGAAACCGGCCATATACTGCAGGTATGTTGACGACATTTTTACACCGGTACCTGATGTCAGACATCTGCAGGAGCTGAAGGAGGCATTTGAGCAGAATTCTGTGTTGCGTTTCACTTACGAGATGGAAAAAGGATGGGAAGCTGCCCTTTCTAGATGTAACAGTCATGGAAAGGAGCAGAGGTTTCCACACTGCAGTCTACACTAATGAAACAAACATAGGAATGTGCCTAAATGCCAACAGTGACTGCCCAGACAGGTACAAGAGGAGTGTTGTTAACGCTTATGTCGACCGTGCTCTCAGCCACAGCTCAGAATGGAAGCAAGTCGACGAAGAACTCTGTAGGGTAAGGCAGGTCCTAGTCAACAACGGCTTCTTCAATGGTTTCGTCGAAGACATCATAAGAAGGAAAGTGAAACGCCATGCAACCTCTGAAGAGACAACAAACACAACACCTATACCCCCTATTAGACTATTTTACAGGAACTTCTTTTCCACAGCTCATAAAACGGAGGAAAGGGTCCTGAAAGATATTGTTAATAGAAACGTTATCCCTACAGTCAAAAATCAGAAGATACAACTGACGATTTACTATAGAACCAAGAAAATGGTAAGCCTACTCATGAGAAACTCTCCAGACACAAAGCAGAACGCTTTAAAAGAGACCAACGTCGTCTATGCCTTCAAATGCCCTCTTGGGGACTGTAAGCCTAAAAAAACTCAGTATATAGGGAAGACAACAACACCTCTTTCCAGGCGTTTAACGATGCATAAGCAACAGGGCTCCATTAAAGAACATATAATCTCTTCCCACAACCAAACCATCACCAGAGATATCATAGCAAACAACACAGAAATCATCGATAGATACAGCGATAGCAGGCGGCTTGACATCTGCGAGGCACTGCACATCAAGAAGTCAACACCTGCAATCAACAGCCAATTAATGCACATCTATATTCTACCCACTTCAAGACTCCGCTCCAATATAGAAGCATCAAGAAATATGGGCCAATAGGCCCTCTGCAATTACTTCCATTCTTACCTTCAATACCCATTATTTCGTGTTCTGGCTTGTGTTGAAAGTTTGTTTTCACCTCATCCAAAACTGTTGTAACATATCACCTCACCCAAATGCAGGTATAAAAAATCGAAGATGTTTAAGCTCTATTCAGTTATAAGTTGTGTGTGTGTAAACTAAAGTCTTTGAAAATGTAATAAGTTTTACGAAACGCGGTCAAGTGTCGCGTCAGACTAGAAATAAAAATGAATTTTGGAGAATTGTTTTTTCATTTACCATCAACAGTAAAAAGAAACGTAATAAAGATCGAGAAAATTAGTGTTAGAATTATTAATCTTACTTTTTCGGTCATATTTAATAATATATATATATATATATATGTATATATATATACATTTATATATATGTGTCTGTGTGTATGTATGTATCCTTCACATCGGTCACTCACATTCCCGGGACCTTTGTCGGCCGCCATGAGAAGTCCAATATCGAGTTCCTGTATTTTCCAGCTAAGTGTCTGGAGGTGTCCGCCGCCCTGGAAAATCCGCATCGGCAAGTTTCATAAATTTGTGAGAATTTATTCCTTGTCAATTTAATTGCAATTTACTGGGCGACCTCCGTTAACACATCAATAGCAAGAATAATTAATCCCTATTAATCCATTTATAGCAAGAATAATTAATCCATTTATGTCCCGATACTAATCCCTTCTAATCGCATCATATTTGACATGGCATGACAAATTAAGAATTGCTGTTCTTTTCTTTTTTATACTTCGTTTCCCAATTTTGTTTCGTCTATAAATATTGAGAAGTGATGATTATGGGCCGGTCCCGAGGATCTGGGGGCAGTTAAAAATGCATTCACAAGGAGTTAGACCTATATAAGATAATTTACAATGCTAACCTACCTATGTAAATTTTCTTCTGTCCACCATGAACAGGGTTAGGGATCTGAAAAACATAAAATTCTGTGATTTATTGAACAATCAGTCACTGAGTGTGATTGTAGGGCTTTTCAAATGCTAATCTAACCTACAAACATAAATGCACAGATTTTCGTCTTTCCTACAGACGTAAATCTGTAGGACGAATTGTAAGACGAATTTGTAGCTATACCTAATGATCAAGTCACCTCTATAAATTTTACTATGGAGACTGAAAATTATAAATGTTTCCCATTCATATATATACATATTCATAGGGAAGATTTTTCACTAAAGTTTAGTGTCTACAGAGAATAATTTATCTTACGTTTATTATATCTCAAGGCGTAGATACAATGTAAAAAAATAATTTTTTTCCTCTATGTACCTACGAGTTCTTTGGGTTGTTAATCCAGAATTCATAGATGGTGAGATTAAGATTCTATTGGTCTCAAGCTTTGTTATCCACTGAGTTTTTTTAAAGTTTACCGTAGAAAAGCACGTCGTACATATTATAATAATATATGCAGTGAGAAAATTCGGCCAAGGAATGTGTTATATTTACCAGAGGGGCCTCGTAGCCTGGTGGATAGCGCGCAGGACTCGTAATTCTGTGGCGCGGGTTCGATTCCCGCACGAGGCAGAAACAAATGGGCAAAGTTTCTTTCACCCTGAATGCCCCTGTTACCTAGCAGTAAATAGGTACCTGGGAGTTAGTCAGCTGTCACGGGCTGCTTCCTGGGGGTGGAGGCCTGGTCGAGGACCGGGCCGCGGGGACACTAAAGCCCCGAAATCATCTCAAGATAATCTCAAGATAACCATATTTTTCTGGATTTGAAAATATGGTCAAGGCCTTGAAACTCTTTGATATACATGTATTGTTTAACTACGAAAGTAATGTTGGTAAACTATTAGTTAGAAACTGGCCTCGTAGTGATAATTGTTATTTATAAATTCCTTGTAAAAACTGTAATAGTTTCTATGTTGGGCAAACATCTAAAGACTTGAAATGTAGAAATTCGCAACATAAATACTCTGTAAGACATGGCCAACTGTCTAATGCTTTGTTCATTCGTCAGACAATTCTCACGAAATTGATTGGGAGATGACTTCTTCAATAACGAATTGTAAACCACTTTCAATAGGAACATAATTGAATCTGCTTTATTACTGATTACAAAATCAATTATTATGAACATTAGCAATGGTATTCATAATTTAGATCCATTTTTGATTGATCAGTTAATGGGCAATTTGAGTAGGATCTTTGATACACATTTATCTCACTAATTCATTGTTAATATCTACCATCTCATTCTATTATTTATCCATGTATGGGCCTCTTGATGCAGCTCTTATTTTACGGGCCCATATGATGCAGCTCCTATTTTATGGGCCCATATGATAATGTTGTTTAAGATTCGGTACTTGGAACAAAAAGTTCCAAGTCGCACGGACTATGGTGATCCCATAGTGGACTTACCTGGCACAGGAGAGGGACTGTAGCTTCCACATATGATGCAGCTCTTGTTTTATATTTACTTAATCCCATTCATATATTTGCCATTGGACTTCACTTCACTTCACCTCTCTCTCCTGCCTATATATGTCCAAACTTATTGACTTGTAAATCTGAAGATGATGTATAAATAAATAATTTCGTATTAATATACGAAAGTACTTAAGGAAATTCCAGTTTCAATTCTTCCTCCGTGGTCTGACATTGTCATATATATACATATATATGTTAGTATATTTTGGTAGCAGTCTTTCCTGAAGACATATATTATTAAATATGACCGAAAAAGTAAGATTAATAATTCTAACACGAATTTTCTCAATATTTGTTATATTTTTTTTCACTGTTGATGGTAACTGAAAAATCAATTCTCCAAAATTCATTTTTATTTCTAGTCTGAAGCAACACTTGAACGAGTTTTGTAATAACTTATTACATTTTCAAGGACTTTAGATTACACAGACAACTATAACTAAACAGAGTTTAAACAGCTTCGATTTTATACCTGCATTTTGGTGAGGTGATATGTTACAACAGTTTTGGATGAGGTGAAAACAAACCTTCAACACAAGACAGAACACGAAACAATCGGTATAATATTTTGTAAGTTAAAGGGTAGAATGGAAATAACTGCAAAGGGCCTATTGGCCCATATTTCTTGATGCTTCTATATTGCTGCGGAGTCTTGAAGTGGGTAGAATATAGTTCTGCATTAATTGGCTGTTGATTGCTGGTGTCGACTTCTTAATGTGTAGTGCCTCGCAGATATCAAGCCGCCTGCTATCGCTGTATCTATCGATGATTTCCGTGTTTTTTGTTAAGACTTCTCTGGTGATGGTCTGGTTGTGGAAAGAGATTATATGTTCCTTAATGGAGCCCTGTTGCTTATGAATCGTTAATCACCTGGAAAGAGATGTTATTGTCTTGCCTATATTCTGAATTCTTTGAGGCTTACAGTCCCCAAGTGGGCATTTGAAGGCATAGACGACATTGGTCTCTTTTAAAGAGTTCTGCTTTGTGTCTGGAGAGTTTGTCATGAGTAGGTTGGCAGTTTTCTTGGTTTTATAGTAGATCGTCAATTATATCTTCTGATTTTTGTCTGTAGGGATAACGTTTCTATTAACAATATCTTTCAGGACCCTTTCCTCCGTTTTATGAGCTGTGGAAAAGAAGTTCCTGTAAAATAGTCTAATAGGGGGTACAGGTGTTGTGTTAGTTGTCTCTTCAGAGGTTGCATGGCGTTTCACCTTCCTTCTTATGATGTCTTCAACGAAACCATTGGAGAAGCTGTTGTTGACTAGGACCTGCCTTACCGTACAGAGTTCTTCATCGACTTGCTTCCATCCTGAGCTCTGGCTGAGAGCACGGTCAACATAAACGTTAACGACACTCCTCTTGTACCTGTCTGGGCAGTCACTGTTGGCATTGAGGCACATTCCTATGTTTGTTTCCATAGTGTAGACTGCAGTGTGGAAACCTCCGCTCCTTTCCATGACTGTTACATCTTGAAAGGGCAGCTTCCCATCCTTCTCCATCTCGTAAGTGAAACGCAACACAGAATTTCGCTCAAATGCCTCCTTCAGCTCCTGCAGATGTCTGACATCAGGTACCTGTGTAAAAATGTCGTCAACATACCTGCAGTATATGGCAGGTTTCAAGTTCATGTCGACTAAGACCTTTTGTTCGATGGTACCCATGTAGAAGTTTGCAAACAGGACACCTAGGGGAGAATCCATGGCGACCCCATCTACTTGCTTATACATGTGCCCATCCGGGCTCAAGAAGGGTGCCTTTTTAGTACAAGCTTGGAGTAGTTTCCTTGACATACAAGAAAACATTCTAAGGAAACTACTCCAAGCCTGTACTAAAGAGGCACCCTTCTTGAGCCCGGATGAGCACATGTATAAGCAAGTAGATGGGGTCGCCATGGGTTCTCCCCTAGGTGTCCTGTTTGCGAACTTCTACGTGGGTACCATCGAACAAAAGGTCTTAGACGAAATGAACTTGAAACTGGCCACATATTGCAGGTATGTTGACGACATTTTTACACAGGTACCTGACGTCAGACATCTGCAGGAGCTGAAGGAGGCATTTGAGCAGAATTCTGCCCTTTGCAGTTACTTCCATTCTTCCCTTTAACTTGCAAAATATTATACCCATTATTTCGTGTTCTGTCTTGTGTTGAAAGTTTTTTTTCACCTCATCCAAAACTGTTGTAACATATCACCTCACCCAAATGCAGGTATAAAATCGAAGCTGTTTAAACTCTGTTTAGTTATAGTTGTGTGTGTGTGTGTAAACTAAAGTCTTTGAAAATGTAATAAGTTATTACGAAACGTGTTCAAGTGTCGCGTCAGACTATAAATAAAAATGAATTTTGGAGAATTGATTTTTCAGTTACCATCAACAGTGAAAAGAAATATAAGAAATATTGAGAAAATTCGTGTTAGAATTATTAATCTTACTTTTTTGGTCATATTTAATAATACCTATATATGTCTATATAAATAAAAATGGCAATGTTCGTTTGTTCAAAATCGCTAATCTCCGAAAGTTCTTCACTGATTGCTTTGAAATTTTCACACAACGTTCCATTCGCATCCGAGCAGGTTTTTATATACATACTATATTGATGACATTTATTTATCAGCCAATACTGTTGAAGTGTTTACTGACCACAACCCCTTAACATTTATTGCTAGCATGAAGAATTCCAACCAGAGAATTTTAAGGTGGTCTTTATTGCTGCAAGAGTACAATCTGGTCATCAAACATATTCCAGGAAAATTAAATGTAGTAGCAGATGCACTTTCTAGATTGCCAAAACCTGGAGTGACTTAGGGTTGTACTATTGCTCAGAGATGTATATATTCTTGTGTATCTAGTGTTTATTATATATCATTTACTGTTTCTTTACAATGATTATGAAATCTGTTTGAGGTGTTAATTTTATGTGAAAAAAAGTGAAATTCCGTTAAGAATTTTTTTTTTCTCCATGGCTTAGGAGGGGTGTTACGAACCTTACCTCCTGTGGAGGTTGGTTTCTGTTGTAAAATGTTGGTGGACTCATTGGAGAGTGTTTATTAGAATAAATCAACAGCTGAGATCAGAGAGGCCGCAAGTCACCATTAACACTCCGCCCAGTAAAGTAGTGCCTTCTCAGCTGCAGATCATCAGAAATAATGTGAACTGGAATAGCCTAACTATGAAAGGGAAAAATGGACTCTATCAAAAAGTATGCATGGGGAATATAGTATTTAAATCATTAATGTGTTTGATAGCATTTGTAAAGAATAGAGTATTAAGGGGCGATGATGCATGAGAGGGAGACGCCATCTTGACTGGAGGGGAAGGTGTATCGCTGCCGACCGATCCTGCTATTTGAGGGGTTTTCTCCGGCCGTACAGTCAGATAAGCCTATCCTTGTATATAACCAGGGTTGCAAGATTGAGTAGAGTAATATTACAGAAGTTGGAGAGGTTTTATAAGAGTCCAGGTTTCCTAGAGGCTAAAATATATGTGTCATTGGATGATAGCGGTGGTGGCTGGGTGCACGGTACCAGGTATGGGACGGTGAGCCGTGGGGTGGTCAGAGCCACTTGAGGTTATAATACATAGTGATCTTATGTTGTGAGGAAAACGCCTTGTTGATTGTATTCATGTGTGACTTATACGTATAAATTTGTGACTTGTGTACTAGGCTGTTTTCCTTACTCCTTACTGTCTAGACAACATTTTAAGGACCACCACCACCAAATTCTCAATAGCTCTCTATGACAACAAAGTCGTATCACTACTGATAACATCGGTAAGACACAGGCCCGTGATACTGACGTCACAGGTGGAGTCAGTGGGACTGAGGCGAGGGTGTCACTGGGTAGTCGAGGGTATCTTCCCATTCCAGTACACACACTATTATAGACATGAGCGAAGAATCATCCGAGGATTCGTCCCAAGAGTGGGGAGTGCCGTCCTGGGTTCCCCCATCTATAACATCGACGCCATACCAACAGGGGATACGGGGAGCTGGACAGGAGGCATCAGTTAGCATGATAGGACGTCACACGTCGTCAAGTAGGGAACATGACCGGCATCCTGTTCAACTAGAACATGAACAACCACACCAACAGCATGAACTACCTCACATAACACCAATACCACAACACCCACTTACACCTCACCCATCACTACAACAACCCCAACCCCATCCTCAATTCCTATACCAACCCCAACCTCAACTCCTATACCAACCTTTCCCCCAACCCCAGGCCACTCCATACCTACTCCAACCCTAGGCCACCCCATACATATTCCAACCCCAGGCCGCCCACGCCATACCCCAACCTTTTCCCCAATCCCAGGCCACCCACACCATACCCCAACCTCAATCCATACCCCAACCCTAGGCCACGCACGCCATACCCCTACCTTTTTCCCAACCCCAGGCCACCCAACAACCTTCTCAACTCCAACCCCAGCCTCAACCCCTATACCAACCCCAGGGGCCACCTACTTCCAGTAGCCCTGCGTCACACACCGGGAATTATGAGTCTGATTCCCAAGATGACTCTGCTGACACTCAGAGGTACGGAGTTGCCGTCTAATAAGGTGAAACGCAACCGCCGAATGGAAGACTGGCTTTGGCAGATTAGTGCGATGCTGGAGGCTGTCTCAGATGATAGTTTGAAGATTACTCTCGCTATGGGGCCTTGCGTGGACGTAGCCGGTCCACTGGCGAGATTGACAGTTTCGGCACCTGACGACTTGGCCTCAGTTTGTCCAAGCGATTAGGGACAGGTTTAAGGAAAAGGTTTCGGCAGATGAAGCTCAGATTTACCTGCAGTCACTTAAGAAGGATGACCGCAGCACCATCAAAGATTTCAGGACGCTGTTAAGGAGTAGGGTTGACGATCTTACTACGGAGCTGGGGTTCAATTCGAGTCAGGCAGAGAGATTAGCCAAACAATTGTTCTGTAGAGCGTTACCTTCTGCTATGGAGCCATTTCTATTTGCGGAGGGAGCGTTATTGAGTTATAAAGAACTAGTCCAACATGCCGCCACAGCTTTAGACATAGAGATGCGCACGGAGAAGACAGGCGCTCAGTCGTCCTCATACGTTGAGGCGTTAAGCAAAAGCGAGGGGGACAAGACGAATAACTGTGGCGCCGGTTCGTCAGGCGGGAAGCAGACCACAGCTGCACGTTCGAACCACCCTGCGCGGAGTACCAACAGGGACCCGCGGAGGTGTTTCTCCTGCGGGAAGCGCGGACACATACAGAGGGATTGTCCAGTTACTAGTACGAGAAAATGAAAGAAGACTCCTAGTGATGGGAGGCCTACTTTTGAGGTGAAAGTGGAAGGTGTAAGATTGACATCTTTTGTTGATACGGGAAGCCAAGCAACTTTAATTAAAAAGTCAGCCTTCAGCGATTTTAAGTATGCACGTCTTAAACGTAGTGCAAAGACATTAACAGCGGTCAATGGGGAAAAGATTGAGATCGTAGGTCAAGGTACCGTCAATCTTGAAATTGGCGGGGAATTGCAACCTCACACATGTACGATCGTAGAGAACCTTGATTTTCCTGGTCACATCTTAATGGGGACTGATTTTCTGTCTCGATTTGATTATTCCTTGTCTGATCAAAAAGGGGCTAGGAACGGCAGGTTGCAGTTGGGACAGACTTCCTACCCAGTGGAGATGATCGACCATCCCCCAGTGGTAGCTTCAATTAAGAGGAAGCAAAAATATAATGCGCACTATCCAAAATTGATTTTTAAGTCTCTTCCAGACACAGTTAAGAGGTCATGTGCATTGCATGCATTGACCAAACAGAGTTGCCCATCCACATTCTGTTAAATTTATTAAAGTAGCCGTGGGACGTCACATCCAACCAGGTACCACCCTTCAGGTGGCTGGGAGATGTGATAGTTTATTAATTCCTCGTTATTTAACTGTAGTGCTCGATAAAGGTGCACTCATTCCAGTGATCAGTCTTTCACATAAGACTTTTCGCTTCAGGGCAGGTGATAGGGTATCTCAGGGAACCATGGTGGAGGACACAGAAATTTTTCACCATGAGTCAGCTGAGACGCCGACCGTCACTGCACAATGTAGTGCATTAAACATGATAGAGAATAAAACACCATCCAGAGTACAGTATGAGACGAGAAATGTTGCACGTAATGTAGAAGAGGTAGAGAAATTAATTTCGGCATTTGATTTGCAACATGTTACACAGGTGGATAGGAAGGCACTGAGAGGAGTTTTGCGAAAATTCCCGACATTATTTGCGACAGAGGAAGACCAGATTGGTCTCTTTGATAAGATTGAGCACACCATTCCAACTGGTGATCATTTGCCAGTGTACACGAGACAGTGGAGGTGGGCGGAACAGGCAAAGAACATTATCAGGGAGGAGTGCCAGAAAATGTTGAGGCAGGGCGTGATAGAGCCTAGTATGTCACCGTGGCTCTCTCCTGTTGTGTTAGTTCGGAAACCAGACGATAGTTATCGTTTCTGTGTCGACTACCGAAAGGTAAACGAAATAACTAAGGGTGATGTGTATCCGTTGCCCCGAATACAGGAGAAAATAGATCAATTTGGTGGTGCAAAGTATTTCTTAACTCTTGACGCTAAATCTGCATATTGGGCGATTCCGGTGGCAGAACAAGATAGGGAAAAACAGCATTCTCGGATGGTAGGCACACTTATCAATTCCGTAGGATGCCGTTTGGTTTAAGGACAGCGCCTTCGTCGTTTCAGAGGTCCATCAACTTCATACTCTGCCCGGTCCTGGGTAGGCATTCTTTAGCGTACCTGGATGATGTTGTGATATATTCCAGGACGTTTGAGGAACACCTACGGGACTTAACTGAGACTCTGACATTGTTAGATCATCAGGGTTCAAGCTAAGCGTTCAGAAATGCACCCTGGCGGCCCAGAAATTCAAATTTCTGGGGTTCCAGGTGTGCCCAGCCGTTCCAGGTGTGCCTCAGGTCTGTCTGGGTCAGACAGACCAGACCCAGACTCTTGCCGCGTCATTGCTGACATGCCTACTCCAAGAACAGCAAAGGACGTGCGTAGGTTTTGGGGGGCGGCCGGATATATTCGTCGTCACATTGAAGGTTTCGCTGGCATTTCAGCACCCCTGACTGATCTGACAAAGAAAAATTCGAAGTTTGTTTGGAAATCTGAGCATGACGAAGCCTATCGAAAACTGAAAGATCAACTAATTACGACACCGGTATTGGCTATTCCAGATTCTTACAAAGAATGGGAGGTACACACTGACGCCAGCGGTATAGCTATTGGCGAGTGCTTAATTCAGTGAGATGCGGATAATTTATCCCATCCGGTAGCCTATTTCAGTAGGAAGGTCAAAGGACCCGATGTTCATTACTCAGCTACAGATCGGGAGGCACTGGCAGTAATAGAATCAGTTAGGTATTTCGAGCCTTACCTATTTCACCGGCACTTTGTAATTTACACAGACCATCGAGCGTTAACACACATATTTAAAAAGCGAACAAATTGCCCACGAATGTCACGCTGGTCCTGACGAACTTTTGGCCCACTCATTCTAGATTTTGTACAAGCCTGGTCCAGCACATGTTGTGCCAGATACGTTAAGTAGAAACATAGCGTCAGTTAAAGTTAACGAAAATATTGAAACAATTCCATCAGATAAAATGAGAGAATACCAGATTAGCGAGCCTAGATGGAAAGAAATTATTGAGTATTTAGAAGGAGAAAAATAACCAAAAATGAAAAAGAATTTACCTATTCATGATTTTGAGATGAAACAGGGCGTCCTGTATTACGTTAATAGCCAGAATGATAGGGCAGTATTTCAACTAGTTATTCTGGACGCGTTGCGGTCATCAGCGTTAAAGTTTGCGCATGCATCTAAAATTACAGGGCATCCTGGGGTCATTAAAACCCACATAAAGGCGAAGTCTCTATTTTAATTCCCAGGGTTACTTTCTGAGGTAATCCAATACGTGAAGACATGCAATTGTTGCCAGAGAAGGAAAGGTACCCTTAAAGTACAAGCTCCACTTCAGGAATTTCCTGAAATTCGTGAAACTTTAGATCGTGTGGGGGCCGATTTGATTGATTTACATCACAGTCATTCGGGGAATAGATACGTGTTGGTGCTGGTTGACCATCTGTCTAGGTACACTACTACACTAGTTGCATTACCTCAGAAGGATTCTCGTACTGTTGCAGATGCGTTCTTGCGTAGGTTCGTTACTGTATTCGGATCTCCTAAAGTTTTAGTCTCTGACCGTGGTCAAGAATTCAATGGAAATATATTTAGGGAAGTTTGTAAAATTTTAGAGACAACTTCGGCTTTCACAACAGCCTACCACCCACAAGCAAACGGAATGACGGAACGGACTAATCGTTCAGTCAAGGATATGCTTGCAATCCTTGCTGAACATGACGCGAACTCTTGGGATGAACACCTACCATATGTTCAATTAGCCTTGAATAATGTCATCCACCAATCAATTAACACCCAACCCCTCAGGTCTGCTCAACAGACATAATATTGCATACGGGGAGGACTATCCTTCAGAGGTCCTTGGAAAAATGAGCAATGCATGGAATATTGCAGCTGAAGCGTCCAAGAAAGCACGGAATCGGTAAGCTTATTTTTATGACAAGAAAGTGCGCCCTCTTCAGTTGAAGGAAGGAAGCCTCGTATTGAGAGTGAATGAGGCTGCACCCGCCAATCAGAGTAGGAAACTAGCACCGAGGTGGCGAGGTCCGTATAGAGTAGTTAAAAGGGCGGGGCCGGTTAATCTTGTCAAATAAGGAGTATTCGAGGACCAGGTGGAAAAGACAATTCATGTAAATAAATTGAAACAATATCATGCTAGAGAGGAATTAGAACTGCCTTCAGCGGGTCTAGTTCCTGACTCAGCAGTGCTGACTCATGGCTTCATCGACGAGTCAGGGGATGAGGCTGACCCTCTGTCATCGCTCGTCAGTAGTCAGGTGCAGTCTCGCCACCCTATGGTGACGAGATATCGTGTTATTCAGTAAAGTAACGTCCTTAGTTAGTATATTTTAGCATTCATTAGATTTTCCTGTAGAGGCAATGAGATGAACTATTACTATACTTAACTCGGGTAGCTGCTTTTACCGTGCTCTGGGGTTCCACCTCCACCAAACCCAAAGTATATCTATGGTTCCGCTGTGTTTTGTCTGTCTGTTCCCAGGTCTGATTGGTACACCGACCCAGTTGTTCCAGCCACTCGTGAACCCTTGTCTGTAAAGACCGAGGGGGGAGGCACGTTACAAAAAGCCCTCGCACCACCAGACCCAGTAACCCATACATCAGTTACTTTGGGGATGAGTGACTATCCAAGAGTCACCCGGCCGACGCCTCACGTCACTAACGAGGTAGTCAGGGCCAGCGAGCTGTCCACATATAGCAGTCACCGGAGGTGCCATACAACGCCGGGGTAGCTGTCTCGAGATCACCACTACCCACCTGCTGCGTCATCAAGACTGCAGCCATTCCAGCAGTGTTGGAGGAGAGGTCAAGAAATGGAAAGCACGTAGCAGTACTCAGGAGTTTCGCCGGAAGATTAATGATTACGTCATCTGAAGCAACAGGAACGCGGAACTAAGGCGGTCACAGGTGGAAGGCACAGTCTCCCTACAGAGTTCCGGGACTCGCCATAGAAGGTCGCAAAATTGCCTCCTTTGACCTAAAGTCGGCGGTACGAGGGTATACACAGTTGGTGTTTACAACCTAGTAACCTGGTGATATCAAGAAACGCCTGAGATGACGTGAACAATGATGGAAGACGGGATTCACCTGTTCTGCAATCAAGCAACCCGCCTCTACGACCTTCTGACACCACTCCTGTTACGAGACACCGTTGGTACATCCAGTCCTGCTCTGCTGTGGTCATCTGCGCCGTCAAGTTTAACATCAAGACTGCCGTGTGAACTGTGATTGATATGAAGGCGTGTGGACTGTCGGGAGCAAGATCAATGACCGAAGTAACAGTATTCTGCAGCTGTCACTTGGCACTCCGCTCTACTACACTCTGTCGTCATTCAAGAGTACCGGATGAGAGTACAAGAGGACCAGGTATCGATGTCTTCACATGGGAGAAGCAAGATCGACACTGTCATCGTCAGCGACTATATTCAGCGTCCACCAGCATCGTTTTTTTTTAATTACTCAATATGAACATTTGGTACAAAAGATAAAGTTGGCTCTGAACATCTGTATAAAAAAAATAAAAAACACTTGTGTTTAAATGTTGAAAAACAGATTTAGAATCACAATACTTTGTTTAAATGTTGAAAAACAGATTTAAAATAAATATTATTCTGGTATAATGATATATGAAAATTCTACTCTATAAATTGGTCGGTAATTAAAATCAAAGCCCCTGTGTAATTATCTAAGCCCAGAACAAACGGTTATGGAAAATATTGTGTGCTAAATTTTTTTCAGAATGTTTGAAACACAGGAGAGGCGGACCAATATAAACATTGACACTCTTACAGTGAGTGCATACACTTGGCTGTACAGTCAGCTGAAACCTGTGATATAGGTATAGTAGGAATTTTTTATATATATATTTTAGATACATGTAATAAAAACTAGGTGTGTTCCTTAGCATGTCAAGGTTGACATTGATTGGGGAGTGGATAGTACACGGATATGAACTTAGTAGAGTTTAGTGGTACGCTCCCGGATGACTGAAAGTTCAGTCTGTAGATATAAGTTTCTATGTTTCATGTTGAGCACGGTGTATCCGGCTCTAGGGGACACATGAGGTTGGCTAGTGAAGAGCCAAGGGATTTTAATAGCTTGTCTTTGCTGTTAGAGTAGGGACATGTTATTTAGCTATGTCAGTTAGAGTAGGATGTATGTTTCCTGTTGTTGGAGGATTGCTGTCAGCTGACAGCCGAGACATTTATGAATTTGAACATGTTTATTGTGATGTTGTTGGACAATCTGATGAATGTCAAATTTTCTTAGTTAGGTTAGCTTTTGTTTGTGGCATGAGTTTGAGTTTATTGAGGATTTGGATACTAAACATCATTACTTTTCGAGCTAAAATTAACAAAGTTTACTAAGTTGCTTGTGAGGAAGGGGGGGGGGGGTGGAACAAACTAGTCTGTTGTAGGAATGATCCAGAATGTTCTCTCTACGCATGGGAGAGTGGGAAGTTGGACCATGTATAGAGACCTGACTTTGAGCGGGAGCATCCCCTGGGGATTGGCAGTTGAGATACAAACATGACTTGGCGCCTTTGTCTCATAGTTTCGTATAATGAATTATTCTACAGTATTCAGTAATTTAGAGAAATTAGTCTTCATTCAAATTGTATAATATTCCTGTTTATAGTATCGAGAGTATCCTAATTGTCAGGATAATGAGTAAGTCACCATCAGTGACGTCACTAGCGGGACTAGACTTTGGCGCGGAACAATTTGGGCGACCCTAGGTCATGGGTCATCAGAGTTTCCACGTTTACTATTTCTCAAAGGTCAAATAGCCATTTTGTAATCGGAAATAGCTCTTCCCTAAGATGCTTGCGTAATTACCTTCCGTTAAAAGAATTCAACCAATCTGGGTCATTCAGTACAACAGAGATTAGTTGTTAAACTTAAACCCTACGAGTAAACGTAGTAAGCCCAAGGCGTAGGGATACCCAGTTAGCTTCTGTGTAAGACAGAGCGGGCGGGAAGAGTTAGTGGGGAACTAGCAGCGACTCGGGAAGGTCACCTCTATCCACCTTCCCCTAGACCAGCACATCCACTGCTGGTAAACATACACGGTATCGTTGCTATTGGTTTTGAGTATTGGAAGTAGTCATCTCATTGCCTTTTTAAGCCAGGGAATGTTCAGCCAGAGAGTGCTTTGATTTTAGATTTTGTTTAGTTTTGCATAAACCATTTAGCTAATAAATTGTCTTTTTAATAATTTCCATTTTATGTACTATTATTTACATGTCCTTGGCCACGTGGTGCCCACGAGGCCGAGTTGAGTTGGGCCGCAGGTTCTAACACCGAATAAGAATTCATTATCCCTTTGATTTTTAATAATTCCGCACTTTAACGTAAAACTCATCCCTCTCATATTTAACTAGTGGGGATCAAGCCTAATTCTTTATTGATTAGCATAATCGACCCAGACCTTGGTTATTGCTCAGTGGTAATGGTCTGGTTGTGGCAGCGCAAGGCAATTCTAAAGTTTTGCTAGAAGTCTATTTTCACGTCATAAGGGTTGTAGAATCTTAAGCCGGTCAATGGTTTAAGACCACGTGGCGTGGGGTTCGGCTCAAATAATAGCTCTGGGGTTCCTTTGTTTGAAGTGAATAGGAATACGGATGGGGAAGAAGATAAATAAGAACAACCCCCCCCCCCTGTGTTACATCATTATCCCCTCCGTTGTCCCCTCATCCTCCCCACCATCTCTCACTTCTGTCCCCTCGTCATCCCCACCATTCCCCACTCCCTCGTCCGATGCCTTCCCAAATGGTCCAATGTTTCCATCAGAAAATTGAAATATAAGAAAAAAGTTAAAAAATGATATGAAAATATGAAAAAATATAAAAATAAAGTATACTCACGTAATGACCGGTCTGGTAAAGAACACAGCTCAATTCGAATGCAGTTCACACAAAATAATTAAATCAAAATTAAAATAAATCAAAATCTTTGAAAATTCAATTTATCAATGCAATCAGAAACATTGAATTGGAATTGTAACATATCTAGTATAGCATGTGTGTTACTCTTACATGCAACAGATGGCGCTGTTTTTCAAGAGAAGCATAGTTTTACCTGTCACAGGTATTGTATCTATACTTATACTTACGAAATGAACGGTATGGTAAAAAACACAGCTCAACTCCAACACAATGTCACACAAAATAATTCACTAAAAAATAAAATAAATCGAAATCAATGAAAATAAAACTTATCAATGCAATCGGAAACAGTGAAATGGAATTCAAGACATATTTGGAATAACGTGCATGTTGCTATTACGTGCAACAGATGGCGCTGTTATTCAAAATGCATGTTTTTACCTGTCACAGAGGTGGCATCTATATAGTAGGTATATAAAAAGACGCGCCTATTTGAATGCAACGTTGTGCCAAAATTTAAAAAAACTTGGCGAAAAACTTTCGGAGATTACAGCGTATGTTGTACTTACGTCCAACAGATGGCACTGTTTAAAAAAAAATCCTGTCACAGCTGAGGCATGTATATAATAGATATATAAAAAGATGCGCCTATTCTAATGGAACGTTGTGTCAAAATTTCAAAGCAATAGGTAAAGAGGTTTTGAAGATTTGTCTCACATGAAAAACACAGAAAAAGCATGTTTTTTTACCATCACAGACGGGACATCTATATAGTATGTATATAAAAACCTGCTTGGATGCGAATGGAACGTTGTGTAAAAATTTCAAAGCAATCGGTTAAGAACTTTCGGAGATTAGCGATTTTGAACAAACGAACATTTCCATTTTTATTTATTTAGACTAGTAGGACCCGGTCACGCATTGCTGTGGCTCGGCAACGCATGTGCGTTGCTGAGCCACAGTAATCTTTCCTGTCCCTCAATCTTCCCCATCATTTTCCCCTCACCCGTCTCCTCGGCCTCCTAATCCTTCACCCCCCCCCCACAGTACCCTCTTCCTTCCCACCATGCCCCACTCCCCTATCCCTTTGTCCTCCCCACCATGTCCCACTCTCCAGTCCCTTTGTCCTCCCCATCATTCTTCATTTCCCCATCCCCTCGTCCCCACCATCCCAAACTCCCCCGTTCCTTCATCCTTTCCCACCATTACCTCTCTCCCTTATCCTCTCGTCCTCCGCACCATCTCTCACTTCTGTCCCCTCGTCATCCCCACCATTCCCCTCTCCCTCGTCTGATGCCTTCCCAAATGGTCTGATGTTCCCATCAGAAAATTGGGAACATCAAGTGATCTGATGTTCCTATCACTGTAATACAAGAAAACCAGTTAAAAAAGGAAATGCAAATATGAAAAAATATAAAATTAAACTACCTCGATGAAATGAATGGTCTGGAAAACAACACAGCCAATTCCAACACAATTCACACAAAATAAATAAATCAAAATGAAAATAAATCAAAATCTAGGAAAATTCAATTTATCAATGCAATCAGAAACACTGAAATGGAATTGTAACATATTTAGTATAGCATGTGTGTTGCTCTTACATGCCACAGACGGTGCTGTTCTTCAAGAAAAGCATAGTTTTACCTGTCACAGATGTGGCATACTTATACTTACAAAATGAACGGTGTGGTAAGCAACACAGCTCAATTCAAACACAACGTCACAAAATAATTCACTAAAAAATAAAATAAATCGAAATTTATGAAAATAAAATTCATCAATGCAATCGTAAACATTGAAATGGAATTCGTGACATATATAGTATTGCGTGCATGTTGCCATTATGTGGAACAGATGGAGCTGTTTTTCAAAAACGCATGTTTTTACCTGTCACAGGGGTGGCATCTATATAGTAGGTATATAAAAAGATGCGCCTATTCGAATGCAACGTTGTGTCAAAATTTCAAAACAATTGGTGAAGAACTTTTGGAGATTACAGCGTGTGTTGCCCTTACATACAACAGATTGCGCTGCTTTTAAAAAAACAGGATGTTTTTTTCCTGACATAGGTGAGGCATGTATAAAGTAGATATATAAAAATACGCGCCTATTCAAATGCAACTTTGACTTAAAATTTCAAAGTAATCGGTATAGAGGTTTCGAAGATTTCTCTTACGTGAAAAACACAGTTTTTCAGAGAAAGCATGTTTTTTACTGTCTCAGACTTGACATCTATATAGTATATTTATAAAAACCTGGAAAGAGGCGAATGGAACGTTGTCTGAAAATTTTGAAAGAAGTGTGAGTTTTCAGTTGCATATATGCCTGGAGACCATTCAGGCTTGTTCGCATTTGTGTTCCTCACGTGTGCCCCGAAGAATGATGTGATTTGATAAAATACCATGCCCAAGATTACCAACAGAGTGCCGGCGGGGGTATGGGCAATTAGCCTCGCCTACCATCCTCTTTTGTCCGGTCGTGTTGGTCGAGTGGTTAAGGGATCATGTACATCAGATGCATTGCTTCTGGCAGTATGGGCTCGAGTTCACTTCTGGGGTGTGAGTTTTCAGTTGCATATATGCATAGAGACCGTTCAGGTTTGTTCACATTGGTTTTCCTCCTTTGTGCCCCAAAGAATGAGGTGATTTGACAAAATACCATGCCCAAGACTACCAACTGAGTGCCGGCGGAGCGATGGGCAATTAGCCTCGGGTACCATCCTCTTTTGTCCAGTCGTGTTGACCAAGTGGTTAAGGGATCGTGTACATCAGATGCATTGCTTCTGGCAGTATGGGTTCGAGTCACTTCTGGGGTGTGAGTTTTCAGTTGCATATATGTCTGGAGACCGTTCAGCCTTGTTCACAATTTGTGTTCCTCACGTGTGCTCTAAGGAATGAAGTGATTTGATAAAATACCATGTCCAAGATTACCAACAGAGTGCCAGCGGGGGGATGGGCAATTAGCCTCGGGTACCATCCTCTTTTGTCTGGTCGTGTTGTTCGAGTGGTTAAGGGACCCTGAGAAAGAACTTTTTCAGTATCAGAGAAGTTAGTAAATGGAATGCACTAGGAAGTGATGTGGTGGAGGCTGACTCCATACACTGTTTCAAATGTAGATATGATAGAGCCCAGTAGGCTCAGGAATCTGTGCACCAGTTGATTGACGGTTGAGAGGCAGGACCAAAGAGCCAAAGCTCAACCCCTGCAAGCACAATTAGGTGAGTACAATTAGGTGATTACACTGGAGCAACCCTGGAACATATACACACTAGAGCAACCCTGGAGCATATACACACTAGAACAACCCTGAAACTTATACTCACTAGAGCAACCCTGGAGCATATAGACACTAGAGCAACCCTAGAGCATATACACACTAGAGCATCCCTGGAGCATATACGTACTAGAGCAACCCTGGAGCATATACATACTAGAGCAACCCTGGAACATATACACACTAGAGCAACCCTGGAACATATTGTCACGTGGGGGTGGGCGGTCCGGGGCTCTGCTAACACTCGGCTGCTAGGGGCTCAAAGGGCCCAAATACTCAGCCCCTCCGACTCCCTGGATTCACCGGAGTCTCCTTGGTCACACAAGATAGGACCAACAATGCCCACCTCCGCAGGTCTTTGCTTCCACCACAAAGGGGGTGCCACTGATTCACCCTGGAAGCCCTTCAGTCAACCACGGGGAAACTGCGGTTAACAGTTCCGGCCTAGACCCGTGGGGGAGTGAAGGAAGACTCAGGCTTACCTATAACCATAACCTCCCTGAGTCTTGCCTGCCAGACAAAAAAAAGGTTGCAGGAACTCCTTTCCCGCCTGTCTTCTCTATCTTCCTCTTAGCAAGGTCGCCAGCTGGGTTATTATATCTGCACCCCAGCAATGCAGTTCAGTGGGTGTATCATATATCGTTTGTAGCCAGAAATGTATGCTCATAGAGAAATATCACAAATGGAGGCACACTCAAACACAGTAATAAAATGTGTGGATTTACTGACGCAAATTACATGAACACACACACACAATCACAAGTAATACATGAATATGGAATATGGATAATGAGTCTGGAGATCGTCAGCCTCTTCTTCCACGACCTCCAACTCTCCTTCAACTGGGCAGGAAGACAGGAGTCTCACACTCTCACAGGAGGGCCTCTTCACCACGTCGGCACCTCTTCTTCACTGTCCTGCCATCCATACACACTGTCCTCTCTGACAGTCCTGGACACAAGCTGCTTTGCAGCCTATTCTACTATTAAAGTAATAAAGTCTTGCTGCCACATACACGAGTAAATATTGTGGCCTTACTAGCCTACTCATACAAGGGGTAATGGGAGGGAAAATGATCTACCTTACACTCCTGGCTCACGACGCCTGTCCCTCGATGGTGTGAGGTTCCCACGCTTCCTTGGGTCGATCCTCGACGATCCAGGGCGTTCCACAGGTCCTCAGGTGTCGTGAAGCCTTCGCGTCGTCGCCGTTCCAATCCCTGAGATTCAGCTGCCACAATCCTGGCTCATCGATGGGCGCTGAGCTAATCACTATCTTTCCCCACACTCGCCTCTCCCACAGGGCGTCGCTCCTTGTCCTAGGCACGGTGTCGTCCTTCCAAGATTCTCAGTGGATGTGACCCCAGTCACAGCTAGGCTCGCTCGCCCACCTTCCAGACCTCTACGTCCAGCCAGCGGCGCCGCCCAGCGTCGTCGCCGACTATTTTCCAAGTTTGGCACTTCTCTGCTCACTGAACTTGGTTCCTCTTTGGCTTCCCAGAAGCGCAGGGTCTCCAATAACTATGATGGCGGCGATGGCCAGCTCAATCCACTGAACAAGGCTTGCAGAGCCTCCAATCTTTGAGAGCAGACCGAGGCGCGTCCTGTCGCTTCCACGGTCAGAACAACTCTGACGTTGGCGCCGCCAGGGGCACTCGGTGACGTCATGGCGGGCCCTGATTTGTCGCCCGCGACCTACGTCGGCCAATCCGCGATCGGCTTGTCTCCCTTCCAAAAGGTCATATCTGCCGTAGGGGATACTGTTTCATTTTATAACAGGGCGCCAATTTTCCTTTATTTACAACTTATAATATAACCTCCTTCCATTAAATGGCAGCCGGTCTGGTCGCCACATATATCATTAGACTCCCTGAACCTCAGAGAATCAGTGGGGAGAGCTGATATGACTCTTTAAGCCGGCAAACGAAAGAAATAGGAGAGGGCACCGTAACAATATACACACTAGAGTAACCCTGGAACATATTCACACTAGAGCAACCCTAGAACATATACACACTAGAGCAACCCTGGAACATATACACACTAGAGCAACCCTGGAACATATACACACTAGAGCAACCCTGGAACATATACACACTAGAGCAACCCTGGAACATATACACACTAGAGCAACCCTGGAACATATACACACTAGAGCAACCCTGGAACATATACACACTAGAGCAACCCTGGAACATATACACACTAGAGCAACCCTGGAACATATACACACTAGTATTGCATAGTAGGCTGAGAAGTGCGTTCTGGCAAGGCCCAATTTGCCTAATAAGCCAAGTTGTACTGAATTAATATATTTTCTCAAATTTTTTTCTTATGAATTGATAAAGCTACCCATTTCATTATGTATGAGGTCAATTTTTTTTATTGGAGTTAAAATTAACGTAGATATATGACCGAACCTAACCAACCCTACCTAACCTAACCTAACCTATCTTTATAGGTTAGGTTAGGTTAGGTAGCCGAAAAAGTTAGGTTAGGTTAGGTTAGGTAGGTTAGGTAGTCGAAAAACAATTAATTCATGAAAACTTGGCTTATTAGGCAAATCAGGCCTTGCATAGTAGGCTGGGAAGTGCGTTCTGGCTTGTAGGTACGACATATATATATATATATGTACGACATATATATATATATATGTCGTACCTAGTAGCCAGAACTCACTTTTCAGCCTACAATGCAAGGCCCGATTTGCCTAATAAGCCAAGTTTTCATGAATTAATATATTTTCTCTAATTTTTTTCTTATGAAATGATAAAGCAACCCATATCATTATGTAAGAGGTCAATTTTTTTTTATTGGAGTTAAAATTAACGTAGATATATGACCGAACCTAACCAACCCTACCTAACCTAACCTAACCTATCATTATAGGTTAGGTTTGGTTAGGTAGCCGAAAAAGTTAGGTTAGGTTAGGTTAGGTAGGTTAGGTAGTCGAAAAGCAATTAATTCATGAAAACTTGGCTTATTAGGCAAATCGGGCCTTGCCTAGTAGGCTCAGAAGTGAGTTCTGTATATATATATATATATATATATATATATATATATATATATATGTCGTACCTAGTAGCCAGAACTCACTTCTCAGCCTACTATGCAAGGCCCGATTTGCCTAATAAGCCAAGTTTTACTGAATTAATATATTTTCTCTAATTTTTTTCTTATGAAATGATAAAGCTACCCATTTCATTATGTATGAGGTCAATTTTTTTTTATTGGAGTTAAAGTTAACGTAGATATATGACCGAACCTAACCAACCCTACCTAACCTAACCTAACCTATCTTTATAGGTTAGGTTAGGTTAGGTAGCCAAAAACGTTAGGTTAGGTTAGGTTAGGTAGGTTAGGTTTTCGAAAAAACATTAATTCATGAAAACTAGGCTTATTAGGCAAATCGGGCCTTGCATAGTAGGCTGAGAAGTGAGTTCTGGCTACTAGGTACGACATATATATATATATATATATATATATATATATATATATATATATATATATATATATATATATATATATATATATGTCGTACTTAGTAGCCAGAACGCCCTTCTCTGCCTACTGTACAAGACCCGATTTGCCTAATAGCCCAAGTGACTTACTTTATTTTCAATAAATTGTTTCCAATTGATTTTTTTTAAATGTAATTATTATATTATATTAGAACATAAATTATTGATTTACTTATGTTGGTTTAGGTTAGGTTAGGTTAGGATAGTTTAGGTTAGGTTAGGTAAGGTAGGTTAGGTTCGGTCATATATCTACGTTAGTTGTAACTCAAATTTAACAAAATTAACTCATACATAATGAAATGGATAGCTTTATCATTTCATAAGTAGTGAGAGAGCATCTCTCTCTCTCTCTCTCTCTCTCTCTCTCTCTCTCTCTCTCTCACTCTCTCTCTCTCTCTCTCTCTCTCTCTCTCTCTCTCTCTCTCTCTCTCTCTCTCACTCTCTCACTCTCTCTCTCTCTCTCTCTCTCTCTCTCTCTCTCTCTCTCTCTCTCTCTCTCTCTCTCTCTCTCTCTCTCTCTCCCCCCTTCCCACCACCCCTCTCTTACCCCCACTAGTGGTGCTGGTATTCACCACGAAGCTTCAACCACCACCTCTCCCCAGCCCCCACTAGTGGTGCTGGTATTCACCACGAAGCTTCAACCACCACCCCTCCCCAGCCCCCACTAGTGGTGCTGGTATTCACCACGAAGCTTCAACCACCACCCCTCCCCAGCCCCCACTAGTGGTGCTGGTGTTCAACACGAAGCTTCAACCACCAACCCTCCCCAGCCCCCACTAGTGGTGCTGGTATTCACCACGAAGCTTCAACCACCACCCCTCCCCAGCCCCCACTAGTGGTGCTGGTATTCACCACGAAGCTTCAACCACCACCCCTCCCCAGCCCCCACTAGTGGTGCTGGTATTCACCACGAAGCTTCAACCACCACCTCTCCCCAGCCCCCACTAGTGGTGCTGGTATTCACCACGAAGCTTCAACCACCACCTCTCCCCAGCCCCCACTAGTGGTGCTGGTATTCACCACGAAGCTTCAACCACCACCCCTCCCCAGCCCCCACTAGTGGTGCTAGTATTCACCACGAAGCTTCAACCAGTAATCAGCGTCATTCTCCGAGGCCGGAGTCACGTGACAACTGGCGCTAGTGTAGAGTCCTCAGCACGCTATATCTTTACACTGGTGCGTCCAGGGGTTATACACCACTCCCCACCCCTCTTATAGCCAGCTTACAACTGTCTCTTCCCATAGGTGGTGCCAACTATGGCTCTACTACTGTTTATATCTTACTACAAATCTATATAGTATAGTAGATGCAAAAATAGATGTTGTAGAGTAGGTCGGAGATATATGTAGAGCAGGATGGGAAGGTGGTAGAGTAGGTGGGTGGAGGGGAGGTAATTGAGCAGGTGGTGGTAGGGGGGAGGTAGTAGAGCAGGTGGGTGAGTAGGGGGAGGTATTAGTGAAGCTCAACAGTGTGCCACACCAGGTCACCATCACGGGTGTAGGAGTAGTGTGTTAGGCTGCACCTTGCCCACCCGTTCCCTGACATGACTCAAAGCGAATTTGTTCCAAGGTTGCTCTAGTGTGTATATGTTCCAGGGTTGCTCTAGTGTGTATATGTTCCAGGGTTGCTCTAGTGTGTATATGTTCCAGGGTTGCTCTAGTGTGTATATGTTCCAGGGTTGCTCTAGTGTGTATATGTTCCAGGGTTGCTCTAGTGTGTATATGTTCCAGGGTTGCTCTAGTGTGTATATGTTCCAGGGTTGCTCTAGTGTGTATATGTTCCAGGGTTGCTCTAGTGTGTATATGTTCCAGGGTTGCTCTAGTGTGTATATGTTCCAGGGTTGCTCTAGTGTGTATATATTCCAGGGTTGCTCTAGTGTGTATATGTTCCAGGGTTACTCTAGTGTGTATATGTTCCAGGGTTGCTCTAGTGTGTATATGCTCCATGGTTGCTCTAGTGTGTATATGTTCCAGGGTTGCTCTAGTGTGTATATTCTCCAGGGTTGCTCTAGTGTGTATATGTTCCAGGGTTGCTCTAGTGTGTATATATTCCAGGGTTGCTCTAGTGTGTATATACTCCAGGGTTGCTCTAGTGTGAATATGCTCCAAGGTTGCTCTAGTGTGTATATACTCCAGGGTTGCTCTAGTGTGTATATGCTCCATGGTTGCTCTAGTGTGTATATGTTCCAGGGTTGCTCTAGTGTGTATATGTTCCAGGGTTGCTCTAGTGTGTATATGTTCCAGGGTTGCTCTAGTGTGTATATGTTCCAGGGTTGCTCTAGTGTGTATATACTCCAGGGTTGCTCTAGTGTGTATATGTTCCAGGGTTGCTCTAGTGTGTATATGTTCCAGGGTTGCTCTAGTGTGTATATGCTCCAGGGTTGCTCTAGTGAGTATATGTTCCAGGGTTGCTCTAGTGTGTATATGTTCCAGGGTTGCTCTAGTGTGTATATGTTCCTAAGCTGACAAACCTGGGCTCGTTAGCACAAAACGACGTCATTATTATGGTGTATTAAATTTGGCTGAAGGGTCTGAATGTTGAGGTTGTGGTCCCGTAGCATTAAGTGTGAGGACAGTGACCTCATATATAATAAAGCAATAAATTGTTTGGCATGAATTATGAGCCTCAAGATGAAGCCTAATAATTCTTAATATATTATTCTTGGTCCGTGATTTGTCTCTCTCTCTCTCTCTCTCTCTCTCTCTCTCTCTCTCTCTCTCTCTCTCTCTCTCTCTCTCTCTCTCTCTCTCTCTCTCTCTCTCTCTCTCTCTCTCTCTCTCTCTCTCTCTCTCTCTCTCTCTCTCTCTCTCTCTCTCTCTCTCTCTCTCTCTCTCTCTCTCTCTCTCTCTCTCTCTCTCTCTCTCTCTCTCTCTCTCTCTCTCTCTCTCTCTCTCTCTCTCTCTCTCTCTCTCTCTCTCTCTCTCTCTCTCTCTCTCTCTCTCTCTCTCTCTCTCTCTCTCTCTCTCTCTCTCTCTCTCTCTCTCTCTCTCTCTCTCTCTCTCTCTCTCTCTCTCTCTCTCTCTCTCTCTCTCTCTCTCCTCTCTCTCTCTCTCTCTCTCTCTCTCTCTCTCTCTCTCTCTCTCTCTCTCTCTCTCTCTCTCTCTCTCTCTCTCTCTCTCTCTCTCTCTCTCTCTCTCTCTCTCTCTCTCTCTCTCTCTCTCTCTCTCTCTCTCTCTCTCTCTCTCTCTCTCTCTCTCTCTCTCTCTCTCTCTCTCTCTCTCTCTCTCTCTCTCTCTCTCTCTCTCTCTCTCTCTCTCTCTCTCTCTCTCTCTCTCTCTCTCTCTCTCTCTCTCTCTCTCTCTCTCTCACACACACAAAGAGGAAGAAGGTCATAATAAAAATCTATAATAAAAAGAATTCAGTTCATCATTAGAAAAATTGGGCGAAAAATTTCCCCAAGCCAACAAAGGCATTAAAGAAATGTTATTTTGAATTTTCTCTGACAAATGTGGTCCAGTGGAGACCCCTCAGGGCTTAGAAGATGGGAAGGTGGGGGGGGGGGGGTACTGAAGTCAGAGAGGGGAGACCGTTCTGACCTCATAGAGAAGTAGGTGAGTGCACACACACACACACACACACACACACACACACACACACACACACACACACACACACACACACACACATAAGAGAAATCGGTTTTGAGGACCCAGTAGGAATGAGCGACCACAGTGTACTGGTGTTTGAGTACTTGATTGAAGAAGGATTATTGAACTCGAGGAGGGATACCGAAACCAAAAGGTTAGCATACCGAAAGGGAAACTATGAGGGGATAAGAAAATTCCTAACAGATATAGCATGGGAAACAGAGCTCAGGGGAAAGACGGCCCAAGATATGATGGATTACATCACGCAGAAGTGCAAGGACGCAGCAAACAAGTTTGTCCCAGTCCAAAAGGAAAACAGAGAAATGAAGATGAGAAACCCATGGTTTAATCAAAGATGTAGGCTAGCTAAGCAGCAAAGTAAAAGGGCATGGAGAAACTATAGGAATAACAGGACACTGGAGAGCAGAGAAAGATACCAGAATGCCAGGAATGAATATGTCAGGATGAGAAGAGAGGCAGAAAGACAATACGAAAATGACATCGCAAGCAAGGCAAAGACTCAGCCTAAATTGTTGCATAGCCACATTAGGAGAAAAACAACAGTAAAGGAACAGGTTATGAGAATAAGGATAGGGGCGGAAGGATTCACTACAAATGACAAGGAAGTGTGTGAGGAATTGAATAAGAAATTCCAGGAGGTCTTCACCTTAGAACAAGGAGAAATTCCAGAGGTAAGTGAGGGAATAGCTAACCAGGAACCACTGGAAGAGTTTGAGATTACCAGTGGGGAAGTAAGGAAGTGTTTACTAGAGTTGGACGTGACGAAGGCTATAGGCCCAGATGGAATCTCCCCTTGGGTTCTAAAGGAAGGAGCAAGAGAACTGAGCCTACCACTCTCCATAGTGTATAACAAATCACTGGCAACAGGGGAACTGCCAGATATTTGGAAAGCAGCTAACGTAGTCCCGATATACAAGAAAGGGGATAGACAGGAGGCACTGAACTACAGGCCAGTGTCCCTAACCTGCATACCATGCAAGCTGATGGAGAAGATTGTGCGAAAAAAACTAGTGGAGCATCTGGAGCGAAGGAACTTTGTAACACAGCATCAACATGGGTTCAGGGATGGCAGGTCCTGCCTCACAGGGTTACTTGAATTCTACGACCAGGCAACAAAAATAAGGCAAGAAAGAGAAGGGTGGGCAGACTGCATATTTTTGGATTGTCAGAAAGCCTTTGATACAGTGCCACACAAGAGGCTAGTGCGAAAGTTGGAGATGCAGGCTGGAGTGAGAGGGAAGGTACTCCAGTGGATAGAGGAATACCTAAGCAACAGGAGACAACGAGTCTGTGTGAGGGGTGAGGTCTCAGATTGGCGAGACGTCACAAGTGGAGTCCCGCAGGGGTCAGTCCTTGGACCTATACTGTTTCTGGTATATGTAAATGATCTCCCAGAGGGTATAGATTCGTTCCTCTCAATGTTTGCCGACGATGCAAAAATTATGAGGAGGATTGAAACAGAGGATGATAGTAGGAGGCTACAAGATGACCTGGATAGACTGAGTGAATGGTCCAACAAATGGCTGTTGAAGTTCAACCCGAGTAAATGCAAAGTAATGAAACTAGGCAGTGGAAACAGGAGGCCAGGCACAGGATACAGAATAGGAGATGAAGTACTTAATGAAACAGACAGAGAGAAAGATCTAGGAGTTGATATCACACCAAACCTGTCTCCTGAAGCCCACATAAAGAGAATAACGTCTGCGGCATATGCGAGGCTGGCTAACATCAGAACGGCGTTCAGGAACCTGTGTAAGGAATCATTCAGAATCTTGTACACCACATATGTAAGACCAATCCTGGAGTATGCGGCCCCAGCATGGAGCCCGTACCTTGTCAAGCACAAGACGAAGCTGGAAAAAGTCCAAAGGTATGCTACTAGACTAGTCCCAGAACTAAGAGGCATGAGTTATGAGGAAAGGCTGCGGGAAATGCACCTCACGACACTGGAAGACAGAAGAGTAAGGGGGGACATGATCACAACCTACAAAATCCTCAGGGGAATCGACCGGGTAAACAAGGATGAACTATTCAACACTGGTGGGACGCGAACAAGGGGACACAGGTGGAAGCTGAGTACCCAAATGAGCCACAGAGACGTTAGAAAGAACTTTTTCAGTGTCAGAGTAGTTAGTAAATGGAATGCATTAGGAAGTGATGTGGTGGAGGCTGACTCCATACACAGTTTCAAATGTAGATATGATAGAGCCCAATAGGCTCAGGAATCTGTACACCAGTTGATTGACGGTTGAGAGGTGGGACCAAAGAGCCGGAGCTCAACCCCCGCAAGCACAATTAGGTGAGTACAATTAGGTGAGTACACACACACACACTAGCGAGACTCGACCTAGTCTTCAATCTGAACGACACCGACATATGGGAAATCGGGTTTGAGGCCCCAGTAGGAATGAGCGACCACAGTACACTGGTGTTTGAGTATCTGGTTGAACAAGGGTTATTGAACTCGAGAAGTGGTACTGAAAACAAATGGCTGGCATCCCGTAAGGGTAACTATGATGAGATAAGAAGATTCATAACAGATATAGCATGGGTAACAGAGCTTAGGGAAAAGACGGCCCAAGACATGATGGACTACGTCACGCAGAAATGCAAGGACGCAGCAAACAAGTTTGTCCCAGTCCATAAGGTAGACAACGAAATGAAGATGAGAAACCCATGATTTAATCAGAGATGTATCCTAGCTAAGCAGCAAAGTAAAAGGGCATGGAGAAACTATAGGAATAACAGGACAACAGTAGCAGAGAATGATACCAGAGTGCCAGGAATGAATATGTCAGGATGAGAAGAGAGGCAGAAAGACAATACGAAAATGACATCGCAAGCAAGGCAAAGACTCAGCCTAAATTGTTGCATAGCCACATCAGGAGAAAAACAACAGTAAAGAAACTGGTAATAAAATTAAGGATAGGGGCAGAAGGATTCACTACAAACGACAAGGAAGTGTGTGAGGAACTGAATATGAAATTCCAGGAGGTCTTCACCTTAGAGCAAGGAGAAATTCCAGAGATAAGAGAGGGAATAGTTGACTAGGAACCACTGGAAGAATTTGAGATTAGCAGTGAGGAAGTACGGAAGTTGTTACTAGAGATGGATGTGACAAAGGCTATGGGCCCAGATGAAATCTCCCCTTGGATACTAAAGGAAGGATCAGAAGCACTGTGCTTACCACTCTCTTTATTGTATAACAAATCAGTGACAACAGGGGAACTGCCAGAAATTTGGAAACCAGCTAATGTAGTCCCGATATATAAGAAAGGGGATAGACAGGAGGCACTGAACTACAGGCCAGTGTACCTAACCTGAACACCATGCAAGCTGAGGGAGAAGATTGTGCGAAGAAAGCTAATGGAAAATCTGGAGCGAAAGAACTTTGTAACACAGCATCAACATGGGTTCAGGGATGGCAAGTCCTGCCTCACAGGGTTAATTGAATTCTACAACAAGGCAACAAAAATCAGGCAGACTGCATATTTTTGGATTGGCAGAAAACCTTTGATACAGTACCACACAAGAGGCTAGTGAAATAGCTGGAGATGCAGGTTGGAGTGAAAGGGAAGGTACTCCATTGGATAAGGGAGTACCTGAACAACAGAAGACAACGAGTCACTTTGAGGGGTGAGGTCTCAGATTGGCGAGACGTCACAAGTGGAGTCTTGCAGGGGTCAGTCCTTGGACCTATAATGTTTCAGATATATGTAAATGATCTCCGGGAGGGTATAGACTCGTTTCTCCTAAAGTTTGCTGTTTCAGATATATGTAAATGATCTCCCGGAGGGTATAGACTCGGTTTTCCTAAAGTTTGCTGATGAAGCAAAAATTATGAGGAGTATTGAAACAGAGGAGGATAGTAGGAGGGTACAAGATGACCTAGACAGATTGAATGAATGGTCCAACAAATGGCTGCTCAAGTTCAACCAAATTAAATGCAAAGTAATGAAACTAGGTGGCGGAAACAGAAGGCCAGATACAAGATACAAAATGGGAGATGAAGTACTTCAGGAAATGGACAGAGAGAAAGATCTAGGGGTTGATATAACACCAAACCTGTCTCCAGAACCCCACATAAAAAGAATTACATCTGCGGCATATGCGAGACTGGCTAACATCAGAACAGCCTTCAGGAACCTGTGTAAGGAACCATTCAGAATCTTGTACACCACATATGTAAGACCAATCCTGGAGTATGCGGCCCCAGCATGGAGCCCGTACCTTGTAAAGCTCAAGACGAAGCTGGAAAAAGTTCAGAGATATGCCACTAGACTAATCCCGGAACTAAGAGGCATGAGTTACGAGGAAAGGTTGGGAGAGATGCACCTTACGACACTGGAAGACAGAAGAGTAAGGGGAGACATGATCACTACCTACAAAATCTTCAGGGGTATTGACAGGGTAGACAAGGATAAACTATTCAACACTGGTGGTACGCGTACAAGGGGACACTTGTGGAAACTGAGTACCCAAATGAGCCACAGGGACGTTAGAAAGAACTTTTTCAGTGTCTGAGAAGTTAACAGGTGGAATGCATTGGGCAGTGATGTGGTGGAGGCTGACTCAATACACAGTTTTAAATGTGTATGGAGTCACACACACACACACACACATACACACCAGTTCTGGGACAAAGGTGTTAAGCTTTGCACCAATTAATCTGTAAATATTTTTTGATTGTCAACATCAATTTTGACTTGAACAAGTTAGCATCACTTACTCAACATTTTTCATCGACACGCGAGAATTTCAGATTTGGCGATAGATCACACGACCTGACTGGACTGACTGGGTTTTGAGCATGACAAACATAGCTCTTCAAAGGTTGAAACCCCCTATTATTACGCGTTGTTGATGCTGAAGCGTAGCTGCTCCCTGATTTCAGGTGAGATTTTCAAAATTTTACTTCATAATTGTGGAAATGATTTAGCCCTTGGAAAGGTTCCCTGCGGATGAGTACACCCCCCCATCCCGAAGGCTGTTGATCAAAATCTTGTATGCAATGGGGTAATTGTGGCCCAACGAATGACGGTAACACGAAAACAGTTGGATATTCCTCCTTGGCAATTACCTGCAACCCTCCTCTTTCTTCTGACTGGTTCCATCTCTGAAGCAACCCAGATGCTCTGAGATGATCTGAGATGCGATGAGATGAGATGAGATGCGCTGAGATGATCTCTCTCACCTCAGCACCATTACCATCTTCATCTCCGTCCCCAAATATATAAAGGTCGAAGGTAATTGGAAGGAACGAGAGAAGAAACCATGATAGAGAGTAAATGAGAGGAGGGGAGACAAGAGAACAAGACAAAGGGGAAGTATATGAAAGAGAGCAAGGAATAAGACAACAAGATCAGGGGGAGAATGGACGGAACATGCAGAACGGAACCAGGGAAACAGGAGAGACAGTGGACCGAGGCGTTAAGAGTGGGAAGAGGAAGAGGAACAATTGAACGATATACAAGGGAAAAGAGACGAGAATGAGGGGAACATGCGGGTCAGACAAAGAGAAGAATGTAACTAGAGAAAGAAGCTAAACAAGACACGAGGAGAGAGAGAGAGAGTGAGTGAGAGAGAGAGAGAGAGAGAGAGAGAGAGAGAGAGAGAGAGAGAGAGAGAGAGAGAGAGAGAGAGAGAGAGAGAGAGAGAGAGAGAGAGAGAGAGAGAGAGAGAGAGAGAGAGGGAGAGAGAGAGGGGGAGAGAGAGAGAGAGAGAGAGTGAGAGAGAGAGAGAGAGAGAGAGAGAGAGAGAGAGAGAGAGAGAGAGAGAGAGAGAGAGAGAGAGAGAGAGAGAGAGAGAGAGAGAGAGAGAGAGAGAGAGAGGGAGAGAGAGAGAGAGAGAGAGGGAGAGAGAGAGAGAGAGAGAGAGAGAGAGAGAGAGAGAGAGAGAGAGAGAGAGAGAGAGAGAGGGAGAGAGAGAGGGGGAGAGAGAGTTGCCCTGTCTTTGACAAGGCAACCCGTCCTATTAATAGCACGTCGTATTTTGACGTATAGTTTACATAGGGCCAAAAACCGTCGTACGAGAAAAGGGCAGCGACTCGCGAAATTGACATAATGTCCCATTTTCTGTTGATGGGTCCTCTGGTAGGTTAGGATGAGGCTTTAGTACGACCCTTTATTACCGTTTGAAACGCTGGCGAGAACGGGCTGGACCAGGCCTCTCTATGGTCAACTAGGCTGTTGGACGCGGCTGCTCGCAGCATCACGTCAGGGCTCTGGGATCAAGTCTCTGGGATCAAAGCTTTGGGATCAAGTCTCTGGGATCAAAGCTTTGGGATCAAGGCTTTGGGACGAAGGGCTCTTGGATCAAGGGTTCGTGGATCAAGGACTCTGGGATCAAGGGCTCTGGGATCAAAGGCTCTTGAATCAAGGGCTCTTGGATCAAGGGCTCTTGGATCAAGGGCTCTGTGATCAACACTCTGGGATCAAGTCTCTGGGATCAAGGGCTCTGTGATCAAGTCTCTGGGATCAAGTCTCTGAGATCAAGGCTCTGGGATTAAGGCTCTGGGATCAGGAAGACTGGCAGAGATTGTGCCAGTCTTCCTGAGAACCAAAATTGGGTTGTTATCCTAACAAATGTTAACAACCAGGCTGACCCCACCCCCCCCCCCCCCTCCGCATGTATCACCAAACAAGTTACTCAAATGTTGGAAGTGGCTAGGGAATGCAGTCAGGTGAGGAAGGAGGGGCGGGACAGATACTGGCAAGAATTTGCTCAGTCCATTGGTAATACTAAGAACCTTAAAGACATATGGAGAGCAGTAAACAAAATCAGGGGTTGTAAGACCAAATTTATTGCTCACTCAGATCCAGGGAAAGTTGCTAATGAGTTAGTAGATAAATGGGCAAGTGCTGCTGGTATGGAGTCCATACCTGCAGACACGAGAGTCACCATTGAGTCATGGGAAAATATTAGAAATGGAGTAACTTTATGTGCCTTAAATACAAGATCTATAACATGCACTGAGATAACTCACGATGAGCTACTGGATGCTATAAAAAGTGGCAGCTCTACTGCTCCAGGGAAAGATGGAGTAACGTATGACATACTTAATTATTTAGCCGGTATGAAACCTAGTCCCTTACTTGATTTGTTTAATATGAGTTATAGAGAGGGAAAGTTACCAAGAAAATGGAAAGAGGCTGTCATCATTCCTATCCCTAAGTCAAACGGAGGCTACAGACCTGTCTCCTTAATATCCTGCTTTTGTAAAATGATGGAAAGGATTTTGTTAAATAGGCTACTCTACCTTGTAGGTGATAACATGTCCAGTAATCTCTTTGGTTTTATCAAAGGCAAAAGTACTGCGGATTGTCTCTTAAAGTGTTTGTCTAATGTGGATGACAATTGTAGAGTTTTTGTTGATCTACAAGGAGCATTTGATAAAGCCAATGGGGAAGTAATCTTATACGAATTAGCCAATCTGGGAATAACGGGGAGATTGCTACACTGGATAAGGGATTATCTACAAGGCAGAAAAGGTCAGGTGTATTACCAGGGATACATGTCTGAGGAACGGAGGTTTCAGTTAGGTACCCCACAAGGGGGAGTATTAAGTCCCACCTTATTCAATGTATTAATGGACAGATTAGCATCAGAGATGTATCCTCCAGGGGTCACGACGATCATATATGCTGATGACATTCTTATACAAGGCACTTCTGGGAACAAAATTCAAACTGCTCTTAACATACTTGGTACAACCTGTCACAAGTTAGGCTTAGTTATAAATGCAGATAAAACCAAATACGAGTATTGGAAACGAAGAAATATAACACTTACTCTAAATGGTGTGGAACTGAGCTGTGTTCAGAAGTACAAGTATCTGGGCATGTATGTTGGATACACATGTGAGAGTAAAAATGCTGAAATAAATCATATCAGCACCTTATGTAAAGCCCGTCTGCATCCTCTGAAAGTTCTGGCTTTTTCTGGTAAAGGTGTTGGGGTACCTATCTTGCGGATGTTATACATAAGCACTGTTCGGTCCCTGATAGACTACGCAGCACCCGTATTGTCTTACACAGGCCAAGGCAGAATTAAAAAAATAGAGCTGATACAGAACGAGGCTATGAGGATTATTCTTGGATGTCAAAGAAATGCAATGATTGAAATAATGAGAATGGAATTAAATTTACAGAGTGTGTGTGATAGAGTCCGTGACATTAACACTAGAGTATCTATTCGTTTCATGCGGAGAAAAGGAGGGGATAAGCTGTTTGAGAGCGTTCAGACCTGCTTGAGTGACGTACACACTTCCAGGAAACTGAGGGAGACACGCTACACGAGAGGATTAGCTCATGACCTCAGGGAATACGACGTACTTGACTGCTGTAAACCCTCTCGACAGTGTAATATGTCTGCTCCCTGGAAAGTACAGAAAATAGACGTCGAAATTGTACCCCTCAAGGTGAAAAAGATTCATCATGAACTGGGACAATTACGGTGTTTGTATGGAAGCATGATATCTCGGTTACCAAGAGGCAACAGTTTACATGTATATTGCGACGGGTCGGTGGCGGAGGATGGCAGGGCCGGGTGTGGTGTCCTAATAAGGGATTATACGGAGTTTGGGACTGTGGACAGGATAATTGAACTCCGGCTTAGTAATTATATATCATCCACACAAGCTGAACTGCAGGCCATTCTGGCGTGTTTGGAGGAAGTACGTCATGATGACAAAAATGTTTTTGTATTTGTCGATTGCCGAGGAGCACTGGAGTCCTTAAACAGTCGAAACCCAGTCTTCATGTCTATAGTTGAGGACTGTAAGAGAAGAATAACTGAGATACAGCTGAAAGGTTATAGTGTGAAATTCATGTGGATTCCATCTCATGTTGGAATAGTGCTCAACGAGGTGGCGGATGACTTGGCCAAACGTGCCACATCAAAACCACAAGTTGACATTGAATGTGAATTCACAATGAGACAAATAAGAAGCAAAATCAGAAATATTCAGGCACAGGCGGGAGTGGAGAGGAGAGAGATAATGTATGAGAGTAGTCAAACCATGCAACACTACATGTATGTGAGTCAAAACACCCATTTCACTTATGGTAAAAGGAGAAATGCTTGGAGTGACTCTGTGTACATGCGGCTCAGGCTTGGGTACAAATATTACTGGGAATATGGGATAGATGTTCATGATAATGACACGAAGTGTAAACTATGTGGTATGTTAAGGTCTCACACCCTTGCCCATTATGTTCTTGATTGTCCGTTGATTAATGTATATAGAAACACTGAGATAAGGACTGTTCCTGAACAAATAGCCTGGATGTGTCACAACGGAAAGGTTGATGATATTCTTGAGAGATTTAAGAATTTTGCACCAAGATTGTAATATTTTGTTGAATTATCTGCAGGTGTCTTGCAAATTGTCTATACAGTATACCTAGGTCATAAAAGTATTTGTGTGTACGTCTGATACCATACTACTTGTGAAGGAGGAAATGTATATGTTTATCTCTCAGAATGTTTGGTAATATGTTTATTGTTTGTGATGTGTGTCTATGTATATATTAACACGTTGTACTGAACGGGGTGAGAATAGCTTGAGCTACCTAATCCCTTTGTGTGTATTTTACCTCAATAAACTTATTTCAATTTCAATTTCAGTTACTCAACACATGCACACACACACTAGGTAACCAGCTCTGGTGGATGTGTCAGTGTTGGATATGTATCCATACACTAACATATTAAGAGTCGAGAGTTATGACACTTTGTTCTACATTCAACACTTGACAAAAAATAAAACTTTCCTGTAACATTTGCACATGTGTGTGTGTGTAGGGAAGCACGCCATATGTGCTGCTCATTGCAACACTAAAATTATAATCGATTATGGATTAAAATTAGTTATCCTTCTCTAATTTAATCTTACATTAACTCCCGCGCCTTAAGTTAATACCTAAAAGGTTCATGACTGGCCAATACTTCTATTTTAAATCACGCTTATTTCTCGAGACGACCAAATCATCGTCACTCTATATAAACATTTAAAGAATTTCAACTTGATTGGGTTTGGCACGAAATGGTCTTCGAGCAAGTGTCAAGCGCGGCAACATTAGCGAGGTAAATACTATACAGTTGTGTGCAAGTAACTTGTTACTGCATATACTTGTATAGAATATTGGTGTTTTAACTTGCATCAACCAAAATATACCACCACCAGTGTTATAAAAGTGATCACAACAGCACCAGTGTCATATAAGAGATTACAACAGCATCAGTGTCATATAAGAGATTACAACAGCATCAGTGTCATATAAGAGATTACAACAGCATCAGTGTCATATAAGAGATTACAACAGCATCAGTGTCATATAAGAGACCACAACAGCATCAGTGTCATATAAGAGACCACAACAGCATCAGTGTCATATAAGAGACCACAACAGCACCAGTGTCATATAAGAGACCACAACAGCATCAGTGTCATATAAGAGACCACAACAGCATCAGTGTCATATAAGAGACCACAACAGCATCAGTGTCATATAAGACACCACAACAGCATCAGTGTTATATAAGAGACCACAACAGCATCAGTGTCATATAAGAGACCACAACAGCATCAGTGTCATATAAGACACCACAACAGCATCAGTGTTATATAAGAGACCACAACAGCATCAGTGTCATATAAGACACCACAACAGCATCAGTGTTATATAAGAGACCACAACAGCATCAGTGTCATATAAGAGACCACAACAGCATCAGTGTCATATAAGAGACCACAACAGCATCAGTGTCATATAAGACACCACAAAAGCATCAGTGTTATATAAGAGACCACAACAGCATCAGTGTCATATAAGAGACCACAACAGCATCAGTGTCATATAAGAGACCACAACAGCATCAGTGTCATATAAGACACCACAACAGCATCAGTGTTATATAAGAGACCACAACAGCACCAGTGTCATATAAGACACCACAACAGCATCAGTGTTATATAAGAGACCACAACAGCATCAGTGTCATATAAGAGACCACAACAGCATCAGTGTCATATAAGAGACCACAACAGCATCAGTGTCATATAAGAGACCACAACAGCATCAGTGTCATATAAGAGACCACAACAGCATCAGTGTCATATAAGAGACCACAACAGCATCAGTGTCATATAAAAGACCACAACAGCATCAGTGTCATATAAGAGACCACAACAGCATCAGTGTCATATAAGAGACCACAACAGCACCAGTGTCATATAAGAGACCACAACAGCATCAGTGTCATATAAGAGACCACAACAGTACCAGTGTCTTATAAGAGACCACAACAGCATCAGTGTCATATAAGAGACCACAACAGCATCAGTGTCATATAAGAGACCACAACAGCATCAGTGTCATATAAGAGACCACAACAGCATCAGTGTCATATAAGACACCACAACAGCATCAGTGTCATAGAAGAGACCACAACAGCATCAGTGTCATATAAGAGACCACAACAGCATCAGTGTCATATAAGAGACCACAACAGCACCAGTGTCATATAAGAGACCACAACAGCATCAGTGTCATATAAGAGACCACAACAGCATCAGTGTCATATAAGAGACCACAACAGCACAGTGTCATATAAGAGACCACAACAGCATCAGTGTCATATAAGAGACCACAACAGCATCAGTGTCATATAAGAGACCACAACAGCATCAGTGTCATATAAGAGACACAACAGCATCAGTGTCATATAAGAGACCACAACAGCACCAGTGTCATATAAGAGACCACAACAGCATCAGTGTCATATAAGAGACCACAACAGCATCAGTGTCATATAAGAGACCACAACAGCATCAGTGTCATATAAGAGACCACAACAGCACAGTGTCATATAAGAGACCACAACAGCATCAGTGTCATATAGAGACCACAACACCAGTGTCATATAAGAGACCACAACAGCACAGTGTCATATAAGAGACCACAACAGCATCAGTGTCATATAAGAGACCACAACAGTACCAGTGTCATATAAGAGACCACAACAGCATCAGTGTTATATAAGAGACCACAACAGCATCAGTGTCATATAAGACACCACAACAGCATCAGTGTCATATAAGAGACCACAACAGCATCAGTGTCATAGAAGAGACCACAACAGCATCAGTGTCATATAAGAGACCACAACAGCATCCAGTGTCATATAAGAGACCACAACAGCATCAGTGTTATATAAGAGACCACAACAGCATCAGTGTCATATAGAGACCACCAACAGCATCAGTGTCATATAAGAGACCACAACAGCATCAGTGTCATATAAGACACCACAAACAGCATCAGTGTCATATAAGAGACCACAACAGCATCAGTGTCATATAAGACACCACAACAGCACCAGTGTCATATAAGAGACCACAACAGCATCAGTGTCATATAAGAGACCACAACAGCATCAGTGTCATATAAGAGACCACAACAGCACCAGTGTCATATAAGAGACCACAACAGCATCAGTGTCATATAAGAGACCACAACAGCATCAGTGTCATATAAGAGACCACAACAGCATCAGTGTCATATAAGACACCACAACAGCATCAGTGTCATATAAGAGACCACAACAGCACCAGTGTCATATAAGAGACCACAACAGCACCAGTGTCATATAAGACACCACAACAGCATCAGTGTCATATAAGAGACCACAACAGCATCAGTGTCATATAAGACCACACAACAGCATCAGTGTCATATAAGAGACCACAACAGCATCAGTGTCATATAAGAGACCACAACAGCATCAGTGTCATATAAGAGACCACAACAGCATCAGTGTATATAAGAGACCACAACAGCATCAGTGTCATATAAGACACCACAACAGCATCAGTGTCATATAAGAGACCACAACAGCACCAGTGTCATATAAGAGACCACAACAGCACAGTGTCATATAAGAGCACCACAACAGCATCAGTGTCATATAAGAGACCACAACAGCACCAGTGTCATATAAGAGACCACAACAGCATCAGTGTCATATAAGAGACCACAACAGCATCAGTGTCATATAAGAGACCACAACAGCATCAGTGTCATATAAGACACCACAACAGCATCAGTGTCATATAAGAGACCACAACAGCATCAGTGTCATATAAGAGACCACAACAGCATCAGTGTCATATAAGAGACCACAACAGCATCAGTGTCATATAAGAGACCACAACAGCATCAGTGTCATATAAGAGACCACAACAGCATCAGTGTCATATAAGAGACCACAACAGCATCAGTGTCATATAAGAGACCACAACAGCATCAGTGTCATATAAGAGACCACAACAGCATCAGTGTCATATAAGAACCACAACAGCATCAGTGTCATATAAGAGAACCACAACAGCATCAGTGTCATATAAGAGACCACAACAGCATCAGTGTCATATAAGAGACCACAACAGCAATCAGTGTCATATAAGAGACCACAACAGCATCAAGTGTCATATAAGACACCACAACAGCATCAGTGTCATATAAGAGACCACAACAGCATCAGTGTCATATAAGAGACCACAACAGCATCAGTGTCATATAAGAGACCACAACAGCACCAGTGTCATATAAGACACCACAACAGCATCAGTGTCATATAAGAGACCACAACAGCATCAGTGTCATATAAGAGACCACAACAGCACCAGTGTCATATAAGAGACCACAACAGCATCAGTGTCATATAAGAGACCACAACAGCATCAGTGTCATATAAGAGACCACAACAGCACCAGTGTCATATAAGAGCACCACAACAGCATCAGTGTCATATAAGAGACCACAACAGCATCAGTGTCATATAAGAGACCACAACAGCATCAGTGTCATATAAGAGACCACAACAGCATCAGTGTCATATAAGACACCACAACAGCATCAGTGTCATATAAGAGACCACAACAGCATCAGTGTCATATAAGAGACCACAACAGCATCAGTGTCATATAAGAGACCACAACAGCATCAGTGTCATATAAGAGACCACAACAGCATCAGTGTCATATAAGACACCACAACAGCATCAGTGTCATATAAGAGACCACAACAGCATCAGTGTCATATAAGAGACCACAACAGCATCAGTGTCATATAAGAGACCACAACAGCATCAGTGTCATATAAGAGACCACAACAGCATCAGTGTCATATAAGAGACCACAACAGCATCAGTGTCATATAAGACACCACAACAGCATCAGTGTCATATAAGAGACCACAACAGCATCAGTGTCATATAAGAGACCACAACAGCATCAGTGTCATATAAGAGACCACAACAGCATCAGTGTCATATAAGACACCACAACAGCATCAGTGTCATATAAGAGACCACAACAGCATCAGTGTCATATAAGACACCACAAACAGCATCAGTGTCATAATAAAGAGACCACAACAGCATCAGTGTTATATAAGAGACCACAACAGCATCAGTGTCATATAAGAGACCACAACAGCATCAGTGTCATATAAGAGACCACAACAGCATCAGTGTCATATAAGAGACCACAACAGCATCAGTGTCATATAAGAGACCACAACAGCACCAGTGTCATATAAGACACCACAACAGCATCAGTGTCATATAAGAGACCACAACAGCATCAGTGTCATATAAGAGACCACAACAGCATCAGTGTCATATAAGAGACCACAACAGCATCAGTGTCATATAAGAGACCACAACAGCATCAGTGTCATATAAGAGACCACAACAGCATCAGTGTCATATAAGAGACCACAACAGCATCAGTGTCATATAAGAGACCACAACAGCATCAGTGTCATATAAGAGACCACAACAGCACCAGTGTCATATAAGAGACCACAACAGCATCAGTGTCATATAAGAGACCACAACAGCATCAGTGTCATATAAGAGACCACAACAGCATCAGTGTCATATAAGACACCACAACAGCATCAGTGTCATATAAGAGACCACAACAGCATCAGTGTCATATAAGAGACCACAACAGCATCAGTGTCATATAAGAGACCACAACAGCATCAGTGTCATATAAGAGACCACAACAGCACCAGTGTCATATAAGAGACCACAACAGCATCAGTGTCATATAAGACACCACAAACAGCATCAGTGTCATATAAGAGACCACAACAGCATCAGTGTCATATAAGAGACCACAACAGCATCAGTGTCATATAAGAGACCACAACAGCATCAGTGTCATATAAGAGACCACAACAGCATCAGTGTCACATAAGAGACCACAACAGCATCAGTGTCATATAAGAGACCACAACAGCACCAGTGTCATATAAGAGACCACAACAGCATCAGTGTCATATAAGACACCACAACAGCATCAGTGTCATATAAGAGACCACAACAGCACCAGTGTCATATAAGAGACCACAACAGCATCAGTGTCATATAAGAGACCACAACAGCACCAGTGTCATATAAGAGACCACAACAGCATCAGTGTCATATAAGACACCACAACAGCATCAGTGTCATATAAGAGACCACAACAGCATCAGTGTCATATAAGAGACCACAACAGCACCAGGTGTCATATAAGAGACCACAACAGCATCAGTGTCATATAGAGAACCCACAACAGCATCAGTGTCATATAAGACACCACAACAGCATCAGTGTCATATACGAACCAACAACAGCATCAGTGTCATATAAGACACCAAAACAAAACATCAGTGTCATATAAGAGACCACAACAGCATCAGTGTCATATAAGAGACCACAACAGCATCAGTGTCATATAAGAGACCACAACAGCATCAGTGTCATATAAGACACCACAACAGCATCAGTGTCATATTAAGGACACCCACAACAGCATCAGTGTCATATAAGAGACCACAACAGCATCAGTGTCAATATAAGACACCACAACAGCATCAGTGTCATATAAGGACCCAACAGCATCAGTGTCATATAAGAGACCACAACAGCACCAGTGTCATATAAGAGGACCACAACAGGCATCAGTGTCATATAAGAGACCGCAACAGCATCAGTGTCATATAAGGACACCACAACAGCATCAGTGTCATATAAGAGACCACAACAGCATCAGTGTCATATAAGACACCACAACAGCATCAGTGTCATATAAGACACCACAACAGCATCAGTGTCATATAAGAGACCACAACAGCATCAGTGTCATATAAGACACCACAACAGCATCAGTGTCATATAAGAGACCACAACAGCATCAGTGTCATATAAGAGACCACAACAGCATCAGTGTCATATAAGACACCACAACAGCATCAGTGTCATATAAGAGACCACAACAGCACCAGTGTCATATAAGAGACCACAACAGCATCAGTGTCATATAAGAGACCACAACAGCATCAGTGTCATATAAGAGACCACAACAGCATCAGTGTCATATAAGAGACCACAACAGCATCAGTGTCATATAAGAGACCACAACAGCATCAGTGTCATATAAGAGATCACAACAGCATCAGTGTCATAGAAGAGACCACAACAGCATCAGTGTCATATAAGAGACCACAACAGCATCAGTGTCATATAAGAGACCACAACAGCATCAGTGTCATATAAGAGATCACAATAGCATCAGTGTCATATAAGACACCACAACAGCACCAGTGTCATATAAGACACCACAACAGCATCAGTGTCATATAAGACACCACAACAGCATCAGTGTCATATAAGAGACCACAACAGCATCAGTGTCATATAAGAGACCACAACAGCATCAGTGTCATATAAGACACCACAACAGCATCCAGTGTCATATAAGAGACCACAACAGCACCAGTGTCATATAAGAGACCACAACAGCATCAGTGTCATATAAGAGACCACAACAGCATCAGTGTCATATAAGAGACCACAACAGCATCAGTGTCATATAAGACACCACAACAGCATCAGTGTCATATAAGACACCACAACAGCATCAGTGTCATATAAGAGACCACAACAGCATCAGTGTCATATAAGAGACCACAACAGCACCAGTGTCATATAAGAGACCACAACAGCATCAGTGTCATATAAGAGACCACAACAGCATCAGTGTCATATAAGAGATCACAACAGCATCAGTGTCATATAAGAGACCACAACAGCACCAGTGTCATATAAGAGACCACAACAGCACCAGTGTCATATAAGAGACCACAACAGCACCAGTGTCATATAAGAGACCACAACAGCATCAGTGTCATATAAGACACCACAACAGCATCAGTGTCATATAAGAGATCACAACAGCATCAGTGTCATATAAGAGACCACAACAGCACCAGTGTCATATAAGAGACCACAACAGCATCAGTGTCATATAAGAGATCACAACAGCATCAGTGTCATATAAGAGACCACAACAGCATCAGTGTCATATAAGAGACCACAACAGCACCAGTGTCATATAAGAGACCACAACAGCACCAGTGTCATATAAGAGACCACAACAGCATCAGTGTCATATAAGAGACCACAACAGCATCAGTGTCATATAAGAGACCACAACAGCACCAGTGTCATATAAGACACCACAACAGCATCAGTGTCATATAAGAGACCACAACAGCACCAGTGTCATATAAGAGACCACAACAGCACCAGTGTCATATAAGAGACCACAACAGCATCAGTGTCATATAAGAGACCACAACAGCATCAGTGTCATATAAGAGATCACAACAGCATCAGTGTCATATAAGAGACCACAACAGCATCAGTGTCATATAAGAGACCACAACAGCATCAGTGTCATATAAGAGATCACAACAGCATCAGTGTCATATAAGAGACCACAACAGCACCAGTGTCATATAAGAGACCACAACAGCATCAGTGTCATATAAGAGACCACAACAGCACCAGTGTCATATAAGAGACCACAACAGCATCAGTGTCATATAAGACACCACAACAGCACCAGTGTCATATAAGACACCACAACAGCACCAGTGTCATATAAGAGACCACAACAGCATCAGTGTCATATAAGAGACCACAACAGCATCAGTGTCATATAAGAGACCACAACAGCATCAGTGTCATATAAGACACCACAACAGCACCAGTGTCATATAAGACACCACAACAGCACCAGTGTCATATAAGAGACCACAACAGCATCAGTGTCATATAAGAGACCACAACAGCACCAGTGTCATATAAGAGACCACAACAGCATCAGTGTCATATAAGAGACCACAACAGCACCAGTGTCATATAAGAGACCACAACAGCATCAGTGTCATATAAGAGACCACAACAGCATCAGTGTCATATAAGAGACCACAACAGCATCAGTGTCATATAAGACACCACAACAGCATCAGTGTCATATAAGAGACCACAACAGCATCAGTGTCATATAAGAGACCACAACAGCATCAGTGTCATATAAGACACCACAACAGCATCAGTGTCATATAAGAGACCACAACAGCATCAGTGTCATATAAGACACCACAACAGCATCAGTGTCATATAAGAGACCACAACAGCATCAGTGTCATATAAGACACCACAACAGCATCAGTGTCATATAAAAAACAAACACAAAACCTTCATGGTAATAAACCACAATTTCATTATTTTGAAAAGTTCCGGAATTCCGGCTTGCTATATATATATATATAAGCCTAACACAGCCTTGCTCCCTCGAGAACACACTTCCAGGACGACCGTACAACACTGACCATAATTTACAAGTTCCCTTTGCGCAAACACAACAATTTCCTTGTTCGAATCCAGTTGTAAAGAAAAAAAAATGAGATGAAGGAACTCGCTTTTGGAAACCGGTTGGCGACCAACACGAAGCGGAAATCAAATTTTACAATTACAGATCTGCAATGGATTACACAATTTATCACCCCTCTTTCTCCCACCTTCACTATGTTGTCCAAATCATCAACATTATCGCCAGTCCCATATCGCACCAGTAGTAGGATGAGAGGCGGGACCAAAGAGCCGAAGCTCAACCCCGCGCTTCGACTGATGGATGCCTTCTACTACGCATCAGTTTGACCAGAAACAAGATATCAATGGTTGAGCTTTCATTACGTGTCAATAGCATGGAATATATATAAAATCATTAAAGAACTTAATTACATGTATTTTGAGGGAAAAATGGCAAATTAGAAACACAGAAGACTCAACTAGTGAGTCTGTGGCTCTTATGTTTGACTGTGAGTTTGTGAGTCAAAGGTCATTGTGAGTCAACTGTGAGTTTGTGAGTCAAAAGTCATTGTGAGTCAACTGTGAGTTTGTGAGTCAAAAGTCATTGTGAGTCAACTGTGAGTTTGTGAGTCAAAAGTCATATTGACTCAACTAGTTTTGATTGTCTAGTGAGGTAGAGAGCCTCCCACTCCCTCCATCCTCCACTATAGCCTCCCTTCTCCATCCTCCACTATAGCCTCCACCTCCATCCTCCACTATAACCTTCTCCTCCATCCTCCACTATAGCCTCCACCTCCATCCTCCACTATAGCCTCCCCCTCCATCCTCCACTATAGCCTCCCCATCTATCCTCCACTATAGTCTCCCCCCTCCATCCTCCACTATAGCCTACCCCCTCCATTCTCCACTATAGCCTCCCCCTCCATCCTACACTATAGCCTCCCCCTCCATCCTCCACTATAGCCTCACCCTCATTCCTCCACTATACCCTCCCCCTCCATCCTCCACTATAGTCTCCCTCTGCATCCTCCACTAGAGCCTCCCCCTCCATCCTCCACAATAGCCTCCCCCTCCATCCGCCACTACAGTCCCCCCGTCCATCCTCCACTATAGTCTCCCTCTGCATCCTCCATTAGACCCTCCCCTTCCATCCTCCACTATAGCCTCCACCTCCATCCTCCACTATACCCTTCTCTCCATCCTCCACTATAGCCTACCCCTCCATCCTCCACAATAGCCTACCCCTCCATCCTCCACTATAGCCTCCCTCCTCCATCCTCCATTATAGCCTCCCCCTCTATCCTCCACTATAGCCTCCTCCTTCATCCTCCTTCATCCTCCACTATAGCCTCCTCCTCCATCCTCCATTATAGCCTCCCCTCTATCCTCCACTATAGCCTCCTCCTTCATCCTCCACTATAACCTTTCTCCTCCATCCTCCACTATAGCCTCCCCCCTCCATCCTCCACTATAGGCCCCCCCTCCATCCTCCACTATAGGCCTCCCTCCATCCTCCACTATAGCCTCCCCCCTCCATCCTCTACTATAGGCCCCACTCCATCCTCCACTATAGGCCCCCCTCCATCCTCCACTATAGCCTCCCCCTTCCATCCTCCAATATAGCCTCCCCCCTCCATCCTCTACTATAGGCCCCCCCTCCATCCTCCACTATAACCTCCCCTTTATCCTCCACTATAGCCTGCCCCTCCATCCTCCACTATAGCCTCCCCCTCCATCCTCCATTATAGGCCCCCCCCTCCATCCTCCACTATAGGCCCCCTCCATCCTCCACTATAGCCTACCCCTCCATCCTCCACTATAGCCTCCCCCTCCATCCTCCACTATAGCCTCCCCCCTCCATCCTCCACTATAGGCCCCCCTCCATCCTCCACTATAACCTCCCCCTCCATCCTCCACTATAGCCTCCCCCTCCATCCTCCACTATAGCCTCCCCCCTCCATCCTCCACTATACGCCCCCCCTCCATCCTCCACTATAGGCCTCCCTCCATCCTCCACTATAGCCTCCCCCCTCCATCCTCCACTATAGGCCCCCCCTCCATCCTCCACTATAGGCCTCCCTCCATCCTCCACTATAGCCTCCCCCCTCCATCCTCTACTATAGGCCCCACTCCATCCTCCACTATAGGCCCCCCCTCCATCCTCCACTATAGCCTCCCCCTTCCATCCTCCAATATAGCCTCCCCCCTCCATCCTCTACTATAGGCCCCCCCTCCATCCTCCACTATAACCTCCCCTTTATCCTCCACTATAGCCTGCCCCTCCATCCTCCACTATAGCCTCCCCCTCCATCCTCCATTATAGGCCCCCCCCTCCATCCTCCACTATAGGCCCCCTCCATCCTCCACTATAGCCTACCCCTCCATCCTCCACTATAGCCTCCCCCTCCATCCTCCACTATAGCCTCCCCCCTCCATCCTCCACTATAGGCCCCCCTCCATCCTCCACTATAACCTCCCCCTCCATCCTCCACTATAGCCTCCCCCTCCATCCTCCACTATAGCCTCCCCCCTCCATCCTCCACTATAGGCCCCCCCTCCATCCTCCACTATAGGCCTCCCTCCATCCTCCACTATAGCCTGCCCCCTCCATCCTCCACTATAGCCTCCCCTCCATCCTCCACTATAGCCTGCCCCTCCATCCTCCACTATAGCCTCCCCCTCCATCCTCCACTATACCCTCCCCCCCCTCCATCCTCCACTATAGGCCCCCCCTCCCTCACGGACCTCCCTGCTGACTCAACAGGACAAACATGTTCTCTGCTTGCGAAGGATATAAAGGGCTTCAGATGCTGTGAAAAACATCCTCTCTGATGAGACCATTTGCATTCAACTTATTTTTTCTAATTCCAACAAATTTTGTTCTTGGAAATGTTGCGATTTTGCTCTGTTATATATTTAAATATATATATATATATATATATATATATATATATATATATATATATATATATATATATATATATATATTGTGACAGGAAAGTGTTGGAGTGTTGATGTTCGGCAGTACTCCAATGGTAGGTGTCAAAGCCTGGTCACACTTAAAACAAAAATATAGACTGCTTGCCTGTTGTCTGTGGTAAGTGAGAGGGAGGAACACGTAAAACACAAAGTATGAACAATGAAACTTTAATATATTTACTTTAAACATAAATGAAAATAAAGACAAATCACGGGGGAATGAAAAGTACAGTTAAATAATAAAGATAAATGCAAAGACAATGTGAGACACATTATTACAAAAGTGAAATGTTAAAATGGTGCTGAGAATATCGGCTATGGTTGAAACCTCCCTTCGTATACGAGCCAATGAGCTAGTATGCCAGAGAGAGATGTCAACTCTAAGAGCACAAAGAATATTCTGAAATTGATAGCTGGTCAGGCTCAGACGTCGACTCAGGTAGAGGGCGCTGAGGTGCGGTGTGCAGGTGCACAGTCGGCGAGTCACCAATCAGGAGCAGGCAAGCTGGTGAAGGGTAGTTAGCTGGTTTGATGACGAGCCGGCGTGTGGATTGGGGGGGGATCTTGGGTACGTTTTGCCTCCTGGTCAAAACGTTTTGTGCTACCGGTGACATATCTTGAATGTAGCATCTATTACTTGTAGAATTGACGGAACTTGAAGTAGGGAAGAGCAGGCTCAATCTCTCTAGAAAGAGATTATCGTCACAACTCTCCACGAAGCCTGCGGTTCCAGTGAAGTTACGTCTTCAGGAGGTAGAGTGGTAGGTGGAGCAGCCTCCACCTCATAGACTCTGGATAGGGCGTCTGCTATGATGAGGTCAGACCCCTTGATGTAGATGTCTCCAGGTTGAAATTCTGAAGATATCAAGCCCATTGTAGAAGCCGTTGATTGTTGAATTGGGCTTGCTGCAGGAAATGTAGGGGATTGTGGTCTGAGTAGATGGTGGTAGACCGAGCACTTCTCAGGTATGGTTCGAAGTGCTGCAAGTTCAGGACGATGCGTAGCTCCCTTTTGATCGTGCTGTAGTTCCTTGTAGCTGTAGTAGCTAGCAGGTAGAATCTCCTCGCCTCGTTGTTGCATCAGGTCACCCCCGATGCCGGTACCACGGGCGTTGACATGGAGGATGAAAGACTTCGTGATATCTGGTGAGGCGAGAATAGGATTAGAACATTGTAAAGGAGCACTATTATATTCCTGTAAAATGGGATGAAGATCAGGTAGGATTTCCGATTTGGAAAGCACCGATTCAGTGTTAATGCTCTCGGGAGAAGCAGGGAAGGTTTCACTGTGGAGATATGGACCTTTAGATGTAGAGACAGATTCCAGCACAGTAGGGGGAATACCTTGATACTGTTTCAGGAGGTTGACGTGGCACAACTGGGTCTTCCGCCGCCTATCTGGAGTCTCAAGAACGTAGTTGTGGTTGTTCCTGCACTCCTTGATGCGGTAGGGTCGTGAAAACTTGTTTTGCAATGGAGAACCTGGGATAGGAAAGTATGCCAATACGAAGTCTCCTGGTTTAAATTTCCTTAATTTGCTATTTTGGTCAAAATGAGTCTTCATCCTCTCCTGGGCTTTCAATAGGTTGTCATTAGCAAATTTACGTACTCTCTCTAGAATGTGTTTTAAGTTTTGAAGAAACTGAGGCACATTCTGAGTGTCACTGAAGGTGGCATTACGTAGAGAGTCCTTGAAAGCTTTGAGAGGAGTACGGCACTTACGTCCGTAGAGCATCTCATAAGGAGATACTCCTTGAGACTCATTGGGGAGACTTCTGAAAATGCACATAATGAGATCAAGTTGTTTATCCCAGTCCTTCAAAGTGTCATTGCAGAACTTCTTTAGGAGTGCTTTAATAGTCTGATGACTACGTTCAAAAGAACCCTGTGAAGCAGGATGATGGGGGCTGGACGGTACCTGTGTGATGTTGAACTCCTCCAGTGTCTTCTTGAAGAGATCACGGGTGAAGTTGGTGTCACAGTCGCTTTGAACCTCTCTTGGAAATCCATACTGGGTGAAGATCTTCAATAGGTGTTTCACCACAGTAGCAGCCGTAATGTTCTTTACTGGAACTGCTATGGTGAATCTGGTGGTAGGACACATGATAGTTAGTATATAGGCGTTGAGAGAACTGGTCCGGGGTAAAGGACCAACACAGTCTATGATGAGTCTGTGGAAAGGTTCCGCAGGCACCTGGATGGGTTTTAGTAGAGCATGGGGAATAGAGATGTTAGGTTTACCTGCCAACTGACATGTATGACACTGTTGTACGTACTTTTTAACGTCTTTTACCATACCTGGCCAGTGGTAGTCTTGTCTGATTCCGTGGTAGGTTTTGTTGAAACCATAGTGAGAAAGAGCTCCGTGGGCCAGGTGTAGAATATCGGGCCGTATGATGGTGGGAATTACTAGTTGTTCGACATTGGCCCAATCGTCATCCTCCTTCAGCTTGCTGGGTCTGTATCTGCGGTAGAGCAATTCATTCTCTAGGAAGAACCCAGGGATACTGTCAGGTTGAGTCTCAGCCTGGAAGAATAATGGTGTTAATGATTGATCTTCCCTCTGTAACTTACGGAACTCTAACTTGGTAAGATTTGGAGGTAGATTCTGAGGGTCTTGAGGGACAGCGGTAGCAGTAGAGTCAGCTGGTTGCGGTCTTGCAGCTTGTGCACGAGAGGTCACCAAAACCGGAGGAGAAACTTTATCACTTTCTTGAACCTCTGCTGGAACATATTCAAAGATGGGATTATCCATTACAGAAGTACACACCCGGGGTTTGTCGGTGATGATCAGGTTGGGCGGTTGCAGATCTTCTGCCAAGTCGTTGCCCAGGAGAAGTTGCACTCCAGGCATGGGAAAAGGCTTTTCCCTGATGGCGACTTGGACTTCACCGGTCACGAAGGGACAATCCACGTGGACTCTGGCGAGTGGATATGGAGTGGTAGCAGTGAGGTCAGTGATAAGGACGGTTTTCCCGGTGTAGGTGACGTTAGACACAGCTGATTTCAACATAATGGACTGAAGAGCCGCTGTGTCCCTCAAGATCTTCAATTTGGAACTTCCCTCCGAATCTGTACCGTTGGTAGAGACAGTTCCAGGATACAGGTGTTTACTGAAGAGAGAAAGATCATTACCATGAACACCAACATTCATCACAGGCTTACCGGACTTAGGAGGAGTCTGTTTGGGTTTAGTAGATTCATTGCTCTTGTATTGAGCCTTCACACATCTATCTATGGTATGTCCATAGAGTTTGCAATACTTACAATACAATTGTGAGCTCGCTTCCTCTGTACTCACTTTATCGTAACTGTACCAAGACTTCTTACTAGGAGGTGGTGATGGTGTCAGCCGGTGTATGAGGCTGTAGGTGTCAGCCGACTTCGCACATTTGATGTAGTCGGTTTCTTCTTTATCTGCTAGATATAAACGGACGGAAGGGGGAACCCGTCTCAAGAATTTCTCAACTAGCATGAGGTTGATGAGTTCTGCAAATGTAGAGACATGTGCTGCTTCCAGCCATTTGATGAAATATCTTTTCTTGGTATTGGCAAATTCTAGAAAGGTGGTGGTACTTGCCTTTAGATGGTCACGGAATTTTCGTCTGTACCTTTCGGTGGAGAGAAGGTAGGCGTCCAAAACTGCTTGCTTCAGGGTCTGGTAGTCATTCTCAGATGCTAAGGTACTGAGAGTAACCGCAGCTCTACCTGAAAGATGCACTCTGAGAAGGGTAGACCATTGATCCTCAGGCCAGCTAAGTTTATTAGCTAGGGTCTCAAAGGTGGTAAAAAAGACATCAATCTCTGTCTCAACGAATGTTGGCATTAACTTACTTGCATGGGAGACATTAAAACTTACTGGAAGACTGGCGGTAGCTTGCTGGCGTTGAGTGAGGTGTGTAGTTTCCAACGTGAGTTCTTGTTGATGACATTCTACAGCCATTGCCGCTTGCTGTTTTTCATGTTCGCGTTGTATCTCCAGGTGCAACCCATCCTCCGAATTGACAGTACGATTTAATACTAACTGTAATAAGTACATTTACTTACTGTCATAAACAGTGCATAATTACACTTATGAGGCTGTTACATTTACCCAACGCCCTCCCCCGATTTAATTCTCCTCATTTCCTGTTAAGACACTCAGAATTTGAGGAGGAAGTTTTCAATTTCAAGTTGCTATACACATGTTTTAAATATTAGGAATATCTTTTTCAGGTTTATTAAACAATACAGATTTTATACAAAATTTTAAAATATCCTGAGTTTCTTTACAATTTATTGATATATTTTAGTTTTGTTTTATTTGTTGTATAAAACTGTAATATCAATATAGCTATAGGTTAAGTACTATTTGTAATTAACATGCAATAATATTATCTTCAAATACTAAGACGGTTAGGTGAGGTTTGGGTTTTCTATTCAGTTTTTCAGGTAAACTCAAATATTCACAATATATTTGACTACGATTTAACACTAAGTGAAAATAAGTACAATTCCTAACTGCTATGAATAGTACATAATTGCACTTATTTGTCTTCTTACATTTACCACCCCATTTTTGGAGGACGGGCTGCCAGGTGGCGTTGTTTTGCTTCAAGCTGTATTCGTTCACGCTCACGGAGTATTGCAGTCTCACGTTCCTTGAGAGCCACCTCTCGTTCTTGTTCTTCTTTCCTCAAGGCGGCCTCTCGTTCTTCTTCTTCTTTCCTGATGGCAGCTTCTTTTTTCCTCTGCTCTCTTTCGAGCTTGGCGAGTTCAAGTTTGAGTTTCATAGTTGCCAAATCTGTTTTATCTGCAATAGAATAAGTTTCGTGAGTTTCAGAGTCAATCTTCCCTTCATCTAAGAGGTAATCCATGATTAGGTTATGTATTTCATTTTTGTTGGCTCCATGGGGAACATCTAGCTGATACTCGTGTGCAAGAGTTTGTAATTCAGTTCTCTTGGCACGACATAAGGTCCCTATTTCACCAGCAGGATCGTTACGGAATGCTTGGAGACGAAACATGGTGAAAGATAGCAAATAAATGTACACGAATATAGTTGTGATATGGTAAATGTCAGAAACAGGATAACGTGGCAACTGGTAACTATCCTGTGGAATTTTAATCTTTAACAATAAACGTTAATTATAGGATGGTAAATGATTAGTCAATCAAAGTCGCAGGAAATCTTGTACCCGGTACTCAATGTAAGAGAATAAGGGCAAGAAAATCCTACTAAATAAGTGAAACTGAGTTTCTAAAACAAATGAAACATTTAATTGCTCCAAAAGTGAATTAGGTAGTCCAAGAATGTAGGCATACCTTGCCGAGTCTCTATAGGACATAAGCAAGGGTTTCCCACTAAATGAATATGATACTTACAGAATTAGCGAACTTTGTGCTCTGTAAAAAGAAAGCTAATTCCCTACCTAAGTAAATATCATCATCTCTGACCGACGTGTAGGGGTGCGAGTGTCAACTGGTGACGAGAACTGCTGCTGAGGTCCCAACTCAGCAACGAAGTCTGTGCTTGAGGAACTATGGCCCTCTTATCCTCCTTCGGTCGGATTGCAGAAGATAGGGTGCTTTGACCCGAAGACAAATCAAAGTACCTGGGTACCACAATGATGATCTGCCGAAAATATGAGAAATATCCTAGGGACAAAAGGTGGTAAACACGAGTAATAACACGGAGGGAGAGATGACCAATTAAGAGAATGACTGCGGCCTACAGTCACCACGTAATCCAAAGTTATCTCACACTCACCATATGCTACTCTCGGAATGCACAATACACACAGCACCATACAAATATGAAAATTAATGATAATATTGAAAAGTAACTTTATCAAAGCGAAGTACGCTTACCACAAATTGACGTTCTGGTACTAGTACCTGAGTAAAGCTCCTAGGACAGGCCCCCATTAAATGTGACGGGAAAGTGTTGGAGTGTTGATGTTCGGCAGTCCACCAATGGCAGGTGTCAAAGCCTGGTCACACTTAAAACAAAAATATAGACTACTTGCCTGTTGTCTGTGGTAAGTGAGAGGGAGGAACATGTAAAACACAAAGTATGAACAATGAAACTTTAATATATTTACTTTAAACATAAATGAAAATAAAGACAAATCTCGGGGGAATGAAAAGTTCAATGGAATAACAAACATAAATGCAAAGACAATGTAAGACACAATATTACAAAAGTGAAATGTTAATATGGTGCTGAGAATATCAGCTATGGCTGAAACCTCCCTTCGTATATGAGCCAATGAGTTAGTATGCCAGAGAGAGATGTCAACTCTAAGAGCACAAAGAATATTTTGAAGTTGATAGCTGGTCAGGCTCAGACGTCGACTCAGGTAGAGGGCGCTGAGGTGCGGTGTGCAGGTGCGCGGTCGGCGAGTCACCATTCAGGAGCAGGCAAGCTGGTGAATGGTAGTTAGCTGGTTTGATGACGAGCCGGCATGTGGAGGGTGTGTGGAGTGCGGGGATCATGGGTACGTTTTGCCTCCTGGTCAAAACGTTTTGTGCTATCGGTGACGTATCTTGAATGTAGCATCTATTACTTGTAATCCGCTTGACCATCACGACCGGATATAAGGAAGTGATAGCCTAAGCTATTTGAACCACTTCCCCACCGGCACTCGGATAGTAATCTTGGGCATAGCATTTTATCAAATCACCTCATTCTTTGCATTTGTGTTCCTCACGTGTTGCCCCAAAGAATGAGGTGATTTGATAAAATGCTATGCCCAAGATTACTATCCGAGTGCCGGCGGGGAAGTGGTTCAAATAGCTTAGGCTATCACTTCCTTTTGTCCGGTCATGATGGTCAAGCGGATTAAGGTGTCCCTGTACATACCAGTTGCGTTGCTCCTGGCAGTATGGGTTCAAGTCACTTCTGGGGTGTGAGTTTTCAGTTGTATATAGTCCTGGGGACCATTCAGGCTTGTTTGCATTTGTGTTCCTCACGTGTTGCCCCAAAGAATGAGGTGATTTTATAAAATGCTATGCCCAAGATTACTATCCGAGTGCCGGCGGGGAAGTGTTTCAAATAGCTTAGGCTATCACTTCCTTTTGTCCGGTCGTGATGGTCAAGCGGATTAAGGCGTCCCTGTACATACCAGTTGCGTTGCTCCTGGCAGTATGGGTTCGAGTCACTTCTGGGGTGTGAGTTTTCAGTTGTATATAGTCCTGGGGACCATTCAGGCTTGTTTGCATTTGTGTTCCTCATGTGTTGCCCCAAAGAATGAGGTGATTTGATAAAATGCTATGCCCAAGATTACTATCCGAGTGCCGGCGGGGAAGTGGTTCAAATAGCTTAGGCTATCACTTCCTTTTGTCCGGTCGTGATGGTCAAGTGGATTAAGGCGTCCCTGTACATACCAGTTGCGTTGCTCCTGGCAGTATGGGTTCGAGTCACTTCTGGGGTGTGAGTTTTCAGTTGTATATAGTCCTGGGGACCATTCAGGCTTGTTTGCATTTGTGTTCCTCACGTGTTGCCCCAAAGAATGAGGTGATTTGATAAAATGCTATGCCCAAGATTACTATCCGAGTGCCAGCGGGGAAGTGGTTCAAATAGCTTAGGCTATCACTTCCTTTTGTCCGGTCATGATGGTCAAGCGGATTAAGGCGTCCCTGTACATACCAGTTGCGTTGCTCCTGGCAGTATGGGTTCGAGTCACTTCTGGGGTGTGAGTTTTCAGTTGTATATAGTCCTGGGGACCATTCAGGCTTGTTTGCATTTGTGTTCCTCACGTGTTGCCCCAAAGAATGAGGTGATTTGATAAAATGCTATGCCCAAGATTACTATCCGAGTGCCGGCGGGGAAGTGGTTCAAATAGCTTAGGCTATCACTTCCTTTTGTCCGGTCGTGATGGTCAAGCGGATTGAGGCGTCCCTGTACATACCAGTTGCGTTGCTCCTGGCAGTATGGGTTCGAGTCACTTCTGGGGTGTGAGTTTTCAGTTGTATATAGTCCTGGGGACCATTCAGGCTTGTTTGCATACATATATATATATATATATATATATATATATATATATATATATATATATATATATATATATATATATATATATATATATATATATATATATATATATATATATATATATGTCGTACCTAGTAGCCAGAACGCACTTTTCAGCCTACTATGCAAGGCCCGATTTACCTAATAAGCCAAGTTTTCCTGAATTAATATATTTTCTCTAATTTTTTTCTTATGAAATGATAAAACTACCCATTTCATTATGTACGAGGTAAATTTTTTTTATTGGAGTTAAAATTAACATAGATATATGACCAAACCTAACCAACCCTACCTAACCAAACCTAACCTATCTTTATAGGTTAGGTTAGGTTAGGTAGCTTAAAAAATTAGGTTAGGTTAGGTTAGGTAGGTTAGGTAGTCGAAAAACAATTATTTCATGAAAACCTGGCTTATTAGGCAAATCCGGCCTTGCATAGTAGGCTGAGAAGTGCGTTCTGGCTACTAAGTACGACATATATATATATATATATATATATATATATATATATATATATATATATATATATATATATATATATATATATATATATACATATATTTTTATAGAGTACCACCTCTGGCTGGAAGAAGGGGGACCCATAGCCTCGGAGGAAACCACACATAGCGCATTGGAGGGAATGTTGGTCTCCTCCAATACAGTTTCTGTGTGCTTTTCTCCTACCACCCACTTCCTTCTTTTTTTTTCTTTTTTATTTTGCTTAATTGTGTATTTAAAGGTTACAAAACATACAAGACAAATGCCTAAAGTTTATGGATCTCTTAAAGCTCCTCCGTTTCTGGACAGGAACCGAGGACGCAGCAAGCATTTTCCCCTCTGGATCGCCACACTGAGGCGCTGAAGCAAAAAACTGGAAGCCCTTAGGTTTCTGGTGACGTTAATGAGCTTGGAACCCAATTCCTTGAGAAATCCCAAGGCACTCTTGCCCCAAGGGCCATGCGTCTCAGACGCTATGGGAACAAAGAGGTATTGACCTTCCAGTCGCCTGTACTTGAGTGATTTTGCTGTTTCCCTGTGGTTGGCCGCCCCACCTGCTTGATCAGCTCTGAAGTGTACATAGGTGTCAGCCAGGGTGGATACACATGTGTAGTCCCACACCAACTGTCTACCCTCCTTCCATGAGTATATGGTGATGCCATCAGGGCGAAGTGCGGGGAAATCCGGGGTTTGGACCCCTAGGATGTGAGGTTCTTTCTCCGCTGGGCACCCAGCTGAGACGAGGCTTCTCTTGATGATGTCTTTGACCTCGTTGTGTCTTGCATGCCAGCCCTTTGTGCTTCCGCAATGCAGCCCATGCAGTCCGTATTGGTCTGCTTCCACCCTATTGCAAATACACTTGTATTCAGTGTGAATTGGGGCACCAAGGCGGAGGGCCACTGCTACACGAAGGGATTCTGGATCTAGGCGCGTGCCCATTGCTGACATGGGTACTGCCAGGAGGAAGTCTCCTGCATGGGGGGCACGCACTGCTCTGAGGCGGGCTTTCTCCTTGTCTGATGTTGCGACGCTGAGCATGGCATCAGCTACTTTTTCCACTAGAGGGTGGTCCCAGCCGGACTGTTTGTGTTGTTTTGTTGGCTCTATAATAGTTGCTGGGGCTGCAAGAACATCACACTGATTTGAACATTCGGTGAAAGCAGGATCGTGTATTCCTGCTGAATCTCTCAGGGTTGCAGGTAAGATATCTCTGACGAGGTCGTGCGATGCGTGGGAGGAGGAAAGGAAGGCTGGTAGAGCAATTTGGGAGGCTGTGCTGACACCAAGGCCGCCGAGTCTTACAGGAAGGGTTGCTTGCTCCCACTGAGAGTCGTCCAATGGCAGGTTCAGGTCTTTCACCAGCATGGACCTCAGAAGGGTGTCATACACATTTATCTTAGGGCTGCTGTAGGATGGAGAACATCTCAGAAAGTAGGTCAACTTAGGGAGAGACAGGCATATTGTGAGGAGAAAGAAAGCATCATGGGCATCAATCTTGTCAAACCTGTCCAGCGTTCTCTTTAGATTTTTATTAACCTTCCCTATCAGAGTTTTTTCTTAAACTGTTGTGCAATATTATAACTTAAAAATGGGTGAAGTTTGTACATATCAGTACTAACATTAAGAAGATTTGGGCACTGACTGATTAGAGCAGACTCAATGAAATTCCATTCCACGAAACCACCCCAATTGGTAATGCTTTTCGCTCCATTCCAGTTCATAATGTGATCACATAAACTCGTGTGCAGATACAATGCGTTAGACGTTTGGGCAGTTCTAATACTATAAGCATGTTGTGACAACCGCAATTGTAAGGACTTTCCTGTTTGTCCAAGGTACACAAAATCACAATCATTGCAGGGAATCGAATACTCTTTACAATGTTATATTCATATATTGTGTGTTCACGAGGTTTTTCTTTAATCTTTCATACTTATTCTCTGACAGCCTAATCTTCTAAACCTGTTTCTGGTTAATTCTTTCCCTAGAGATGGGTTGGTCAGGTTCCAGGTGTTGGTCTGTACCCTCCCTCTCTTTAGTCAGTCTGGTGTTGACAACGGCTTTAATCATGCCGAAACGTTCACTTCTTTTTCACATTTCTCTGTGGATTTTCCGCATATATATATATATATATATATATATATATATATATATATATATATATATATATATATATATATATATATATATATATATATATATATATATATATATATTAGTATATTTTGGTAGCAGTCTTTCCTGTAGACATATATTATTAAATATGACCGAAAAAGTAAGATTAATAATTCTAACACGAATTTTCTCAATCTTTCGTACATTACGCTTCACTGTTGGAGGTAAATTAAAAATCAATTCTCCAAAATTCATTTTTATTTCTAGTCTGACGCGACACGGGCGCGTTTCGTAAAACTTATTACATTTTCAAAGACTTTAGTTCACAAATACACAACTGAACATACGTATCTCCGATTTTATATCTACATTTGAGTGAGGTGGGAGGGGTGATGTGGCATTAACACAAGACAGAACAAGAGGGGATATTAATAGGGTATTAAAAGTATCAACACAAGACAGAACACAAACAATGGGTATTGAATAGAAGTGTTTGTAGAAAGCCTATTGGTCCATATTTCTTGATGCTTCTATATTGGAGCGGAGTCTTGAGGTGGGTAGAATATAGTTGTGCAATAATTGGCTGTTGATTGCTGGTGTTGACTTCTTGATGTGTAGTGCCTCGCAAACGTCAAGCCGCCTGCTATCGCTGTATCTATCGATGATTTCTGTGTTGTTTACTAGGATTTCTCTGGCGATGGTTTGGTTGTGGGAAGAGATTATATGTTCCTTAATGGAGCCCTGTTGCTTATGCATCGTTAAACGCCTTGAAAGAGATGTTGTTGTCTTGCCTATATACTGGGTTTTTTGGAGCTTACAGTCCCCAAGTGGGCATTTGAAGGCATAGACGACGTTAGTCTCTTTTTAAAGCGTTCTGTTTTGTGACTGGAGAGTTTCTCATGAGAAGGCTGGCCGTTTTTCTGGTTTTATAGTAAATCGTCAGTTGTATCCTCTGATTTTTGTCTGTAGGGATAACGTTTCTATTAACAATATCTTTCAGGACCCTTTCCTCCGGTTTATGAGCTGTGGAAAAGAAGTTCCTGTAAAATAGTCAAATAGGGGGTATAGGTGTTGTGTTAGTTGTCTCTTCAGAGGTTGCATGGCTTTTCACTTTCCTTCTTATGATGTCTTCGATGAAACCATTGGAGAAGCCGTTATTGACTAGGACCTGCCTTACCCTACAGAGTTCTTCGTCGACTTGCTTCCATTCTGAGCTGTGGCTGAGAGCACGGTCGACATATGCGTTAACAACACTCCTCTTGTACCTGTCAGGGCAGTCGCTGTTGGCATTTAGGCACATTCCTATGTTTGTTTCCTTAGTGTAGACTGTAGTGTGGAAACCTCCGCCCTTTTCCATGACTGTTACATCTAGAAAGGGCAGCTTCCCATCCTTTTCCATCTCGTAAGTGAAACGCAGCACGGAACTCTGCTCAAATGCCTCCTTCAGCTCCTGCAGATGTCTGACATCGGGTACCTGTGTAAAAATGTCGTCAACATACCTGCAGTATATGGCCGGTTTCAAGTTCATGTCGACTAAGACTTTTTGCTCGATGGTACCCATGTAGAAGTTTGCAAACAGGACACCTAGGGGAGAACCCATGGCGACCCCATCTACTTGCTTATACATGTGCCCATCCGGGCTCAAGAAGGGTGCCTCTTTAGTACAAGCTTGGAGTAGTTTCCTCAGAATATTTTCTGGCATGTCAAGAGGAGTACAGGCTGGATCACGATACACTCTGTCGGCTATCATTCCGATTGTCTCGTCCACAGGTACGTTGGTAAACAGCGATTCTACGTCCAACGAGGCTCTTATCCCTGTGGCCCGTGTGCCCGCAGTAAGTCAACAAATTCCTTTGGTTCAGTCTTTGAAAATGTAATAAGTTTTACGAAACGCGCCCGTGTCGCGTTAGACTAGAAATAAAAATGAATTTTGGAGAATTGATTTTTAATTTACCTCCAACAGTGAAGCGTAATGTACGAAAGATTGAGAAAATTCGTGTTAGAATTATTAATCTTACTTTTTCGGTCATATTTAATAATATATATATATATATATATATATATATATATATATATATATATATATATATATATATATATATATATATATATATATATATATATATATATATATATATGTCGTACCTAGTAGCCAGAACGCACTTCTCAGCCTACTATGCAAGGCCCGATTTGCCTAATGAGCCAAGTTTTCATGAATTAATGTTTTTTCGACTACCTAACCTACCTAACCTAACCTAACCTAACTTTTTCGGCTGCCTAACCTAACCTAACCCATAAAGGTAGGTTAGGTTAGGTTAGGTAGGGTTGGTTAGGTTCGGTCATATATCTACGTTAATTTTAACACCAATAAAAAGCAAGTGCCCTCATACATAATGAAATGGGTAGCTTCATCATTTCATCAGAAAAAAATAGAGAAAATATATTAATTCAGGAAAATTGGCTTATTAGGCAAATCGGGCCTTGCATAATAGGCTGAGAAGTGCGTTCTGGCTACTAGGTACGACATACATATATATATATATATATATATATATATATATATATATATATATATATATATATATATATATATATATATATATATATATATTGTTACGGTGCCCTCTCCTATCTCTTTCGTTTGCCTGCTTTAAGAGTCATATCAGCTCTCCCTACTGATTCTCTGAGGTTCAGGGAGTCTATTGATATATGTGGCGACTAGACCGGCTGCCAGTTAAGGGAAGGAAGTTACATTATAAGTTGTAAGTAAGGGGAAATTGGCGCCTTGTTATAAAATAAAAGAGTATCCCCTAATGCAGATATGTTCTTTTGGATGGGACAGTAGCCGATCGCGGATTGGCCGACTTAGGTCGCGGGCGACCAGTCAGGGCCCGCCGTGACGTCACCGAGTGCCCCGGGCGGCGCCAACGTCAGAGTTGACCTGGCCTTGGAAGCGAGAGGACGCACCTCAGTCAGCTCTCAAGGATTAGAGGCTCTACAAGCCTTTCTTAGTGGATTAGTGCAGGCTATCGCAGCCCATCAGATATATTGGAGACCCCGCGCTTCTGGGAAGCAAAAAGGAACTAAGTTTATTGAGCGAAAGAGGGCCAAACTTGGAAAATATTCGGCGACGACGCTGGGCGGCGACGCTGGAAGTTGAGGGTCTGAAAAGGTGTGACGGGCAAGCCTAGCTGTGACCGGGTCACATCCACTGAGGGTTTTGGAAGGACGACACCGTGCCTAGGACAAGGAGCAACGCCTTGTGGAAGGGGCGAGTGTGGGAAAATAGTGATTAGCTCAGCGCCTATCGATGAACCAGGATTGGGGTAGCTGAATCTCAGGGATTGGAACGGCGACGACGCGAAGGCTCCACGACACCTGAGGACCTGTGGAACGTTCCTGGATCGTCGAGGATCGACTCAGGAAGCGTGGGAACCTCACACCATCGCGGGACAGGCGTCGTGAGTCAGGAATGTAAGGTAGATCATTTTCCCTCCCATTACCCCTTGTGTGAGTAGGCTAGTTAGGCCACAATATTTACTTATGTATGTGGCAACAGGACATTAATACTTTAGTAGTAGAATAGGCTGCAAGGCAGCTTGTGTCCAGGACTGTCAGAGGGGACAGTGTGTATGGATGACAGGACAGTGAAGAAGAGGCGCCGACGTGGTGAAGAGGCCCTCCTGTGAGAGAGTGTGGGACTCCTGTCTTTCTGCCCAGTTGAAGGAGTGTTGGAGGTCGTGGAAGAAGAGGCTGACGATCTCCAGACTTATTATCCTTATTTTCCATATTCATGTACTACTTGTGATTGTATGTGTGTTCATGTAATTTGCATCAGTAAATTCACACATTTTATCACTGTGTTTAAGTGTGCCTCCATTTATAATATTTCTCTATGAGCATACACGAAGGTTATCATAGTACCACCTAGGGAACACTACGTTCTCTATAGAAGTTCTTATTGCCTGGAGAGTGGTTAAGACAGCACGGACTTATATAAAAGTGTACCCTTTGCCATCCGATCAATATCAGTGCCTGAATGGTGGCAATTAGTAACGTAGTGGCTAGAGAGAGGTAAAGCCACACAGACCTTCCTGGGAGAGTACCCTGGGTCGACAGTCTAGTAGCAGATCTATGGGAGTAGCAACCTTCTGGCTACAAACAATTTATAATACACCCACTGAACTACATTGCTGGGGTGCAGATATAATAACCCAGCTGGCGACTTTGTTAAGAAGAAGATAGAGAAGACAGGCGGGAAAGGAGTTCCTGCAACCTTTTTGTCTAGCAGGCAAGATTCAGGGAGGTTATTGTTATAAGGGAAGCCTGAGTCTTCCTTCACTCCTCCACGGGTCTAGGCCGGAACTGTTAACAGCAGTTTCCCCGTGTTTGACTGAAGGGCTTCCAGGGTGAATCAGTGGCACCCCCCTTTTGTGGTGGAAGCAAAGACCTGCGTAGGTGGGCATTGTTGGTCCTTTCCTGTGTGACCAAGGAGACTCCGGTGAATCCTGGGAGTCAGAGGGGCTGAGTATTTGGGCCTTTTGAGCCCCTAGCAGCTGAGTGCTAGCAGAGCCCCGGCCCACCTCCACGTGACAATATATATATATATATATATATATATATATATATATATATATATATATATATATATATATATATATATATATATATATATATATATATATATATATGTCGTACCTAGTAACCAGAACGCACTTCTCAGCCTACTATGCAAGGGCCGATTTGCCTAATAAGCCAAGTTTTCCTGAATTAATATATTTTCTCTAATTTTTTTCTTATGAAATGATAAAGCTACCCATTTCATTATGTATGAGGTGAATTTTTTTTTATTGGAGTTAAAATTAACGTAGATATATGACCGAACCTAACCAACCCTACCTAACCTAACCTAACCTATCTTTATAGGTCAGGTTAGGTTAGGTAGCCGAAAAAGTTAGGTTAGGTTAGGTTTGGTAGGTTAGGTAGTCGAAAAACAATTAATTCATGAAAACTTGGCTTATTAGGCAAATTGGGCCTTGCATAGTAGGCTGAGAAGTGCGTTCTGGCTACTAGGTACGACATTATATATATATATATATATATATATATATATATATATATATATATATATATATATATATATATATATATATATATATATATATATATATATATATATATATATATATATATATATATATATGTCGTACCTAATAGCCAGAACGCACTTCTCAGCCAACTATTCAAGGCCCGATTTGCCTAATAAGCCAAGTTTTCATGAATTAATGTTTTTTCGTCTACCTAACCTACCTAACCTAACCTAACCTAGCTTTTTTGGGCTACCTAACCTAACCTTACCTATAAATATAGGTTAGGTTAGGTTAGGTAGGGTTGGTTAGGTTCGGTCATATATCTACGTTAATTTTAACTCCAATAAAAAAAAATTGACCTCATACATAGAGAAAAGGGTTGCTTTATCATTTCATAAGAAAAAAAATATAGTAAATATATTAATTCAGGAAAACTTGGCTTATTAGGCAAATCGGGCCTTGAATAGTAGGCTGAGAAGTGAGTTCTGGCTACTAGGTACGACATATATATATATATATATATATATATATATATATATATATATATATATATATATATATATATATATATATATATATATATATATATATATATATATATATATATATATATAACTGAAAACTCACACCCCAGAAGTGACTCGAACCCATACTCCCACAACTGGTATGTACAGGGACGCCTTAATCCGCTTGACCATCACGACCGGACAAAAGGAAGTGATAGCCGAGGCTATATGAACCACTTCCCCGCCGGCACTCGGATGGTAATCTTGGGCATAGCATTTTATCAAATCACCTCATTCTTTGGGGCACACGTGAGGAACACAAATGCAAACAAGCCTGAATGGTCCCCAGGACTATATACAACTGAAAACTCACACCCCAGAAGTGACTCGAACCCATACTCCCACAACTGGTATGTACAGGGACGCCTTAATCCGCTTGACCATCACGACCGGACAAAAGGAAGTGATAGCCGAGGCTATATGAACCACTTCCCCGCCGGCACTCGGATGGTAATCTTGGGCATAGCATTTTATCAAATCACCTCATTCTTTGGGGCACACGTGAGGAACACAAATGCAAACAAGCCTGAATGGTCCCCAGGACTATATACAACTGAAAACTCACACCCCAGAAGTGACTCGAACCCATACTCCCACAACTGGTATGTACAGGGACGCCTTAATCCGCTTGACCATCACGACCGGACAAAAGGAAGTGATAGCCGAGGCTATATGAACCACTTCCCCGCCGGCACTCGAATGGTAATCTTGGGCATAGCATTTTATCAAATCACCTCATTCTTTGGGGCACACGTGAGGAACACAAATGCAAACAAGCCTGAATGGTCCCCAGGACTATATACAACTGAAAACTCACACCCCAGAAGTGACTCGAACCCATACTCCCACAACTGGTATGTACAGGGACGCCTTAATCCGCTTGACCATCACGACCGGACAAAAGGAAGTGATAGCCGAGGCTATATGAACCACTTCCCCGCCGGCACTCGGATGGTAATCTTGGGCATAGCATTTTATCAAATCACCTCATTCTTTGGGGCACACGTGAGGAACACAAATGCAAACAAGCCTGAATGGTCCCCAGGACTATATACAACTGAAAACTCACACCCCAGAAGTGACTCGAACCCATACTCCCACAACTGGTATGTACAGGGACGCCTTAATCCGCTTGACCATCACGACCGGACAAAAGGAAGTGATAGCCGAGGCTATATGAACCACTTCCCCGCCGGCACTCGGATGGTAATCTTGGGCATAGCATTTTATCAAATCACCTCATTCTTTGGGGCACACGTGAGGAACACAAATGCAAACAAGCCTGAATGGTCCCCAGGACTATATACAACTGAAAACTCACACCCCAGAAGTGACTCGAACCCATACTCCCACAACTGGTATGTACAGGGACGCCTTAATCCGCTTGACCATCACGACCGGACAAAAGGAAGTGATAGCCGAGGCTATATGAACCACTTCCCCGCCGGCACTCGGATGGTAATCTTGGGCATAGCATTTTATCAAATCACCTCATTCTTTGGGGCACACGTGAGGAACACAAATGCAAACAAGCCTGAATGGTCCCCAGGACTATATACAACTGAAAACTCACACCCCAGAAGTGACTCGAACCCATACTCCCACAACTGGTATGTACAGGGACGCCTTAATCAGTTTTCAGTTGTATATAGTCCTGGGGACCATTCAGGCTTGTTTGCATTTGTGTTCCTCACGTGTGTCCCAAAGAATGAGGTGATTTGATAAAATGCTATGCCCAAGATTACCATCCGAGTGCCGGCGGGGAAGTGGTTCATATAGCCTCGGCTATCACTTCCTTTTGTCCGGTCGTGATGGTCAAGCGGATTAAGGCGTCCCTGTACATACCAGTTGTGGGAGTATGGGTTCGAGTCACTTCTGGGGTGTGAGTTTTCAGTTGTATATAGTCCTGGGGACCATTCAGGCTTGTTTGCATTTGTGTTCCTCACGTGTGCCCCAAAGAATGAGGTGATTTGATAAAATGCTATGCCCAAGATTACCATCCGAGTGCCGGCGGGGAAGTGGTTCATATAGCCTCGGCTATCACTTCCTTTTGTCCGGTCGTGATGGTCAAGCGGATTAAGGCGTCCCTGTACATACCAGTTGTGGGAGTATGGGTTCGAGTCACTTCTGGGGTGTGAGTTTTCAGTTGTATATAGTCCTGGGGACCATTCAGGCTTGTTTGCATTTGTGTTCCTCACGTGTGCCCCAAAGAATGAGGTGATTTGATAAAATGCTATGCCCAAGATTACCATCCGAGTGCCGGCGGGGAAGTGGTTCATATAGCCTCGGCTATCACTTCCTTTTGTCCGGTCGTGATGGTCAAGCGGATTAAGGCGTCCCTGTACATACCAGTTGTGGGAGTATGGGTTCGAGTCACTTCTGGGGTGTGAGTTTTCAGTTGTATATTGTCCTGGGGACCATTCAGGCTTGTTTGCATTTGTGTTCCTCACGTGTGCCCCAAAGAATGAGGTGATTTGATAAAATGCTATGCCCAAGATTACCATCCGAGTGCCGGCGGGGAAGTGGTTCATATAGCCTCGGCTATCACTTCCTTTTGTCCGGTCGTGATGGTCAAGCGGATTAAGGCGTCCCTGTACATACCAGTTGTGGGAGTATGGGTTCGAGTCACTTCTGGGGTGTGAGTTTTCAGTTGTATATTGTCCTGGGGACCATTCAGGCTTGTTTGCATTTGTGTTCCTCACGTGTGCCCCAAAGAATGAGGTGATTTGATAAAATGCTATGCCCAAGATTACCATCCGAGTGCCGGCGGGGAAGTGGTTCATATAGCCTCGGCTATCACTTCCTTTTGTCCGGTCGTGATGGTCAAGCGGATTAAGGCGTCCCTGTACATACCAGTTGTGGGAGTATGGGTTCGAGTCACTTCTGGGGTGTGAGTTTTCAGTTGTATATAGTCCTGGGGACCATTCAGGCTTGTTTGCATTTGTGTTCCTCACGTGTGCCCCAAAGAATGAGGTGATTTGATAAAATGCTATGCCCAAGATTACCATCCGAGTGCCGGCGGGGAAGTGGTTCATATAGCCTCGGCTATCACTTCCTTTTGTCCGGTCGTGATGGTCAAGCGGATTAAGGCGTCCCTGTACATACCAGTTGTGGGAGTATGGGTTCGAGTCACTTCTGGGGTGTGAGTTTTCAGTTGTATATAGTCCTGGGGACCATTCAGGCTTGTTTGCATTTGTGTTCCTCACGTGTGCCCCAAAGAATGAGGTGATTTGATAAAATGCTATGCCCAAGATTACCATCCGAGTGCCGGCGGGGAAGTGGTTCATATAGCCTCGGCTATCACTTCCTTTTGTCCGGTCGTGATGGTCAAGCGGATTAAGGCGTCCCTGTACATACCAGTTGTGGGAGTATGGGTTCGAGTCACTTCTGGGGTGTGAGTTTTCAGTTGTATATAGTCCTGGGGACCATTCAGGCTTGTTTGCATATATATATATATATATATATATATATATATATATATATATATATATATATATATATATATGTCGTACCTAGTAGCCAGAACGCACTTCTCAGCCTACTATGCAAGGCCTGATTTGCCTAATAAGCCAAGTTTTCATGAATTAATGTTTTTTCAACTACCTAACCTACCTAACCTAACCTAACCTAACTTTTTCGGCTACCTAACCTAACCTAACCTATAAAGATAGGTTAGGTTAGGTTAGGTAGGGTTGGTTAGGTTCGGTCATATATCTACGATAATTTTAATTCCAATAAAATAAAATTGACCTCATACATAATGAAATCTGTAGCTTTATCATTTTATATGAAAAAGTTAGAGAAAATATATTAATTCAAGAAAACTTGGCTTATTAGGCAAATCGGGCCTTGCATAGTAGGCTGAGAAGTGCGTTCTGGCTACTAGGTACGACATATATATATATATATATATATATATATATATATATATATATATATATATATATATATATATATATATATATTTTATCAAATCACCTCATTCTTTGGGGCACACGTGAGGAACACAAATGCGAACAAGCCTGAATGGTCCCCAGGACTATATGCAACTGAAAACTCACACCCTAGAAGCGACTCGAACCCATACTGCCAGGAGCAACGCAACTGGTATGTACAGGACGCCTTAATCCACTTGACCATCATGACCGGACAAATGGAGGTGATAGCCGATGAGGTGATAACACAAGAATTCAGTGAATCACCAGATGAAATTAGCTATCTCTAACATAAATTTAGTTCAATTATATGGTTCTAACATAAATTAGTAGGTCCAGTTAACTGAATCTCCCATAAACTAGCGGGTCCAATTACCTGACTCTGACGTGAATCAGCAGGTCCAACTAGCTGGCAATGACTTAAATCAACATATCCAATAGACTGAAAATTGCATTGAACTTCAAAAAAATTGATAACAATGACTTGTGTCCAGAAAGTCTTTGCTAAAACTAATAGGAACCTTGAATGTGCAATGTTCTGATAATGACATAATCATCAAGTCCAATCTTGTGACAATGACATCAGTCAAGTCCAATCTTGTGACAATGATATCAGTCAACAAGTCCAATCTTGTGACAATGACATCAGTCAACACGTCCAATCTTGTGACAATGATATCAGTCAACAAGTCCAATCTTGTGACAATGACATCAGTCAACACGTCCAATCTTGTGACAATGACATCAGTCAACAAGTCCAGTCTTGTGACAATGACATCAGTCAACAAGTCCAATCTTGTGACAATGACACCAGTCAGTAAGTCCAATCTTGTGACAATGACATCAGTCAACAAGTCCAATCTTGTGACAATGACATCAATCAACAAGTCCAATCTTGTGACAATGACATCAATCAACAAGTCCAATCTTGTGACAATATCAATCAACAAGTCCAATCTTGTGACAATGAGGATGGAGGGCCGGGTGTGGTGTCCTAATAAGGGATTATACGGAGTTTGGGACTGTGGACAGGATAATTGAACTCCGGCTTAGTAATTATATATCATCCACACAAGCTGAACTGCAGGCCATTCTGGCGTGTTTGGAGGAAGTACGTCATGACGACAAAAATGTTTTTGTATTTGTCGATAGCCGAGGAGCACTGGAGTCCTTAAACAGTCGAAACCCAGTCTTCATGTCTATAGTTGAGGATTGTAAGAGAAGAATAACTGAGATACAGCTGAAAGGTCATAGTGTGAAATTCATGTGGATTCCATCTCATGTTGGAATAGTGCTCAACGAGGTGGCGGATGACTTGGCCAAACGTGCCACATCAAAACCACAAGTTGACATTGAATGTGAATTCACAATGAGACAAATAAGAAGCAAAATCAGAAATATTCAGGCACAGGCGGGAGTGGAGAGGAGAGGGATAATGTATGAGAGAAGTCTAACCATGCAACACTACATGTATGTGAGTCAAAACACCCATTTCACTTATGGTAAAAGGAGAAATGCTTGGAGTGACTCTGTGTACATGCGGCTCAGGCTTGGGTACAAATATTACTGGGAATATGGGATAGATGTTCATGATAATGACACGAAGTGTAAACTATGTGGTATGTTAAGGTCTCACACCCTTGCCCATTATGTTCTTGATTGTCCGTTGATTAATGTATATAGAAACACTGAGATAAGGACTGTTCCTGAGCAAATGGCCTGGATGTGTCACAAAGGAAAGGTTGATGATATTCTTGAGAGATATAAGAATTTTGCACCAAGACTGTAATATTTTGTTGAATTATCCGTATAACTAGGTCATAAAAGTATTTGTGTACGTCTGATACCATACTACTTGTGAAGGAGGAAATGTACATGTTTATCTCTCAGAATGTTTGGTAACAGGTTTATTGTTTGTGATGTGTGTCTATGTATGTACTAACACGTTGTACTGAACGGGGTGAGAATAGCTTGAGCTACCTCATCCCTTTGTGTGTATTTTACCTCAATAAACTTATTTCAATTTCAATGACATCAATCAACAAGTCCAATCTTGTGACAATGACATCAGTCAACAAGTCCAATCTTGTGACAATGACATCAATCAACAAGTCTAATCATGTGGCAATGACATCAATCAACATCCGTCCTGCCATGCAGGGATTCGAACCCGCAACTCCTGATTGTGAGTCGAGAACGAACATGAATCAACAAGTCGACTCTTCTGACAATGACACGAATCATCACGATCAATTAAACAGACACAATCATGAATAAACAAGTCCAATTAGTTTAATGATACTTGAAGAAACGTATCTAGGAATCAACAGGGTCAATTAACTAACATTAAGATGAATCAACAGGGGACCAATTAACTGACACAAGCATGAATCAACAGAACCAATTAGCTGACACAAGCATAAACCAACAGAACCAATTAGCTGACACTAGCATGAATCAACAGAGCCAATTAGCTGACACTAGCATGAATCAACAGTACCAATTAGCTGACACAAGCATGAATCAACAGGGGGCCAATAAGCTGACACTAGCATGAATCAACAGAAACAATTAGCTGACGGTGATCTCTCTCTCTCAACAGGTCCGACAAGGCAGGTGTGGGCGGCTGCGGGCGGCGCAGCAGACCTGCCGTGTAACCTCACCTCCCCCGTGTCCAGGGACTCCCCCCGCCTCGTCCTCTGGTACAAGCAGGGTGTCCACAAGCCAATCTACAGGTCAGTTTATCTCTGAAATGTTGGGGTTTTCTCCCTGAGAGAGAGAGAGAGAGAGAGAGAGAGAGAGAGAGAGAGAGAGAGAGAGAGAGAGAGAGAGAGAGAGAGAGAGAGAGAGAGAGAGAGAGAGGGAGCGGAAGAGAAGGAGAGAGGGAGAGAGAGAGAGAGAGAGAGAGAGAGAGAGAGAGAGAGAGAGAGAGAGAGAGAGAGAGAGAGAGAGAGAGAGAGAGAGAGAGAGAGAGAGAGAGAATGTTAGGGAGAGTGAGAGAGAGAGAGAGAGAGGGGGAGAGAGAGAGAGAGAAGGAGAGAGGGTGAGAGAGAGAGAGAGAGAGAGAGAGAGAGAGAGAGAGAGAGAGAGAGAGAGAGAGAGAGAGAGAGAGAGAGAGAGAGGGGGGGGGGGAGAGAGAGAGAGAGAGGGAGAGAGGGAGAGAGAGAGAGAGAGAGAGAGAGAGAGAGAGAGAGAGAGAGAGAGAGAGAGAGAGAGAGAGAGAGAGAGAGAGAGAGAGAGAGAGAGAGAGAGAGAGAGAGTGAGAGGGAGAGGGAGAGAGCGATCGATAGAGAGAGATACACACATACACACACACATACACACACACACACACATACACACACACACACACACACACACACACACACACACACACACACACACACACACACACACACACACACACACACACACACACACACACACACACACACACATACACACACACACACACCCTTACTGTGCCTTACGACACTAGAAAGAAGAAGGGAGAGGGGGACATGATAGGAACGTATAAAATAGTCAGAGGGATTGACAGAGTGGACATAGACGAAATGTTCACACGGAGTAGAAACAGAACGAGGGGACATGGATGGAAGCTTGAAACTCAGATGAGTCACAGAGATGTTAGGAAGTTTTCTTTTAGCGTGAGAGTAGTGGGAAAATGGAATGCACTTCAGGAACAGGTTGTGGAAGCAAATACTATTCATAATTTTAAAACCAGGTATGATAGGGAAATGGGACAGGAGTCATTGCTGTAAACAACCGATGCTCGAAAGGCGGGATCCAAGAGTCAATGCTCGATCCTGCAGACACAACTAGGTGAGTACACACGCACACACACACACACACACACACACACACACACACACACACACACACACACACACACACACACACACACACACACACACACACACACACACACACACACACACACACACACACACACACACACACACACACACACACACACACACACACACACACACACACACACACACACACACATACACACACACACACACACACACACACACACACACACACACACACACACACACACACGCCAGCCGCCCTGTGAACGACGAACGACATTTATACTGTTAGATGCTTCCTAGATTTAATAGTGTGATGGTTGTCTTCATCGGCCACTCTGAGTCTCATTGGTTACGGTTTATTCCTCAGTCACTTGGACAACATTCTTTTTATAGTTTCCGTACCCTTGGAATCACTAGCTAGATCTTATACCTGTTACCTACCCAGTCACTAAGACCACTTGCAGTTACCCGCTCAGTCACCACGTCAGATAATGACTGTCAGAAATGTCGTTATAACAACTGCAACCGTCGAATTAATTGTCTATAACGTAACCGTACGAGAGTTGCATCATCACCAGACCAATTAACTAGTCATCTACAAAACAGCATATTCCCTTTTTCGTACGACCCAGTGTCCATACGAACCAGTGTCCGTACGACCCAGTGTCCGTACGACCCAGTGTCCGTACGACCCAGCGTGCCTAAAACCCAGTGCCTGTACGACCCAGTGTCCGTACGACCAAGCGTGAATAAGACGTAGTGTCTGTACGACCCAGTGTCTGTATGACCCAGCGTGCCTAAGACCCAGTGTCTGTACGACCCAGTGTCTGTACGACCCAGTGTCCCAACGACCCAGTGTCTGTACGACCCAGTGTCTGTACGACCCAGCGTGCCTTAGACCCAGTGTCTGTACGACCCAGCGTGCCTAAGACCCAGTGTCTGTACGACCCAGCGTGCCTAAGACCCAGTGTCTGTACGACCTAGCGTGCCTAAGACCCAGTGTCCCTACGACCCAGTATCCATACGACCCGGTGTCTGTACGACCCAGTGTCCGTACGAACCAGCGTGCCTAAGATCCAGTATCCGTACGACACAGTGTCTGTACGACCCAGTGTCCGTACGACCCAGCGTGCCTAAGAACCAGTGTCTGTACGACCCAGCGTGCCTTAGAACCAGTGTCTGTACGACCCAGCGTGCCTAAGAACCAGTGTCTGTACGACCCAGCGTGCCTAAGACCCAGTGTCCGTACGACCCAGTGTACGTACGACCCAATGTCCGTACGACGCAGTGTCCGTACGACCCAGTGCACGTACGACCCAATGTCCGTACGACCCAGTGTACGTACGACCCAGTGTTCGTACGACCCAGCGTGCCTAAGACCCAGTGTCTGTACGACCCAGTGTCCGTACGACCCAGTGTGCCTAACACCCAGTGTCCTTACGACCCAATGTCCGTACGACCCATTGTCCCTACGACCCAGTGTTTGTACGACCCAGCGTGCCTAAGACCCAGTGTCTGTACGACCCGATGTCCGTCGACCCAGTGTCCGTAGGACCCGATGTCCGTACGACCCAGCGTGCCTAAGACCCAGTGTCCCTACACACCAGTGTCCGTACAACCCAGTGTCCCTACGACCCAATGTCCGTACGACCTAGTGTCCCTACGATCCAGTGTCCGTACGACCCAGTGTCCCTACGACCCAGTGTCCGTATGACCCAGTGTCCGTACGACCCAGCGTCAGTACGACCCAGTGTCCGTATGACCCAGTGTCCGTACGACCCAGCGTCAGTACGACCCAGTGTCCGTATGACCCAGTGTCCATATGACCCAGTGTCCGTATGACCCAGTGTCCGTATGACCCAGTGTTCGTATGACCCAGTGTCCGTATGACCCAGTGTTCGTATGACCCAGTGTCCGTATGACCCAGTGTCCGTATGACCCAGTGTCCGTACGACTCAGTTTCCATATGACACAATATCCGTACGACCCAGTGTCTGTACGACCCCGTGTTCGTACGACCCAGTGTCCGACCGACCCAGTGACTGTACAACATTGTGTTCGTACTACTAAATTGGACTACGTTGGACCCAAGGCCTAACTGGGTTTCTCGTGTCCCGGGTGTTTAGGTATCCTATACATGTGTGCATAATCCCTCACCTGCATCCGGTATCTCACGGGTGTCCTATAATCCCACACCTGCACCTGGGAACCCACGCGTGTCCCATAATCCCACACCTGCATCTGGGAACCCACGCGTGTCCCATAATCCCACACCTGCATCTGGGAACCCACGCGTGTCCCATAATCCCACACCTGCATCTGGGAACCCACGCGTGTCCCATAATCCCACACCTGCATCTGGGAACCCACGGGTGTGACACACAATCCCACACCTGCAGCTGGGAACCTACAGGTGTCCCATAATCTCACATCTGCATCTGGGAACCCACGGGTGTATCACACAATCCCACACCTGCATCTGGGAACCCACGGGTGTGTCACACAATCCCACACCTGCATCTGGGAACCCACGGGTGTGTCACACAATCTCACACTTGCATCTGGAAACCCACGGGTGCATCTCATAATTCTACACCTGCATCTGGGAACCCAAGGGTGTCCCATATTCCCACACCTGCATCTGGGAACCCACGGGTGTGTCACACAATCACACACCTGCATCTGGGAACCCATGGGTGTCGCACAATCCCACACCTGCAACTGGAAACCCACGGGTGCATCCCATAATTCTACACCTGCATCTAGGAACCCACGGGTGTCCTATAATCCCACACCTGCGTCTAAGATCCTACTGGTGTGTCCCATAATCTCACACCTGCGTCTGGGATCCTACGAGTGTCCCATAATCCCAGAACTGCGTCTGGGATCCCACTGGTGTCCCATAATCCCACACACAGATGTGGGATGTCACACGTGTGCCTGTTAATTGCCAATATACTCTTTCTTTCGTAATTCTGAATTGGGTGTCTATCATTAAATACTTTGTTGCACAGTATTGCTAGTGCTATCTTCGTTTCGCCCATGGTTATAAGGAATGATATCTGGAATGATTCCTTTGGCAGCCTGAGAGAACCTTCTGCCCAATTCTCCAATCCTCGCTAATCAGTCGGTCTGCTATTTCTCTTTTACCATCCTGGCACTCTCTGGTCACACTCCTTGGGTGTGCTGAGCATAAACACTGCATTGTTTATGAGGTCTGATAGTTTTGTTTCTGTGAGAGCAATTACGTCTGTGTTTTTGTTCTCACCTATTTGTGTTTACGGGGGTTGAGCTCTGGCTCTTTGGTCCCGCCTCTCAACCGTCAATCAACAGGTGTACAGATTCCTGAGCCTATTGGGATCTATCATATCTACACTTGAAATTGTGTATGGAGTCAGTCTCCGCCACATCACTTCCTAATGCATTCCATTTGCCAACTACTCTGACACTAAAAAAGTTCTTTCTAATATCTCTGTGGCTCATTTGGGCACTCAGTTTCCACCTGTGTCCCCTAGTGCGTGTGCCCCTTGTGTTAAATAGCCTGTCTTTATCAATACTGTCGATTCCTTTGAGAATCTTGAATGTGGTGATCAAACCCCCCCTAACTCTTCTGTCTTCCAACGAAGTGAGGTTTAATTCCCGTAGTCTCTCCTCGTAGCTCATACCTCTCAGCTCGGGTATTAGTCTGGTGGCAAACCTTTGAACCTTTTCCAGTTTAGTCTTGTTTGACTAGATATGGACTCCATGCTCGAGCCGCATACTCCAGGATTGGTCTGACATTTTGTGGTATATAATGTTCTGAAAGATTCCTTACACAAGTTTCTAAAGGCCGTTCTTATGTTAGCCAACCTGGCATATGCTGCTGCTGTTATCCTCTTGATATGAGCTTCAGGGGACAGGTCTGGCGTTATATACGCCCCAGGTCTTTCTCTCTCTCTGACTCATGAAGTATTTCATCTTCCAAATGATACCTTGTATCTGGTCTCCTGCTTCCTACCCCTATCTTCATTACCTTACATTTGCTTGGGTTAAACTCAAACAGCCATTTGTTCGACCATTCCTGCAGCTTGTCTAGGTCTTCTTGAAGCCTCAAGCCGTCCTCCTCTGTCTTAATCCTTCTCAAAATTTTCGCGTCGTCAGCAAACATTGAAAGGAATGAGTCTACACCCTCTGGGAGATCATTTACGTATATCAGAAACATGATAGGTCCGAGTACAGAGCCCTATGGGACTCCACTGGTGACTTCACGCCAATCTGAGATCTCACCCTTCACTGTAACTCTCTGCTTCCTATTGCTTAGGTACTCCCTTATCCACTGGAGCGCCCTACCAGTTACTCCTGCCTGTTTTTCCAGCTTATGCATCAACCTTTTATGGGGTACTGTATCAAAGATGTGCGTGTGTGTGTGTGTGTGTGTGTGTGTGTGTGTGTACTCACCTATATGTACTCACCTATATGTGCTTGCAGGATCGAGCATTGACTCTTGGATCCCGCCTTTCTAGCTATCGGTTGTTTACAGCAATGACTCCTGTCCCATTTCCCTATCATACCTAGTTTTAAAAGTATGAATAGTATTTGCTTCCACAACCTGTTCCCCAAGTGCATTCCATTTTTCTACTACTCTCACGCTAAAAGAAAACTTCCTAACATCTCTGTGACTCATCTGAGTTTCCAGTTTCCACCCATGTCCCCTCGTTCTGTTATTATTACGTGTGAACATTTCATCTATTTCCACTTTGTCAATTCCCCTGAGTATTTTATATGTCCCTATCATATCTCCTCTCTCCCTTCTTTTCTCTAGTGTCGTAAGGTTCAGTTCCTTCAGCCGCTCTTCATATCCCATCCCTCGTAGCTCTGGGACAAGCCTCGTCGCAAACCTCTGAACCTTCTCCAGTTTCTTTATGTGTTTCTTCAGGTGGGGGCTCCATGATGGCGCGGCATACTCTAAGACGGGTCTCACGTAGGCAGTGTAAAGCGCCCTAAAAGCTTCCTCATTTAGGTTTCTGAATGAAGTTCTAATTTTCGCCAGTGTAGAGTACGCTGCTGTCGTTATCCTATTTATATGTGCCTCAGGAGTTAGATTAGGTGTCACATCCACTCCCAGGTCTCTTTCTCGAATCGTTACAGGTAGGCTGTTCCCCTTCATTGTGTACTGTCCCTTTGGTCTCCTGTCACCTGATCCCATTTCCATAACTTTACATTTACTGGTGTTAAACTCCAGTAGCCATTTCCCTGACCATCTCTGCAGCCTGTTTAAGTCCTCTTGGAGGATCCTACAATCCTCGTCTGTCACAACTCTTCTCATTAATTTTGCGTCATCTGCAAACATTGACATGTTTGATTCCACTCCTGTAAACATATCATTTACGTAAATTAGAAAGAGGATTGGTCCCAGCACCGATCCTTGAGGTACTCCACTTGTTACTGTTCGCCAGTCCGACTTTTCGCCCCTTACCATTACCCTCTGGCTCCTTCCTGTTAGGTAGTTCTTCACCCATACTAGGGCCTTTCCGCTTACTCCTGCCTGCCTCTCAAGTTTGTATAGCAGTCTCATGTGCGGTACCGTATCAAAGGCCTTTTGGCAGTCAAGAAATATGCAGTCTGCCCAGCCTTCTCTGTCCTGCCTTATCCTTGTTACTTTATCATAGAATTCTAAAAGGTTTGTTAGGCATGATTTCCCTGTCCAGAACCCATGTTGGTGCTTGTTTACAAACCCAATGCTCTCCAGGTGCTCAACAAGTCTTAGCCTAATTATTCTTTCAAGTATTTTGCAGGGGATGCTTGTCAGTGATACGGGTCTGTAGTTAAGTGCCTCCTCCCTATCACCCTTTTTGAAAATCGGTACGACATTTGCCTCCTTCCAGCAACTGGGCAATTCTCCCGACATAAGTGACTCATTAAAGATCATTGCCAGAGGCACGCTGAGAGCCTGCGCTGCCTCTTTGAGTATCCACGGTGATACTTTGTCTGGTCCAACAGCTTTATTTGCATCCAGTGTTGTCAACTGTTTCATTACATCCTCTGCTGTCACCTCTATATCCGATAGTCTTTCATCTTGGGTAATCTCTTCTAACAATGGGAGCTGCTCAGGCTCGGTTGTGAACACTCCATGGAATTTTGCATTCAGTACCTCGCAGATTTCCTTGTCGCTTTCTGTATATGCCCCTTCTGTTTTCCTCAGTCTTGTCACTTGGTCATTTACCGACATCTTCCTTCTTATATGGCTATGTAGTAATTTTGGTTGCTTTTTCGCTTTGACTGCAATATCGTTCTCATAATTTCTTTCCGACACTCGTCTTATGTTAATGTAATCATTCCTAGCTCTGTTACATCTAATCCTGTTGTCCTCTGTCCTTTGTCTTCTGTACTTCCTCCACTCCCTCCTGCTTCTCACCTTTGCTTCCTGACACTGTCTATTAAACCATGGGTTATTATATTCCCTCCTGCTTTTTTCCTTTATTGTTGGAATAAATCTATCTTCAGCCTCCTTGCATTTCAATATGACTTGGTTCATCATACCTTGCACTGTTTTTCCTCTAAGTTCTTCCTCCCACTGCACTTCTCCCAGGTAGTCCCTTATCCTTCTGTAGTCCCCTTTTCTGTAATCAAGTCTCCTTTCCCGGACCTCTTGTCCTTTGGTCACAATTTTAAGCTCCATCATGTAGTCAAAGACTAGGACACAATGGTCACTAGCTCCTAGTGGTGTGTGTGTGTGTGTGTGTGTGTGTGTGTGTGTGTGTGTGTGTGTGTGTGTGTGTGTGTGTGTGTGTGTGTGTGTGTGTGCGTGTGCGTAAATCATGAAAATTAACACGTGATGACAAATGTGACAGTGTCAGACCACAAAAGAAGAATTGAAACTGGAATTTTCTTTAGTACTTTCGTATTTAATAACACATCTTTTGAAAGATGAAGATGTATTATTAAAATTGTATCTTCCATTGTTCTGAAGATGTATTATTAAATACGAAAGTACTTAAGAAAATTCCAGTTTCAATTATATATATATATATATATATATATATATATATATATATATATATATATATATATATATATATATATATATATATATATATATATATATATATATGTCGTACCTAGTAGCCAGAATGCACTTCTCTGCCTACTATGCAAGGCCCGATTTGCCTAATAAGCCAAGTTTTCATGAATTAATTGTTTTTCTACTACCTAACCCAACCTAACTAATTAAGATAGGTTACGTTAGGTTAGGTAAGGTTGGTTAGGTTCGGTCATATATCTACGTTAATTTTAACTCCAATAAAAAAAAATTGACCTCATACATAATGAAATGGGTAGCTTTATCATTTCATAAGAAAAAAATTAGAGAAAATATATTAATTCAGTAAAACTTGGCTTATTAGGCAAATCGGGCCTTGCATAGTAGGCTGAGAAGTGAGTTCTGGCTACTAGGTACGACATATATATATATATATATATATATATATATATATATATATATATATATATATATATATATATATATATATATATATATATATATATATATATATCCCATGGTCCACACCTACACTTATGAATTAACCTGTACAAATTATCTTATATTAAGTTATGTTGTATTCAAAGCTAAATTCCAATCAATGTCATCTTACTTTTTAACAAGGTATTATATTTTGCATATATTTCATACTTGCATTATTATACAATGAGAAGTTCTCTAATAGATAAAAAAGACATTTTTTTGGGGGGGGGGAGGGGGGTTAGGGGATTTATGTATAATTGGTTATTGTTGAGCATCCAACACTCGTTGTGGTTATGTTGCTTGAGTGGACTGTTAACACTGCATCACACAGTTTGCTTGCTTGAGTGGACTGTTAACACTGCATAACGCAGTTTGCTTGCTTGAGTGGACTGTTAACACCGCATAACGCAGTTTGCTTGCTTGAGTGGACTGTTAACACTGCATAACGCAGTTTGCTTGCTTGAGTGGACTGTTAACACTGCATCACACAGTTTGCTTGCTTGAGTGGACTGTTAACACTGCATAACGCAGTTTGCTTGCTTGAGTGGACTGTTAACACCGCATAACGCAGTTTGCTTGCTTGAGTGGACTGTTAACACTGCATAACGCAGTTTGCTTGCTTGAGTGGACTGTTAACACTGCATCACACAGTTTGCTTGCTTGAGTGGACTGTTAACACTGCATAACGCAGTTTGCTTGCTTGAGTGGACTGTTAACACTGCATCACACAGTTTGCTTGCTTGAGTGGACTGTTAACACTGCATAACGCAGTTTGCTTGCTTGAGTGGACTGTTAACACTGCATAACACAGTTTGCTTGCTTGAGTGGACTGTTAACACTTCATCACACAGTTTGCTTGCTTGAGTGGACTGTTAACACTTCATCACACAGTTTGCTTGCTTGAGTGGACTGTTAACACTTCATCACACAGTTTGCTTGCTTGAGTGGACTGTTAACACTGCATAACACAGTTTGCTTGCTTGAGTGGACTGTTAACACTGCATAACACAGTTTGCTTGCTTGAGTGGACTGTTAACACCGCATCACACAGTTTGCTTGCTTGGGTGGCTTATGTTAGCTAGAGGAAACACCCAAACACAAATTTACATTTATAACACTTGAAGAATTTAACCACATTGCATAAATAGTGGTTGTATAGAACAAACAAATACTGTTCCCACTAAGTAACCATTGTAATTGATCCTTCGTATGTCTTACTATTACTATAGCTCTCTAAAAGGAAATTAATCAATGCACTAAAAGCTAATTTTATTATTAAATCACTAATCTGTTTAAAAATCACATCCAATTTGCTCGACTCCCTGTTGTGATCTCTAGCACTTATATCAGATTAATCTGTTCAGTTTATGAATGGTGGCAGCGGTGGGTTTAATGGCATGAAACGCCACTGGTTTAATGCAAGTGGCCAAACCCATGTGGTTGTTTTCCCTGGCACTAGACCACAACAGAGGCTCGAACGTGTTTTCATGCAAACCTATCCGGTCAAAACCACCCCCCCCCCTTCCACTAATATCTTATCTGGTAAAGCAGAGACATTATATATTATGCAGTTTCTTAGATTATGGAACCACAATACAAAATTAATAATGAATTAAGGAAGTATATCTTTCCCATAAGGCATTCTGGATTACATGATGCAGTTTCATGATTAGTCAAAAACTTTCTTCAGAAGAGATTCGAAACAAAACAGTGGAATTAGGAATACCATGCAAGATCTACTTATTCTTATGCGGTCCTCATCTTGTCCAAATGCTCGTTAATCCACCATCCGTCTGACCTGGTGATGAACGAAAAATATTTCACATCCGGCTCATAACTGCTTCCGTTCGAGCTCTTGAAAAAATATTATGCTCGGAGTGCACGTCGGTATGTTTTACCCACGTATTTTAAATACAAGTACTAACTAACAGAATCAAAACACTTAACCTAGCCTAGGTTTACCTGCTCACAAAATATGTAAGCAGGTTCACATTCTGATAGGTAGAATGACACAGTAATTAGCGTTCCACACTTGAGTGGGAACGAGACCATTGAGATCATACCAGTGGATGATAGTGACTATCAAGAGTGTAATTACACCTGGAACTTTCTCAGGTACATCACTCCATCATTGATATCTTTATTGCACGCTTGGCTCTTATTAGGAACGAGGTCTCACACACAAAAAAAAGAGATGAAAATATGAGAAAAAGCTTTACTTTAACAAAAAACCTGTTTCAGAAACAGAGAAAGCTTTTAATTTTCCATTGGTGACCTATATTCCCATTAATGAATATTGACACACAAGGATTTTTTTTACGTGTCAAAATGTTAGCTGACACTGCGAATTGGAGACCCAACACACCGCACCTCGCACCTGCTGGACGTATATTGCTTAGATGACTGGCTCAGTGATAGCGGGAACCAGACTATCTCTTCACCAGGGCTGTATTATGGAGGATCCTGGACATCTGCGTTGATTTGGCTTTCCTTTGTGACATGCAAAAATGTCCTGTACCTTTTGATTTTAATTAAGTTTTCCTCTGTCATGTGATAGCCGAATGACGGTTCCGTCAACATTTAGATGCTTTAATGCTGGTTTCACATGAGTTTCTAATCAAATTAGGTGCAGCCAAATTACGTGGTCGATTCTTATACTCTAACGTATGAGAGAGGAAATTGTATTGTGAGATCAGAGGAGATATTGCTCTTCTCTCAGGCAAGCGTGGAGTGCCTCTGATGACCAAGGTTCCATTCTAGCCTCAGTAATCATGAGAATTAGGTGCGTGTGAAGAGTTGTTCTATTCAGACAGAAGCTTTGCCGGTTTGTGATGGCAAGGTCTTCCAGGATCATCTCGGAAGACACACACACGATTGATATATAAGACTTTGCCATTTGTTACTACAAATTGTATTTGTTTTACCTATTGACGACCGCATGAAACTGTACATCATAGCCAATCTAGAGCGCACTTTATGTAATTGCAGAAATGTAGTCCATCCAATCTCTGTAATTGCAGAAATGCAACCCACCCATTCCGTGTAATTGCGGAAATGCAATTACACTATTTCCACCCGTTTGATATTATGAAACTTTGTGTCTGTGAGAGCAAAGTTTCTTAAAGGAGGAAGCTGCTCTCTAACGGCATGGAAGGAAAGATGAGGCGCAGCGTCCTCATGCAATCATGTAACTGCATTGGTGACATGAAACCATCCATCTCCTGATCTAGCGAGAACACACAATATGACCCAAAGCGTTTGATTAGTAGTTCAAGCACTGATCTTCTCAACATTTCATACATTCTTTTTCACCTGGAAAGGAACTTGACAAAATAATCTCTCCAAATGGAATTTTCCATTTTATTCGATCTGTTGAGACCAATGATGCGTTTCACTGAAGCTGTCAACATCTTCGTTGGCAGGGGAGAGTTGGACTAAAATTAGCAGGTGTTTCAGGCTGTATAAATGCCATGTGGCTCTAGGCATGGTGTTACCAACGCTTTGTCGGCTGCTGCAGTTGTGTCATGGTCATGAGGATGGTAGTACCTACTTGGATGCAGTCTGTTGATAGTTGGATGAGAGTATTTGATGTGAAGTTCTTCGGTTATGTCTAATCTTGTATTGCCGTTGAATCTGTCGATTATTTCGTTGCAATTGGTCAAGATATCTCTGGTGATGGTCTGGTTGTGTGTATATATATTATGCGACGAGTATAAAGTCTTGGTTATATGCATTATCAAATCTTGTAAGAGATGTTGTCTTGCCTATATATTGAGATCTTGGAGCTGACAATCCCCAAGTGGGCGTGTGTGTGTATGTGTTAAATGGAGGTCAAGCTGATTCACATGTATACAGCTTGCATGCATAAAATGTACTAAACATTCTTGTGCTAAAATTGATTAGACGAAATTTTTTAAACCGTTCTCACGACCGGTTCTCAAGAAATTTAAATATTTATTTTATGCTAATGTTTATTATTCTCCTTTTAAAACCAAACAATGTAAACTCTTTAAACGGTTTCAATGTGATTTATCATTTCTTAAATGTAATCACTCATACTAAAAGAAAAATTCATCAAGTAAAGAAAACGAAATTTAATTGTCCCGAGGGAGGTCGATTTTATTCGACTGAGAAAAATCTTGTTGTCCGAATCTAAAACTCCTGTTTTTGTTCTCAATTCTACTGCCTCGTTACGCTGCTCTGTTGGTTTCAGGTCATGTTCCACCATTATCACTGCTTAAAGCAGTGGTAGTGGTGGAACAAAGTCCAACCTACAGTGTGTATTTAATAAACAAAGCTGTTAGAACACTCGTTCAGCTTTCGAATCATTAGTCTAAATGTGTCAAATTCCTCTTCGGGTCTGGTTATTCTTGTTTCATTGATACCTTCATGAATTATGTAAATGAGCTTATTAATTGGTCATTTGCATATCTCCTCCTCAGCTATCATAGTAAAACCAATTCCAGAACATGTGAAACGGAAACGTTCATATGACGCTGTGAATTCCATCCCCCGGAACTGGAAAGTTAATCGCAATAATTCGAGTCGAATTCAATACAGATGTTTTTGATGTCATATGGCGATGACAGTGTCTGTTGGTGACAGGTGACTTCTGTCTCTCGTTAGTAATCTTAGACCTTTTACCTTCCCATACCTCACCTTCAGCTTAGTTTTCCCTGCAACACAACCCGCCAGTCGGTTTCCTCCCGAGTTCCCAAATACTGCTGAGTGAACAGGGGTTGAGCAGTTTAGGATCGGTGCCGAAGCGTACTTCCCTGCCCGGGGATCGAACCCGGGGATGATCCTGACAAGAATTTTTATATAACTATTAAAATTGGATTGCTGGTGAGTAAAGTGGAGAAAGCTGACCCGTTTACAGCGATACAGAGCGCGTGTTAAACCATTTGTCAATGATCAATAAAGTTCAATAATAAAAAGGGAGCATTAAACAGAACAAGTAAAGTCAAAAGAAGCACTCCTCGGTCAAATAAAGTCAGAGAAGAATGAATGAATAATTTAATAAAGACGTCACTGGTAAGCACACGGTAGGCCTACATATTCATGGCCTCTGCTGTTAGTTTCGTCTACAATATATCAGGCTGTATGGTATGGATACTCTCTGTTGGATACTTAGCATTATTAAGGTGTTACTGTTATATTTAGTATATATATGGATGTCTTATAGGTTCAAAAATCATATATAATCGTAAATTTTTATTTTAAAACCAATAAGAAACACGTTACTTATTTTAAGCATTGTTATAAGATTTAAAGAATCTTAGATATAGATTAAGAATAAGTTATATATCATTGTTAACCGTAGTTAAGTTAATTGTCTCCTGGTTTGGCTATGTATCTATTGCTGTTTTTAGAATGGTATCAATTGCTGTTATTTTCACTCATTTATGCAAGTATTATGTCATTATGAACATTTAACATAAAGTATAATTATAATTATCGACATTACTAATTCCAATATTGTGTACTTTTATAAATGAGCAATGTAACTAATTTTGAATTGCACTGCAATTATAAACGTGTAAACATTTATGCATTAAGGGTTTGAGAGATTTACTAATTATAGAGAATGTATTAATTAAAACACAAAATACAATTAATTCTTTTCTGGCCTTAAGCCTCTGGCTGGTCCACTAAATATTTCTAATTAGAGAGTTCACGAACAGTATCTGTTTATTTTTAGGCGAAGCTTGCCTCGTCTGTGTCCAAATTGTGCACAAGAAATTGGTTATTGAGGAAGACATTAATTACCAGCTCCTTGTTTTTGTTTATTTTGTTACCTACTGACAGCCCGACAACCATCACCACTTCCCTTAACAAACACACCAACACTTCCCTTAACAAACACACCAACACTTCCCTCAACAAACACACCAACACTTCCCTTAACAAACACACCAACACTTCCCTTAACAAACACACCAACACTTCCCTTAACAAACACACCAACACTTCCCTTAACAAACACACCAACACTTCCCTTAACAAACACACCAACACTTCCCTTAACAAACACACCAACACTTCCCTTAACAAACACACCAACACTTCTCTCAACAAACACACCAACACTTCCCTTAACAAACACACCAACACTTCTCTCAACAAACACACCAACACTTCTCTCAACAAACACACCAACACTTCCCTTAACAAACACACCAACACTTCTCTCAACAAACACACCAACACTTCCCTTAACAAACACACCAACACTTCTCTCAACAAACACACCAACACTTCTCTCAACAAACACACCAACACTTCTCTCAACAAACACACCAACACTTCTCTCAACAAACACACCAACACTTCTCTCAACAAACACACCAACACTTCTCTCAACAAACACACCAACATTTCTCTCTACAAACACACCAACACTTCTCTCAACAAACACACCAACACTTCTCTCAACAAACACACCAACATTTCTCTCTACAAACACACCAACACTTCTCTCAACAAACACACCAACACTTCTCTCAACAAACACACCAACACTTCCCTCAACAAACACACCAACACTTCCCTTAACAAACACACCAACACTTCTCTCAACAAACACACCAACACTTCCCTTAACAAACACACCAACACTTCCCTTAACAAACACACCAACACTTCCCTCAACAAACACACCAACACTTCCCTTAACAAACACACCAACACTTCCCTTAACAAACACACCATCACTTCTCTCAACAAACACACCAACACTTCCCTTAACAAACACACCAACACTTCTCTCAACAAACACACCAACACTTCTCTCAACAAACACACCAACACTTCTCTCAACAAACACACCAACACTTCCCTTAACAAACACACCAACACTTCCCTTAACAAACACACCAACACTTCTCTCAACAAACACACCAACACTTCTCTCAACAAACACACCAACACTTCCCTTAACAAACACACCAACACTTCTCTCAACAAACACACCAACACTTCTCTCAACAAACACACCAACACTTCTCTCAACAAACACACCAACACTTCTCTCAACAAACACACCAACACTTCCCTCAACAAACACACCAACACTTCCCTCAGCAAACACACCAACACTTCTCTCAACAAACACACCAACACTTCCCTCAACAAACACACCAACACTTCTCTCAACAAACACACCAACACTTCTCTCAACAAACACACCAACACTTCCCTCAACAAACACACCAACATTTCTCTCAACAAACACACCAACACTTCCCTCAACAAACACACCAACACTTCCCTCAACAAACACACCATCACTTCTCTCAACAAACACACCATCACTTCCCACAACAAACACACCAACACTTCCCACAACAAACACACCAACACTTCCCTCAACAAACACACCATCACTTCTCTCAACAAACACACCAACACTTCCCACAACAAACACACCAACACTTCCCACAACAAACACACCATCACTTCCCACAACAAACACACCAACACTTCCCACAACAAACACACCATCACTTCCCTTAACAAACACACCAACACTTCCCTTAACAAACACACCACCACTTCTCTCAACAAACACACCAACACTTCCCTCAACAAACACACCAACACTTCCCTCAACAAACACACCATCACTTCCCACAACAAACACACCAACACTTCCCACAACAAACACACCATCACTTCCCACAACAAACACACCAACACTTCCCACAACAAACACACCAACACTTCCCACAACAAACACACCAACACTTCCCACAACAAACACACCATCACTTCCCACAACAAACACACCAACACTTCCCTCAATAAACACACCAACACTTCCCACAACAAACACACCATCACTTCCCACAACAAACACAGCATCACTTCCTTCAACAAACACACCAACACTTCCCACAACAAACACACCATCACTTCCCACAACAAACACACCAACACTTCCTTCAACAAACACACCAACACTTCCCACAACAAACACACCAACACTTCCCTCAACAAACACACCAACACTTCCCACAACAAACACACCAACACTTCCTTCAACAAACACACCAACATTTATCTCAACAAACACACCAACACTTCCCTCAACAAACACACCAACACTTCCCACAACAAACACACCAACACTTCCTTCAACAAACACACCAACATTTCTCTCAACAAACACACCAACACTTCTCTCAACAAACACACCAACACTTCCCTCAACAAACACACCAACATTTCTCTCAACAAACACACCAACACTTCCCTCAACAAACACACCAACACTTCCCTCAACAAACACACCATCACTTCTCTCAACAAACACACCATCACTTCCCACAACAAACACACCAACACTTCCCACAACAAACACACCAACACTTCCCTCAACAAACACACCATCACTTCTCTCAACAAACACACCAACACTTCCCACAACAAACACACCAACACTTCCCACAACAAACACACCATCACTTCCCACAACAAACACACCAACACTTCCCACAACAAACACACCATCACTTCCCTTAACAAACACACCAACACTTCCCTTAACAAACACACCACCACTTCTCTCAACAAACACACCAACACTTCCCTCAACAAACACACCAACACTTCCCTCAACAAACACACCATCACTTCCCACAACAAACACACCAACACTTCCCACAACAAACACACCATCACTTCCCACAACAAACACACCAACACTTCCCACAACAAACACACCAACACTTCCCACAACAAACACACCAACACTTCCCACAACAAACACACCATCACTTCCCACAACAAACACACCAACACTTCCCTCAATAAACACACCAACACTTCCCACAACAAACACACCATCACTTCCCACAACAAACACAGCATCACTTCCTTCAACAAACACACCAACACTTCCCACAACAAACACACCATCACTTCCCACAACAAACACACCAACACTTCCTTCAACAAACACACCAACACTTCCCACAACAAACACACCAACACTTCCCTCAACAAACACACCAACACTTCCCACAACAAACACACCAACACTTCCTTCAACAAACACACCAACATTTCTCTCAACAAACACACCAACACTTCCCTCAACAAACACACCAACACTTCCCACAACAAACACACCAACACTTCCTTCAACAAACACACCAACATTTCTCTCAACAAACACACCAACACTTCCCTCAACAAACACACCAACACTTCTCTCAACAAACACATCAACATTTCTCTCAACAAACACACCAACACTTCCCTCAACAAACACACCAACACTTCCTTCAACAAACACACCAACATTTCTCTCAACAAACACACCAACACTTCCCTCAACAAACACACCAACACTTCCTTCAACAAACACACCAACATTTCTCTCAACAAACACACCAACACTTCAATCAACAAACACACCAACACTTCTCTCAACAAACACACCAACATTTCTCTCAACAAACACACCAACACTTCCCTCAACAAACACACCAACACTTCCCACAACAAACACACCAACACTTCCTTCAACAAACACACCAACATTTCTCTCAACAAACACACCAACACTTCCTTCAACAAACACACCAACATTTCTCTCAACAAACACACCAACACTTCCTTCAACAAACACACCAACACTTCCCTTAACAAACACACCAACATTTCTCTCAACAAACACACCAACACTTCCCACAACAAACACACCAACACTTCCTCCAACAAACACACCAACACTTCCCTCAACAAACACACCAACACTTCCCTCAACAAACACACCAACACTTCCCACAACAAACACACCATCACTTCCCACAACAAACACACCATCACTTCCCACAACAAACACACCAACACTTCCCTCAATAAACACACCAACACTTCCTTCAACAAACACACCAACACTTCCTTCAACAAACACACCAACACTTCCTTCAACAAACACACCAACACTTCCTTCAACAAACACACCAACACTTCCCACAACAAACACACCATCACTTCCCACAACAAACACACCAACACTTCCTTCAACAAACACACCAACACTTCCCACAACAAACACACCAACACTTCCCTCAATAAACACACCAACACTTCCTTCAACAAACACACCAACACTTCCCTCAACAAACACACCAACACTTCCCTCAATAAACACATCAACACTTCCCCCAACAAACACACCAAGACTTCCCCCAACAAACACACACCAACACTTCCCTCAACAAACACACCACCACTTCCTTCAACAAACACACACCAACACTTCCCTCAACAAACACACCAACACTGCCCTATACACACCTGCCTTCCGGCATATTATCACCCGCGGGAATGATTAGTCCTCCACAAGAGCCTAATTACTGACCAACAGCAACTGTACATTATTCCTGACCACAAAGGAATAAAGTAAACTTTATACGCCCTTTAAAAAATATATAAGCCTCTTTGAATGCGTGAAACTAATCGTGTAAATAATCAGCTAACACAAAGCGTCTGTGATTGGTAACTTCTCCTGAGCTTTGTCAGGAATGGCATTACCCACGTGATGAGAGAGCCAAAGTTACCTCCTCAGTGATTGGTCTAACGAACTGTAAAAGTTATCTTTATTGATATGTAGGTTAAATATCTTTAGTTTTTTCTTTATTTGTCAAAAATTGCAGAAATATGTACAAACGATAGAACACTTAGAACACATTCTCGACACCAAGTACAAACAGCCTTACAGAGCGGGATTAGGACTATTGATCTCCCTGTATTGAAAACAATAAGACATCACACACAAATTCAATATGGACAGAGATAACATATCATGATGAATACAATCATCATAAGTTCACTCATTCCATACATCCAAAACTAAATTACAACATGTGCGACTTTTTTGTGCATTTATTTATGTGAAACTGACAAATAATTCACCTACAAACGAAGCACATAACTACAACAAGGCAGTAGTACAACGTTGGCAAAATAAAACACGAAACAATAAGTCATACAGGGACACGTACGTTACTAAACAGTAAACAGAGTACTTGCCTGGTGCTGGCTGTGTGAGGGTGGGCGCTGTTTGGCGTGTCGGCGACATGGGGATCCCCCTACCCGCTCTTCGCCGGTCTGAAATTATTGGGCTTGAATTTTCTGGCCTAGCCTCATACCCTGCATTGGAAATTGTGTTACTGGATATGCTACGTGTTCGTGTGGCCGACGTATATGGACTCCAGTTGTTAACGACCCATCGGGCACTCGTGAAGTTTCACTCTGTGGCAGTTTACTGGGACTTCCTGGAAAGCTATGACGGGCGGACGTTTACGCTCACTGGAGACGGTAGTACCGTCACTATTTCGGACCGCTGTTGCGCTGTGACAAATGTTGCACTGCATAGTGTACCTTTCGAGTTCTCGGAGGCCCTGCTACAGAGGTATTTTGGCCAGTTTGAGACGGTGGTTTCCCTCAAAATGAAATCAGTCTCTTCCGACAGGTGGCGCAGGGTCTCGTACGGGACTCGGTCTCTCACCTTGCGGCTCGAGTCTCCTATTCCATCTACATAGGTTACTCCTCGGTTACCCGGTTCCGTTACCCGGTTCCGGTTACCTTGATGGGGGTACATTATGCGGGGTTTTATGAAGGGCAGCCAAGACAGTGTTTTCATTGTGGCCTCGAGGGGCACCAGGCGGCCGCTTGCACTGGGATCGCAGCTGCACCCGTTAATTTATTCCGAGAAGAGGATTTTTCCCCGTTGTGGCACAGGACCTGTCGCCTAGTGGTGTGGGTGGGGAGGTACCCTCGCCGCCTGTTAACCCAGTGGTGTTACCTGGTTCCTCGGATGGTGTGCCGGTGCGTCCGGAAGGTGGTGTGCATGACGAGGTGGAGGTGTGTGGGGCCCCTTCCCTGCCACAGAATGTCTCGTCTCTCCGCACTTCTTCTCCTCTGCAGGTACATTCCTCACCGCATGCTCCCTCGCCTGTGCTGGTCCCTTCACTTCCACCAGCTGCGCTTGCTCTTTCTACTGTTCCGGTTTCCTCTGTGGGTGATGGTCTCCTCCCCCGTGTCGTAGAAACTGAAAATCTACAGGGTTGTGCTTAGCCAGCTATGGAGCAGCCTGTGGGGGGTGACAGCTCCGACGATCAACGTCTGGTCTCGAAGCGTTCACGCACGGATCGCAGTGCGTCGCCGCCTCGAGACTGGGCTGAGGATGAGTGTGCTGTTGTTTCCTCTGTAAGCTCTGCCTCCCTGGATTGTGTGGCTGTATCGGCCCTTGCGCCGCCTGTTGTTGGCTTCCATGTATGGGCGGCTGCCCTTGGTGATAGAGACCTCGTTGTGGTGTTGACGAAGGATGTGCGCCGGGAGGTCTCTGCTCCTGTACCCGGTAGGGGAGGGGGGTGGGGTTCCTAGAGCGCCTGTGGCTTCCCCCTATGCGTCCCTCAGTGTGGAACCTAGTGCATGTCTCGATGTGCGCCCCGCTGCACCTGGTGGCAGGCCCCCTCGTGCGGGCCCCCGCAATGTGATCAAGGCGTCCGGGGAAGTGATCTGTAGGTCCTTGAAACTCGCTGTGGATGCGCGGGTGCGTCCGCTCCCGTGGTGACGTCCGCTCTACCGTCTGGGTGCCGCGGGCACGGGCTTTTGTTTATGATGTACCGGAGTACATGCCTGACCCTTATGAATATTCTGATTATCCTGTGTCCAAGATATGGGTGAGCAGGAGAACACACCTGAAGTTTACATGCCTGTACACTTCCGGTGTATACATGCAGGTGAGCAGAAAGTACAGGTGTGTAAATGCAGGTGAGCAGAAAGTACAGGTGTTTAAATGCAGGTGAGCAGAAAGTACAGGTGTGTAAATGCAGGTGAGCAGAAAGTACAGGTGTGTAAATGCAGGTGAGCAGAAAGTACAGGTGTGTAAATGCAGGTGAGCAGGAGAAGGTACAGGTGTACAGACGAACTGCTGGCTTGGGAGGCTTACTGCCTGCGCTTTCCGGCGCAGGTTTTCCCAGATAAATATGTGTAGCACTTATGTTTGATTTCTGTCCCTGTATATCTGTATTCTTGTTTTTGTTGTTTGCTGTATGTACGCTTTGAGTGCTTGTTTGGTGTACCCATTCCGTTGTTGGGTTTGGTGATGGGGTGGATCATTGCGTGTATGTGTGTTTTGGCTGTTTGTTCCCGTTTCTTGCGTGTTCCGGTGTTTTTTGTTTGTGGGCTTAGGTGTGTGTGTGTGTGTGTGGCCAGTTTTTCCGCTTCCTGCGCGTTCCGGTGTTCTGGCGCGTGTCTGCGTGTGGCTCTGTGCTTTTCTTATTTATTGTGTCATGTCTTTTTCCCCTGTCTTACTTGTGGCGCGCTTCCTGTCCCGGGTTTGTTTATTCCGACTCCCGGTGTCTGTGTGTTCCGGGAGTTGTACCCGGGAGGGGGCATGGCGAGTGGTACCCGGGAGGGGGCATGGCGAGTGGTACCCGGGAGGGGGCATGGCGAGTGGTACCCGGGAGGGGGCATGGCGAGTGGTACCCGGGAGGGGGCATGGCGAGTGGTACCCGGGAGGGGGCATGGCGAGTGGTACCCGGGAGGGGGCATGGCGAGTGGTACCCGGGAGGGGGCATGGCGAGTGGTACCCGGGAGGGGGCATGGCGAGTGGTACCCGGGAGGGGGCATGGCGAGTGGTACCCGGGAGGGGGCATGGCGAGTGGTACCCGGGAGGGGGCATGGCGAGTGGTACCCGGGAGGGGGCATGGCGAGTGGTACCCGGGAGGGGGCATGGCGAGTGGTACCCGGGAGGGGGCATGGCGAGTGTTACCCGGGAGGGGGCATGGCGAGTGGTACCCGGGAGGGGGCATGGCGAGTGGTACCCGGGAGGGGGCATGGCGAGTGGTACCCGGGAGGGGGCATGGCGAGTGGTACCCGGGAGGGGGCATGGCGAGTGTTACCCGGGAGGGGGCATGGCGAGTGGTACCCGGGAGGGGGCATGGCGAGTGGTACCCGGGAGGGGGCATGGCGAGTGGTACCCGGGAGGGGGCATGGCGAGTGGTACCCGGGAGGGGGCATGGCGAGTTGTACCCGGGAGGGGGCATGGCGAGTTGTACCCGGGAGGGGGCATGGCGAGTGGTACCCGGGAGGGGGCAAGGCGAGTGGTACCCGGGAGGGGGCATGGCGAGTTGTACCCGGGAGGGGGCATGGCGAGTGGTACCCGGGAGGGGGCATGGCGAGTTGTACCCGGGAGGGGGCAAGGCGAGTGGTACCCGGGAGGGGGCATGGCGAGTGGTACCCGGGAGGGGGCATGGCGAGTTGTACCCGGGAGGGGGCATGGCGAGTTGTACCCGGGAGGGGGCATGGCGAGTTGTACCCGGGAGGGGGCATGGCGAGTGGTACCCGGGAGGGGGGCATGGCGAGTGGTACCCGGGAGGGGGCATGGCGAGTTGTACCCGGGAGGGGCATGGCGAGTGGTACCCGGGAGGGGGCATGGCGAGTTGTACCCGGGAGGGGGCAAGGCGAGTGGTACCCGGGAGGGGGCATGGCGAGTGGTACCCGGGAGGGGGCATGGCGAGTGGTACCCGGGAGGGGGCATGGCGAGTGGTACCCGGGAGGGGGCAAGGCGAGTGGTACCCGGGAGGGGGCATGGCGAGTGGTACCCGGGAGGGGGCAAGGCGAGTGGTACCCGGGAGGGGGCATGGCGAGTGGTACCCGGGAGGGGGCATGGCGAGTGGTACCCGGGAGGGGGCATGGCGAGTGGTACCCGGGAGGGGGCATGGCGAGTGGTATCCGGGAGGGGTCATGGCGAGTGGTACCCGGGAGGGGGCATGGCGAGTGGTACCCGGGAGGGGGCATGGCGAGTGGTACCCGGGAGGGGGCATGGCGAGTGGTACGGGGGGGGGGTATGTCGAGGGGTACCCGGACAGCACATGTGGTGCTCTAAGCATGTACCTTCCTCGCTGACAAGGCCAGATAAGAGGAGATATGGCGGCGGAAAGAGCCAACTTGTTCCGTGAGGGTAACTCCCCATCGCCTCTGCTGTCTAGTTCCCAGCTGTCTCGAACCGGTGCATGCGATGGAGGCGCGGCTGGTGGCGAGTGATGAGGTGTAAGTGGTGTGTGGAACGACGGCCACGGGTGTAGGCGTTACTAGGGGCGCCCACAGGGGAAGGAGGATGCCTTAATACCTCCCGGTGAACCCCCGGTGTTCCTTCGGTATTTCTGTCTGTCGCATCCGTGTACTGGAGGGGGGGAGGTGGGGGTTCTTGCCCTTCTGTGGAGCAGAAGGGATGAAAGAGAGAGAGAGGGGAAGGGTGGTGATGGCGTGTTTTCTGGAGAGACACGTGCGTGTGGATTCAGGCTGCGCCACAAGGCGGTGTGTGGATGGTGGTGGTAGTATGGTGGTGGCCACTGTCCACACTGTGGTGGTAGTGTGGTGGTGGCCACTGTCCACACTGTGGTGGTAGTGTTGTGGTGGTCACTGTCCACACTGTGGTGGTAGTGTTATGGTGGTCACTGTCCACACTGTGGTGGTGGTCATTGTCCACACTGTGGTGGTGGTCACTGTCAACACTGTGGTGGTAGTGTGGTGGTGGACACTGTCCACACTGTGGTGGTAGTGTTATGGTGGTCACTGTCCACACTGTGGTGGTGGTCATTGTCCACACTGTGGTGGTGGTCACTGTCAACACTGTGGTGGTGGTCACTGTCCACACTGTGGTGGTAGTGTGGTGGTGGCCACTGTCAACACTGTGGTGGTAGTGTTGTGGTGGTCACTGTCCACACTGTGGTGGTAGTGTTATGGTGGTCACTGTCCACACTGTGGTGGTGGTCATTGTCCACACTGTGGTGGTGGTCACTGTCAACACTGTGGTGGTAGTGTGGTGGTGGACACTGTCCACACTGTGGTGGTAGTGTTATGGTGGTCACTGTCCACACTGTGGTGGTGGTCATTGTCCACACTGTGGTGGTGGTCACTGTCAACACTGTGGTGGTGGTCACTGTCCACACTGTGGTGGTAGTGTGGTGGTGGCCACTGTCAACACTGTGGTGGTAGTGTTATGGTGGTCACTGCCCACACTGTGGTGGTGGTTACTGCCCACACTGTGGTGGTGGTCACTGTCAACACTGAGGTGGTGGTCACTGTCCACACTGTGGTGGTGGTCACTGTCGACACTGTAGTGGTAGTGTGGTGGTGGTCACTGGCTACACTGTGGTGGTGGTCACTGTCCACACTGTGGTGGTGGTCACTGTCGACACTGTGGTTGTAGTGTGGTGGTGGTCGCTGTCCACACTGTGGTGGTGGTGTGGTGGTGGTCACTGTCCACACTGTGGTGGTAGTGTGGTGGTGGTCACTGTCCACACTGTGGTGGTAGTGTGGTTATGGTCACTGTCCACACTGTGGTGGTGGTCACTATCTACACTGTGGTGGTAGTGTGGTGGTGGTCACTGCCCACACTGTGGTGGTGGTTACTGCCCACACTGTGGTGGTGGTCACTGTCCACACTGTGGTGGTGGTTACTGTCCACACTGTGGTGGTGGTCACTGTCCACACTGTGGTGGTAGTGTGGTGGTGGTCACTGTCCACACTGTGGTGGTGGTCACTGTCCACACTGTGGTGGTGGTCACTGTCCACACTGTGGTGGTGGTTACTGTCCACACTGTGGTGGTGGTCACTGTCCACACTGTGGTGGTGGTGTGGTGGTGGTCACTGTCCACACTGTGGTGGTAGTGTAGTGGTGGTCACTGTCCACATTGTGGTGGTGGTTACTGCCCACACTGTGGTGGTCACTGTCCACACTGTGGTGGTAGTGTGGTGGTGGTCACTGTCCACAATGTGGTGGTAGTGTGGGGGTGGTCACTGTCCACACTGTGGTGGTAGTGTGGTGGTGGTCACTGTCCACACTGTGGTGGTAGTGTGGTGGTGGTCACTGTCCACACTGTGGTGGTGATCACTATATACACTGTGGTGGTGGTCACTGTCCACACTGTGGTGGTCACTGTCCACACTGTGGTGGTCACTGTCCACACTATGGTGGTGGTCACTATCTACACTGTGGGGGTGGTCACTGTCCACTCTGTGGTGGTGGTCACTGTCCACACTGTGGTGGTGGTCACTGTCCACACTGTGGTGGTAGTTACTGTCCACACTGTGGTGGTGGTTACTGTCCACACTGTGGTGGTGGTGTGGTGGTGGTCACTGTCCACACTGTGGTGGTGATCACTATATACACTGTGGTGGTGGTCACTGTCCACACTGTGGTGGTCACTGTCCACACTGTGGTGGTGGTCACTATCTACACTGTGGGGGTGGTCACTGTCCACACTGTGGTGGTGGTCACTGTCCACACTGTGGTGGTGGTCACTGACCACACTGTGGTGGTAGTTACTGTCCACACTGTGGTGGTGGTTACTGTCAACACTGTGGTGGTGGCCACTGTCCACACTGTGGTGGTGATCACTATATACACTGTGGTGGTGGTCACTGTCCACACTGTGGTGGTCACTGTCCACACTGTGGTGGTGGTCACTATCTACACTGTGGGGGTGGTAACTGTCCACACTGTGGTGGTGGTCACTGTCCACACTGTGGTGGTGGTCACTGTCCACACTGTGGTGGTAGTTACTGTCCACACTGTGGTGGTGGTTACTGTCCACACTGTGGTGGTGGTGTGGTGGTGGTCACTGTCCACACTGTGGTGGTGGTGTGGTGGTGGTTACTGTCCACACTGTGGTGGTGGTGTGGTGGTGGTCACTGTCCACATTGTGGTGGTCACTGTCCACACTGTGGTGGTGGTCACTGTCCACACTGTGGTGGTAGTTACTGTCGACACTGTGGTGGTGGTTACTGTCCACACTGTGGTAATGATCACTATATACACTGTGGTGGTGGTCACTGTCCACACTGTGGTGGTCACTGTCCACACTGTGGTGGTGGTCACTATTTACACTGTGGGGGTGGTCACTGTCCACACTGTGGTGGTGGTCACTGTCCACACTGTGGTGGTGGTCACTGTCCACACTGTGGTGGTGGTCACTGTCCACATTGTGGTGGTAGTTACTGTCCACACTGTGGTGGTGGTTACTGTCCACACTGTGGTGGTGGTCACTGTCCACACTGTGGTGGTAGTGTGGTGGTGGTCACTGTCCACACTGTGGTGGTGGTCACTGTCCACACTGTAGTGGTGGTCACTGTCCACACTGTGGTAGTGGTCACTGTCCACACTGTGGTGGTGGTCACTGTCCACACTGTGGTGGTGGTCACTGTCCACACTGTGGTGGTGGTCACTGTCCACACTGTGGTGGTGGTCACTGTCCACACTGTGGTGGTGGTCACTGTCCACACTGTGGTGGTGGTGTGGTGGTGGTCACTGTCTACACTGTGGTGGTAGTGTGGTGGTGATCACTGTCCACACTGTGGTGCTGGTCACTATCTACACTGTGGTGGTGGTCACTGCCCACACTGTGGTGGTCACTGTCCACACTGTGGTGGTGGTCACTGTCCACACTGTGGTGGTGGTTACTGTCAACACTGTGGTGGTGGTTACTGCCCACACTGTGGTGGTCACTGCCCACACTGTGATGGTAGTGTGGTGGTGGTCACTGTCCACACTGTGGTGGTGGTCACTATATACACTGTGGTGGTGGTCACTCCCCACACTGTGGTGGTCACTGTCCACACTGTGGTGGTAGTTTCTGTCCACACTGTGGTGGTGGTTACTGCCCACACTGTGGTGGTGGTCACTGTCCACACTGTGGTGTTAGTGTGGTGGTGGTCACTTCCCACACTGTGGTGGTGGTCACTGCCCACACTGTGGTGGTGGTCACTGTCCACACTGTTGTGGTGGTCACTGTCCACACTGTGGTGGTAGTGTGGTGGTGGTCACTGCCCACACTGTGGTGGTGGTCACTGTTCACACTGTGGTGGTGGTCACTGTCCACACTGTGGTGGTGGTTACTGTCCACACTGTGGTGGTGTACACTGTCCACATTGTGGTGGTAGTCACTGTCCACACTGTGGTGGTAGTGTGGTGGTGATCACTGTCCACACTGTGTTGGTAGTGTGGTGGTGATCACTGTCCATACTGTGGTGGTGGTCACTGTCCACACTGTGGTGGTGGTCACTATCCACACTGTGGTGGTGGTCACTGTCCACACTGTGGTGGTAGTGTGGTGGTGATCACTGTCCACACTGTGGTGGTGGTTACTGTCCACACTGTGGTGGTTGTCACTGTCCACACTGTGGTGGTGGTCACTGTCGACACTGTGGTTGTAGTGTGGTGGTGGTCGCTGTCCACACTGTGGTGGTGGTGTGGTGATGGTCACTGTCCACACTGTGGTGGTAGTGTGGTGGTGGTCACTGTCCACACTGTGGTGGTAGTGTGGTTATGGTCACTGTCCACACTGTGGTGGTGGTCACTATCTACACTGTGTTGGTAGTGTGGTGGTGGTCACTGCCCACACTGTGGTGGTGGTTACTGCCCACACTGTGGTGGTGGTCACTGTCCACACTGTGGTGGTGGTTACTGTCCACAATGTGGTGGTGGTCACTGTCCACACTGTGGTGGTAGTGTGGTGGTGGTCACTGTCCATACTGTGGTGGTGGTCACTGTCCACACTGTGGTGGTGGTCACTGTCCACACTGTGGTGGTGGTTACTGTCCACACTGTGGTGGTGGTCACTGTCCACACTGTGGTGGTGGTGTGGTGGTGGTCACTGTCCACACTGTGGTGGTAGTGTAGTGGTGGTCACTGTCCACATTGTGGTGGTGGTTACTGCCCACACTGTGGTGGTCACTGTCCACACTGTGGTGGTAGTGTGGTGGTGGTCACTGTCCACAATGTGGTGGTAGTGTGGGGGTGGTCACTGTCCACACTGTGGTGGTAGTGTGGTGGTGGTCACTGTCCACACTGTGGTGGTAGTGTGGTGGTGGTCACTGTCCACACTGTGGTGGTGATCACTATATACACTGTGGTGGTGGTCACTGTCCACACTGTGGTGGTCACTGTCCACACTGTGGTGGTCACTGTCCACACTATGGTGGTGGTCACTATCTACACTGTGGGGGTGGTCACTGTCCACACTGTGGTGGTGGTCACTGTCCACACTGTGGTGGTGGTCACTGTCCACACTGTGGTGGTAGTTACTGTCCACACTGTGGTGGTGGTTACTGTCCACACTGTGGTGGTGGTGTGGTGGTGGTCACTGTCCACACTGTGGTGGTGATCACTATATACACTGTGGTGGTGGTCACTGTCCACACTGTGGTGGTCACTGTCCACACTGTGGTGGTGGTCACTATCTACACTGTGGGGGTGGTCACTGTCCACACTGTGGTGGTGGTCACTGTCCACACTGTGGTGGTGGTCACTGACCACACTGTGGTGGTAGTTACTGTCCACACTGTGGTGGTGGTTACTGTCAACACTGTGGTGGTGGCCACTGTCCACACTGTGGTGGTGATCACTATATACACTGTGGTGGTGGTCACTGTCCACACTGTGGTGGTCACTGTCCACACTGTGGTGGTGGTCACTATCTACACTGTGGGGGTGGTAACTGTCCACACTGTGGTGGTGGTCACTGTCCACACTGTGGTGGTGGTCACTGTCCACACTGTGGTGGTAGTTACTGTCCACCCTGTGGTGGTGGTTACTGTCCACACTGTGGTGGTGGTGTGGTGGTGGTCACTGTCCACACTGTGGTGGTGGTGTGGTGGTGGTCACTGTCCACATTGTGGTGGTAGTTACTGTCGACACTGTGGTGGTGGTTACTGTCCACACTGTGGTGGTGGTCACTGTCCACACTGTGGTAATGATCACTATATACACTGTGGTGGTGGTCACTGTCCACACTGTGGTGGTGGTCACTGTCCACACTGTGGTGGTAGTTACTGTCGACACTGTGGTGGTGGTTACTGTCCACACTGTGGTGGTGGTCACTGTCCACACTGTGGTAATGATCACTATATACACTGTGGTGGTGGTCACTGTCCACACTGTGGTGGTCACTGTCCACACTGTGGTGGTGGTCACTATCTACACTGTGGGGGTGGTCACTGTCCACACTGTGGTGGTGGTCACTGTCCACACTGTGGTGGTGGTCACTGTCCACACTGTGGTGGTGGTCACTGTCCACATTGTGGTGGTAGTTACTGTCCACACTGTGGTGGTGGTTACTGTCCACACTGTGGTGGTGGTCACTGTCCACACTGTGGTGGTAGTGTGGTGGTGGTCACTGTCCACACTGTGGTGGTGGTCACTGTCCACACTGTAGTGGTGGTCACTGTCCACACTGTGGTAGTGGTCACTGTCCACACTGTGGTGGTGGTCACTGTCCACACTGTGGTGGTGGTCACTGTCCACACTGTGGTGGTGGTCACTGTCCACACTGTGGTGGTGGTCACTGTCCACACTGTGGTGGTGGTCACTGTCCACACTGTGGTGGTGGTGTGGTGGTGGTCACTGTCTACACTGTGGTGGTAGTGTGGTGGTGGTCACTGTCCACACTGTGGTGGTGGTCACTGTCCACACTGTGGTGGTGGTTACTGTCAACACTGTGGTGGTGGTTACTGCCCACACTGTGGTGGTCACTGCCCACACTGTGGTGGTAGTGTGGTGGTGGTCACTGTCCACACTGTGTTGGTGGTCACTATATACACTGTGGTGGTGGTCACTCCCCACACTGTGGTGGTCACTGTCCACACTGTGGTGGTAGTTTCTGTCCACACTGTGGTGGTGGTTACTGCCCACACTGTGGTGGTGGTCACTGTCCACACTGTGGTGTTAGTGTGGTGGTGGTCACTTCCCACACTGTGGTGGTGGTCACTGCCCACACTGTGGTGGTGGTCACTGTCCACACTGTGGTGGTGGTCACTGTCCACACTGTGGTGGTAGTGTGGTGGTGGTCACTGCCCACACTGTGGTGGTGGTCACTGTTCACACTGTAGTGGTGGTCACTGTCCACACTGTGGTGGTGGTTACTGTCCACACTGTGGTGGTGGACACTGTCCACACTGTGGTGGTAGTCACTGTCCACACTGTGGTGGTAGTGTGGTGGTGATCACTGTCCACACTGTGTTGGTAGTGTGTTGGTGATCACTGTCCATACTGTGGTGGTGGTCACTGTCCACACTGTGGTGGTGGTCACTATCCACACTGTGGTGGTGGTCACTGTCCACACTGTGGTGGTAGTGTGGAGGTGATCACTGTCCACACTGTGGTGGTGGTTACTGTCCACACTGTGGAGGTTGTCACTGTCCACACTGTGGTGGTGGTCACTGTCCACACTGTGGTGGTAGTGTGGTGGTGATCACTGTCCACACTGTGGTGGTGGTCACTGTCCACACTGTGGTGGTGGTCACTATCCACACTGTGTTGGTAGTGTGGTGGTGATCACTGTCCACACTGTGGTGGTGGTCACTGTCCACACTGTGGTGGTGGTTACTGTCCACACTGTGGTGGTGGTCACTGTCCACATTGTGATGGTGGTCACTGTCCACACTGTGGTGGTGGTCACTATCTACACTGTGGTGGTGGTCACTGCCCACACTATGGTGGTAGTGTGGTGGTGATCACTGTCCACACTGTGGTGGTAGTGTGGTGGTAGTTACTGTCCACTCTGTGGTGGTGGTCACTGTCCACACTGTGGTGGTGGTCACTGTCCACACTGTGGTGGTGGTTACTGTCAACACTGTGGTGGTGGTTACTGCCCACACTGTGGTGGTCACTGCCCACACTGTGGTGGTAGTGTGGTGGTGGTCACTGTCCACACTGTGGTGGTGGTCACTATATACACTGTGGTGGTGGTCACTCCCCACACTGTGGTGGTCACTGTCCACACTGTGGTGGTAGTTTCTGTCCACACTGTGGTGGTGGTTACTGCCCACACTGTCGTGGTGGTCACTGTCCACACTGTGGTGTTAGTGTGGTGGTGGTCACTTCCCACACTGTGGTGGTGGTCACTGCCCACACTGTGGTGGTGGTCACTGTCCACACTGTGGTGGTGGTCACTGTCCACACTGTGGTGGTAGTGTGGTGGTGGTCACTGCCCACACTGTGGTGGTGGTCACTGTTCACACTGTGGTGGTGGTCACTGTCCACACTGTGGTGGTGGTTACTGTCCACACTGTGGTGGTGGACACTGTCCACACTGTGGTGGTAGTCACTGTCCACACTGTGGTGGTAGTGTGGTGGTGATCACTGTCCACACTGTGTTGGTAGTGTGGTGGTGATCACTGTCCATACTGTGGTGGTGGTCACTGTCCACACTGTGGTGGTGGTCACTATCCACACTGTGGTGGTGGTCACTGTCCACACTGTGGTGGTAGTGTGGTGGTGATCACTGTCCACACTGTGGTGGTGGTCACTGTCCACACTGTGGTGGTGGTCACTATCCACACTGTGTTGGTAGTGTGGTGGTGATCACTGTCCACACTGTGGTGGTGGTCACTGTCCACACTGTGGTGGTGGTTACTGTCCACACTGTGGTGGTGGTCACTGTCCACATTGTGGTGGTGGTCACTGTCCACACTGTGGTGGTGGTCACTATCTACACTGTGGTGGTGGTCACTGCCCACACTATGGTGGTAGTGTGGTGGTGATCACTGTCCACACTGTGGTGGTAGTGTGGTGGTAGTTACTGTCCACTCTGTGGTGGTGGTCACTGTCCACACTGTGGTGGTAGTGTGGTGGTGATCACTGTCCACACTGTGGTGGTGGTTACTGTCCACACTGTGGTGGTGGTTACTGTCCACACTGTGGTGGTGGTCACTGTCCACACTGTGGTGGTGGTCACTGTCCACACTGTGGTGATGGTCACTGTCCACACTGTGGTGGTGGTTACTGTCCACACTGTGGTGGTGGTCACTGTCCACACTGTGGTGGTGGTCACTGTCCACACTGTGGTGGTGGTCACTATCTACACTGTGGTGGTGGTCACTGCCCACACTATGGTGGTAGTGTGGTGGTGATCACTGTCCACACTGTGGTGGTAGTGTGGTGGTAGTTACTGTCCACACTGTGGTGGTGGTCACTGTCCACTATTATAGACGGAGGGTTGGTTGGTGTTGTCGTCGTTGATCCTTCTCTATGGACAACCCAACCCACAACTCGGCAGAGTGCTTATACTAGGAGATCACCCTTGGCGCTTCTGGCTCTTGGAGAGGGGCTCAACGTCACACGTTTAGGGGATGCGGCTCCAACACTTAGCCTCGTTGTCACGTGCATACACCCACTCAACCGCTGTGACTCCCCACTCTCTCCTTATGAGATATGATCTCCTCAATCCCCTATGACTTACTTGTATTACCTCTTACCCTGTCCACAGCAGTGGTTCTTGGTTCTTTCTCTCTCTCTCTCCTTCTTCACTACTTCCTAGGAAGCCTCACTAGGACAAGGGCAAACACCAGCAAATTGTGACACATTTACTGGACAAAGCACATACACGATACATACACACATATAATAATAATGAATCCTATACTCTATAATATCACAATCAGGTTGCACTCCAACACCATCAGAACTCTATTATCAGCTTATCAAGTGGTATCCTATCTCCTGGTTCACCACCTGATACTATTAACCTCCTCAAGTTGGTCAAGCCTACATACACTGTTGCACTCTCAGCAAGATAATGTATATATAGAAAATCAGCATTTGAATGCAATAACATATACCAGTATAAATGTTCATTGATACTCCAGTATAAAAAACTCCTTGACGTAAGAATGCCAACAGTCACTCACCTCTCACTGCGTCTTGCACGCTACTGACAACCAAACACTATCAACTCCCTATAAGTAATCCACCAGAACTTCCCCTTCCACCTCTGGAAGTTCACTACCCTAATATCCTTAGGTTCTTCCGGGCTTCACTACCAGGATCCTCTGCAGCTCCTCCAGGCTGCTATCATGAAGTTTCCTTGAGCAACTACGGTGCTTCACCCTTCTGCTAGGGTCCTCCACAGCTCTCTTGGCTGCTACACCATGAAGTTTCCCCGAGCAACTATGGTGCTTCTCCACCTCTACAGAAGCACGTGACACTCCTCTTCACTGCTGCTTCTCCTCACAGCTCGAGGTCCTCTGCTCCACTACCTTGGAGTCTCATCAGCTACTTCATCTGCTGGCTTCGAAGTTCTCAGCAACTTCTTCCCCAAAGAACAAACCTGCAACCCATCGACGCTCCAATAAAATGTTCCCCTTTAACACATAAACAAAAATAACCACACAATATGCTTGCCTCAAACCTCTATCTGTCCTCTACATACAGTGAGAGTGGACTCCCCCGTTTTGGGCGGGTCCATACTCCACCTCGCCTGGCGGCGGTCCTCACTCGCTGGGAGGGTCTTCCTACATCCGGAGCCAGGCTCCCTCAGTCGTCCGCCAGCGCTCAGAGGGGGCGGACGTCGCTCCGTGTTCCTCCCTCTTCACTCTCCTATTTCAGGCTTTCTGCCTTATTAAAACATGTCTAACTTATAAAATAAACATCGCTACTGTCGCTGGGCACACGACCAACTACAAGTGATCACTATGAACTGGCGTATATCGTGCTTACCACAGATTAACTGATCGAGGGCGCTTTCCCTCTGACGGCGTCTGGTCAGGGCGCTCCACACAGCCCACGAAAATGCCTCTGAGTAGCTTATTAAACTCTCCTCGCCGTCCAAGACTTGACACCACAACGTTCTCAGCTCAATTCCACAGCTGGCACGTCTGCACACTTCTCTTCTCTTAGAGATATATCACTAGGGGTTCCCTTCTGGCGGGAGCTCAAACGGAGCGCGGCTTCCCCCTGCGATGTCTGGCACTCAAGTGAGGTCAAGGTCCTCCGGAAGCGAGCCTCACGCCTCCAGCAAAATGTCCACATCTCCTAGCCAGTCATTTATCTATTTCCTTACTTACTGCCCATAATCTTAAATTGTTTTACATATCCAACCAGCCATTTTTCATATGGGTTATCACCTCAATATTTGCTAGACCTTCTAGTTAGGTCAGGCTTGACGAATAACTCTCAAGGAGGGAGACTCGTTTCTCCTGTAGGCTGAGATCATAACACTCCCCTCCCCTTATTTTTGAGAGTTATTCCAGTGGCAAAGCTCGGGATAATACATCCGCCACCACACTGTCTCGTTCTTTAACCAATATACTCTCTTAGGAGTCTACAATTAATTCGTTGCACCTTGCAACATCTGGCTCACAACTCTCCAGAAACATGATCTTCTCATAAACGATCTGACTTATCTGGCACCTCTTGGCTAGGCTGTCCTCCTTGGACGCCTGCACTCCATCGGTCCACTCTACTTACTGTCTCCACCCTCCATTTCCTCGTCTTCTTCTCTTCACGTCCAGAGTCAGACATCTACTGTCTGTACCTCCTCTGTCGTCTTCACTCTTCCATCTACTGCCGTTATACTTTCGTCTCCTGTCATCATACTTCACTCCCTCGTCTTCACCGACTATCCTCCCTTCCGTCTCCTCATTTATCCGAGAGCTCATCCTGTTTGACCTCCATCGAGTCCTCGGCTTTCTTCTATTCCTCCATGCTTGCATCATCATCCTCTTCCCACACTTCTCACCTCTATACCACTCCATTTCTTCTCCTTCAACTCTTCTTCGTTCCCTAAAAGTTTCTTCGGGCACTGTATTACATCCAACAGCACTCGACCATACATGTCGCTTTGCCTCTCCCAAAGTGCTCGCAAGCATCTCTCCACACATACTGTCTCTTCTCCTCTCACTTTCTCGGCTATCACTCTTCTTCACTATCTTTTCTTCACGTTTTCTGTGGAACATGTCAACTCTTGACATCTCAAACAACTTAACTCTACTATCCATATGCCTCTGTGCTCGTGGACAACGTGACGCTCTACTCCCGTCCTCGGTATGTCCACATCCTTCCTCATTCCTACTCAGCACAGTTGCATTCGCCTTCCGACTCTTAATTTCAGCAGTCTGGGCTCTACTCAGGTCCGCTCTCTTCACATGATTCTTCTTCGGCTGTGTCATCCTCACTTTTGACCTCACCGAGACTTCATTTTCCTGGGCTGGACCTTCATCAAACAGCCATGCTATATCTACATCGATATCTTCCACCGGTTGAATCGACACTGTCTCATCTTCTCCAGTGTCTTCCTCGTCGGCCACCTCTGTCTTCGTCACTACCGAGACAGGGTACTCAATGGCTTGGCGGTCTCCTGACTCATCTCCTCGGATGTCAGTCAGGTTCACACTCTCAGGTGTCCCACACGTGCCGTGGCCTTCTGGGCTCTCCTCTGGCGCAGTCTCCGCTACGACTCTCGGCAACACCTTTGTCCCGCACAAGTCATTCCCCAGGATCACTTGGACTCCTGGAACAGGTATGTCGGGGCACACTCCCAACATCACCTCTGCCGACACATATTCCGACCTTAGCTGGACAGTACAAACGGGCATGTCACTCTCAGACAATAACCCATATACTTTCATCTTCCCACTGCCAGCTAACCGTCGATCATTCCCAATCAGGCTTCTCGTAATCAAGCTCTGATTAGCTCCGGTATCTCTTAAGATACCAACTTCTACCTCAGGTTGGCCTCTTATACTGATCCAACCTTTACTCATGAACGGCCTATACCTCTCGTTCACTAAGTTCATCTTCTGTGGTTTGTCTCGGAACACATTAGTATATTTACTTCCGGGGTCACACATGGCCAGGGTCACAACTCTCTTGCCCTGCCTACAATCTCGCATCACGTGACCCAATCCGTTACAATTGTAACATCTCATCTGGGAAAAGTCTCTTCTATATGTACCAGAGTAGCTCTGACTCTGCCCACTCGTATTGGACTTCCTCAGGATAGATGTACTACTCATACTCTGTGGAGCTTTACTGGATTCTTGATTCCCTGGATCACGATTAGTTTCTCGTTTAGCTCCTCCATCTTCACTTTCAGACGAAGTGCGCGACCTACTCTTCTGAGTTTTAGGGTACTTACTTTTATCTGCCCATTTATCAAAATTTTTCTCATCCCAGACTCTTCTGGGCCTCTCGTAATTTCTTCCTCCCCAGACTCCATTGGATCTGCCATTGCTGCGTCTCGCCTCGCTTCTCACTCTGTTCTCCCTCAAGCTCTTGTATGCTTCAGTAATCATATCCGCCCTATCTGCGGCATCTTTCACCTCCTTTATCCCTGCTTCTTGGATCTTGAACTTTGTTTCGGGATGCATCATCTCCAAGAACTTCTCCATGACCATCAGTTGCTTCAGGTCAGCGTAAGATCCAACTCCAGCAGCCTCAGTCCACTTCTGGAATCGTCTTTCCAGATCTCTTGCTGTCTCAGCAAACGTACATGCTCCAACTTTGCTCATCTCTCTGAAGCGCTTTCTATAAGCTTCTGGGGTTAACTGAAACGAGCGCAATATGCTGCTCTTTACTGTGGCATAATCCTGGCACTCTTCCAGTGATAATTGGGTGTATGCCTCCCTGGCTGCACCGGTCAATCTTAACTGGACCAGCTGGGCCCATTCCTCCTGTGGCCACTCCTTGATGCTGGCTACTTTTTCAAAGTGCTCGAAAAAGCTCTCTGCCTCTTCGGGAACAAACAAGGGAATGTCCTTCTCCCTAACCCTAACATCTGGTGGGTGTGATACCTGGGTGGTGCTCTCTGGCAACCCATGTTCAATCCTTTGCTCAGCCAAGGTTCTATTCGCTTCTATCTGCATTTGTTTTGTTCTCTCTTTTTCTTTTTCGACCTGGGCTTTTTCTTTTTCGACCTCTAGTCTTGCTTTCTCTTTTTCTTTCTCCTGTTCCAACTCCAGTTCTCTTACTCTGGTTTTCTCTTTTTCTTTCTCTTGTTCCAACTCCAGTTCCCTTATTCTGGTTTTCTCTTTTTCTACTTCCAGTCTGGTTTTCTCTTTTTCTACTTCCAGCCTGGTTTTTTCTTTTTCCTTCTCTGCTTCATTTTTCATCTGGAGTTCTAACTTCATCTTTTCCAGCTGGAACTGTCTCTCCTCACGCTGTTGTTGGATCTGGAGCTCTAACTGGAATCTCTCCAAGCTCATATTTCGGCTACTCCTACTACTGCGGCTACTCTTGCTGCTCCTACTCGATCCCTGGGATCTCACTTCATCCTGCCCATCATCCTCCTTTCCACTTTCAGCTCCTTTCTGGGCTCCTTGTTCTGCCGCTTCATTTTTGGCTCTTAACTGCCTCAGGATCTCATCCTTCATCCCAGCTACTTTAGATGCTTTCAACCTGATGCCACATTTTTCTGCTATTTGTTTCAATTGATCCCTCGTGCAACCTTCCAAGTCCTCAGGCTTGCCTGACTCCACAAACGCTTGCACCTTATCCATCTTGTCCTGTGAGTCTTCCCAAGAGAGAGAGTATACACCTACGGTCACGCAGTTTATTTCAGCAAAGGTGTACAAATCCATCTTGGACAGGGTGTGGGTGTGTCAGTTCACTCTCCTGGACACAGGCCCCCAATTTATTATAGACTGTGGGTTGGTTGGTGTTGTCGTCGTTGATCCTTCTCTATGGACAACCCAACCCACAACTCGGCAGAGTGCTTATACTAGGAGATCACCCTTGGCGCTTCTGGCTCTTGGAGAGGGGCTCAACGTCACACGTTTAGGGGATGCGGCTCCAACACTTAGCCTCGTTGTCACGTGCACACACCCACTCGAGCCGCTGTGACTCCCCACTCTCTCCTTATGAGATATGATCTCCTCAATCCCCTATGACTTACTAGTATTACCTCTTACCCTGTCCACAGCAGTGGTTCTTGGTTCTTTCTCTCTCTCTCTCCTTCTTCACTACTTCCTGGGAAGCCTCACTAGGACAAGGGCAAACACCAGCAAATTGTGACACATTTACTGGACAAAGCACATACACGATACATACACACATATAATAATAATGAATCCTATACTCTATAATATCACAATCAGGTTGCACTCCAACACCATCAGAACTCTATTATCAGCTTATCAAGTGGTATCCTATCTCCTGGTTCACCACCTGATACTATTAACCTCCTCAAGTTGGTCAAGCCTACATACACTGTTGCACTCTCAGCAAGATAATGTATATATAGAAAATCAGCATTTGAATGCAATAACATATACCAGCATAAATGTTCATTGATACTCCAGTATAAAAAACTTCTTGACGTAAGAATGCCAACAGTCACTCACCTCTCACTGCGTCTTGCACGCTACTGACAACCAAACACTATCAACTCCCTATAAGTAATCCACCAGAACTTCCCCTTCCACCTCTGGAAGTTCACTACCCTAATATCCTTAGGTTCTTCCGGGCTTCACTACCAGGATCCTCTGCAGCTCCTCCAGGCTGCTATCATGAAGTTTCCTTGAGCAACTACGGTGCTTCACCCTTCTGCTAGGGTCCTCCACAGCTCTCTTGGCTGCTACACCATGAAGTTTCCCCGAGCAACTATGGTGCTTCTCCACCTCTACAGAAGCACGTGACACTCCTCTTCACTGCTGCTTCTCCTCACAGCTCGAGGTCCTCTGCTCCACTACCTTGGAGTCTCATCAGCTACTTCATCTGCTGGCTTCGAAGTTCTCAGCAACTTCTTCCCCAAAGAACAAACCTGCAACCCATCGACGCTCCAATAAAATGTTCCCCTTTAACACATAAACAAAAATAACCACACAATATGCTTGCCTCAAACCTCTATCTGTCCTCTACATACAGTGAGAGTGGACTCCCCCGTTTTGGGCGGGTCCATACTCCACCTCGCCTGGCGGCGGTCCTCACTCGCAGGGAGGGTCTTCCTACATCCGGAGCCAGGCTCCCTCAGTCGTCCGCCAGCGCTCAGAGGGGGCGGACGTCGCTCCGTGTTCCTCCCTCTTCACTCTCCTATTTCAGGCTTTCTGCCTTATTAAAACATGTCTAACTTATAAAATAAACATCGCTACTGTCGCTGGGCACACGACCAACTACAAGTGATCACTATGAACTGGCGTATATCGTGCTTACCACAGATTAACTGATCGAGGGCGCTTTCCCTCTGACGGCGTCTGGTCAGGGCGCTCCACACAGCCCACGAAAATGCCTCTGAGTAGCTTATTAAACTCTCCTCGCCGTCCAAGACTTGACACCACAACGTTCTCAGCTCAATTCCACAGCTGGCACGTCTGCACACTTCTCTTCTCTTAGAGATATATCACTAGGGGTTCCCTTCTGGCGGGAGCTCAAACGGAGCGCGGCTTCCCCCTGCGATGTCTGGCACTCAAGTGAGGTCAAGGTCCTCCGGAAGCGAGCCTCACGCCTCCAGCAAAATGTCCACATCTCCTAGCCAGTCATTTATCTATTTCCTTACTTACTGCCCATAATCTTAAATTGTTTTACATATCCAACCAGCCATTTTTCATATGGGTTATCACCTCAATATTTGCTAGACCTTCTAGTTAGGTCAGGCTTGACGAATAACTCTCAAGGAGGGAGACTCGTTTCTCCTGTAGGCTGAGATCATAACACCACACTGTGGTGGTAGTGTGGTGGTGATCACTGTCCACACTGTGGTGGTGGTTACTGTCCACACTGTGGTGGTGGTTACTGTCCACACTGTGGTGGTGGTCACTGTCCACACTGTGGTGGTGGTCACTGTCCACACTGTGGTGGTGGTCACTGTCCACACTGCGGTGGTGGTCACTGTCCACACTGTGGTGGTAGTGTGGTGGTGATCACTGTCCACACTGTGGTGGTGGTCACTGTTCACACTGTGGTGGTGGTCACTGTCCACACTGTGGTGGTGGTCACTGTCGACACTGTGGTTGTAGTGTGGTGGTGGTCGCTGTCCACACTGCGGTCGTGGTGTGGTGGTGGTCACTGTACACACTGTGGTGGTAGTGTGGTGGTGGTCACTGTCCACACTGTGGTTGTAGTGTGGTGGTGGTCACTGTCCACACTGTGGTGGTGGTCACTATCTACACTGTGGTGGTAGTGTGGTGGTGGTCACTGCCCAAACTGTGGTGGTGGTTACTGCCCACACTGTGGTGGTGGTCACTGTCCTCACTGTGGTGGTGGTTACTGTCCACACTGTGGTGGTGGTCACTGTCCACACTGTGGTGGTAGTGTGGTGGTGGTCACTGTCCACACTGTGGTGGTAGTGTGGTGGTGGTCACTGTCCACACTTTGGTGGTGGTCACTGTCCACACTGTGGTGGTGGTCACTGTCCACACTGTGGTGGTGGTCACTGTCCACACTGTGGTGGTGGTTACTGTCCACACTGTGGTGGTGGTCACTGTCCACACTGTGGTGGTGGTCACTGTCCACACTGTGGTGGTGGTTACTGCCCACACTGTGGTGGTCACTGTCCACACTGTGGTGGTGGTTACTGCCCACACTGTGGTGGTCACTGTCCACACTGTGGTGGTAGTGTAGTGGTGGTCACTGTCCACACTGTGGTGGTAGTGTGGTGGTGGTCACAGTCCACACTGTGGTGGTAGTGTGGTGGTGGTCACTGTCCACACTGTGGTGGTAGTGTGGTGGTGGTCACTGTCCACACTGTGGTGGTGATCACTATATACACTGTGGTGGTAGTCACTGTCCACACTGTGGTGGTGACTGTCCACACTGTGGTGGTGGTCACTATCTACACTGTGGGGGTGGTCACTGTCCACACTGTGGTGGTGGTCACTGTCCACACTGTGGTGGTGGTCACTGTCCACACTGTGGTGGTAGTTACTGTCCACACTGTGGTGGTGGTTACTGTCCAGACTGTGGTGGTGGTGTGGTGGTGGTCACTGTCCACACTGTGGTGGTGATCACTATATACACTGTGGTGGTGGTCACTGTCCACACTGTGGTGGTCACTGTCCACACTGTGGTGGTGGTCACTATCTACACTGTGGGGGTAGTTACTGTCCACACTGTGGTGGTGGTTACTGTCCACACTGTGGTGGTGGTCACTGTCCACACTGTGGTGATGATCACTATATACACTGTGGTGGTGGTCACTGTCCACACTGTGGTGGTCACTGTCCACACTGTGGTGGTGGTCACTATCTGCACTGTGGGGGTGGTCACTGTCCACACTGTGGTGGTGGTCACTGTCCACACTGTGGTGGTGGTCACTGTCCACACTGTGGTGGTAGTTACTTTCCACACTGTGGTGGTGGTTACTGTCCACACTGTGGTGGTGGTCACTGTCCACACTGTGGTGATGATCACTATATACACTGTGGTGGTGGTCACTGTCCACACTGTGGTGGTCACTGTCCACACTGTGGTGGTGGTCACTATCTGCACTGTGGGGGTGGTCACTGTCCACACTGTGGTGGTGGTCACTGTCCACACTGTGGTGGTGGTCACTGTCCACACTGTGGTGGTAGTTACTTTCCACACTGTGGTGGTGGTTACTGTCCACACTGTGGTGGTGGTGTGGTGATGGTCACTGTCCACACTGTGGTGGTGGTGTGGTGGTGGATACTGTCCACACTGTGGTGGTGGTGTGGTGGTGGTCACTGTCCACACTGTGGTGGTCACTGTCCACACTGTGGTGGTGGTCACTGTCCACACTGTGGTGGTAGTTACTGTCCACACTCTGGTGGTGGTTACTGTCCACACTGTGGTGGTGGTCACTGTCCACACTGTGGTGGTGGTCACTGTCCACACTGTGGTGGTGGTCACTGTCCACACTGTGGTGGTGGTCACTGTCCACACTGTGGTGGTGGTCACTGTCCACACTGTGGTGGTGGTCACTGTCCACACTGTGGTGGTGGTCACTGTCCACACTGTGGTGGTGGTCACTGTCCACACTGTGGTGGTGGTCACTGTCCACACTGTGGTGGTGGTCACTGTCCACACTGTGGTGGTGGTCACTGTCCACACTGTGGTGGTGGTCACTGTCCACACTGTGGTGGTGGTCACTGTCCACACTGTGGTGGTGGTCACTGTCAACACTGTGGTGGTGGTCACTGTCCACACTGTGGTGGTGGTCACTGTCCACACTGTGGTGGTGGTCACTGTCCACACTGTGGTGGTGGTCACTGTCCACACTGTGGTGGTGGTCACTGTCCACACTGTGGTGGTGGTCACTGTCCACACTGTGGTGGTGGTCACTGTCCACACTGTGGTGGTGGTCACTGTTCATACTGTGGTGGTGGTCACTGTCCACACTGTGGTGGTGGTCACTGTCCACACTGTGGTGGTGGTGTGGTGGTGGTCACTGTCCACACTGTGGTGGTAATGTGGTGGTGATCACTGTCCACACTGTGGTGGTGGTGTGGTGGTGGTCACTGTCCACACTGTGGTGGTAGTGTGGTGGTGATCACTGTCCACACTGTGGTGCTGGTTGTTACGTACTCCTAGCAGAATACGTATATAAATTTAAAATAAATTTTATTTTATTTTATCATTGCATGTATATGTACACACATTGTGTTTTTTGGGTAAATTGTCGTATGGTGTGGCAGCGTCAGTGGACAGGAGCGCGGTTGCCTTTGCACACGTCTATTACCTGATTGATACGGGAAAGCTGGACCTGTTCAGTTTGAGAGTTCCAGATGTCACTTTTATTTAGTTAGGAAATTGTTTAATTCCTGCAATTAAACAAGTGGCATTGTACTTATATATTTTGTAAGTAACTATTATCTGTAATTTGCATTCTTGTGTGTTTTGAGAACAAGTGGTTGTTCAATTAGTTTTAAATATTAAAAAGTCCTTAGTTTCCATCCCTCATCCTGGGATGAGGCAGACGGGAGGTGAGAATGTGGGTAGCGCCAGAGCGAGAGTCAGTAGCTGATACGGGACCAGAGGAGTAACATGTGGGAGATAAGTCTGTTCATTTCTTGTTGTGCCATATCATATCATATCATATTATATTATATTATATTAAGGGAAATGACAAAATTTTGGTTTGTTGTATAAGTTAACTTTACCATCTGTGTTTTTACATTATACTGTCTTGAATATATATCTATATAATATTTTGTATCTATTCTTCAGTCCTAAAGGAAGAGTTTTATTTATGTGCTCATTACTTATCAAGGGGTTATACTGGTGACGCGTTTTAGAGAGCAGCAGTGGTATCCCTAGACGTAATTAAAGCTTGGCTGCTGTAGGGTCACGAGCCGTAACGAACGATAGGTAACAAAGAGTTATGGGGGCCTGTGCCGGGAAATATTGTTCCCACTTAACCTTAATTATGCTAATCTAACCTTGCCTTCCTAGGTACCATTGTGTCAAGTGTCTGTGTGTTTCTTAAGAACTATTCCATGTGCCAAGCAAGCTTTCCTGTGTGTCAAGTAACAACGTTCACGATTTTGAGGTAAGTCATCCTATATATTTTGTTTGTGCAGTGAGGCCAAGCGAATTTTCAGTGTGGTGACAATTTTACAGTGAAGTGTAGTGCAGTGCCATTGTTTTAATTATTGTTGTGAATCAAGTGCCAAGTGTTAGTAACGATGGAGGAGAAAGTTGCAGCGTTGGTGGCTCACCCAGATTTTGAAAGGATTCAGAGCCTTAAAAAGACTGAGTTAATACAAATGGCAAATCAGTTGGATTTGACCGCCAACAATAGAATGGTTAAAGCCCAAATATTGAAAGTCATTGTGACACATTTTGTTGAGAATGGAGAGTTAGATGAAGAAATTCTAGAAGAGTTAAAAGAGGAGTCGAGTGATCAGATGACATTAAAGCGTCTTGAGTTAGAAGCGCAAATAGCCAATGCTAAGCTTGAAGCTCAAAAAGAACAGAGAATATTAGAGGCTGAAGCTCGTCAAAGAGAGATTGAAGCTCAACAGCAACAGCAAATATTAGAGGTTGAAGCTCAGCGGAGGGAGCTTGAGACTAGACGTTTAGAAATTGAGGCACAGTTGAAAATAGAAGCCACAAAAAAGCAACAAGCCGAGGAACAAACTAGGCAATTAGAGATTCAACAACAAATGGCTGACACTAACTTCAGGCTTGAAACACAGCGTATGGCAGCTGGGCATGGAAATACTAGTAATGTTTCAATAAATAGTGATAATAATCCCATCAGGACGCATAAGTATATAGAGTTACCAAAGTTCAATGAGGAGGATCCTGAGGTTTTCTTTGCACATTTTTATAAAATTGCCATCAGTATGAACTGGCCAAGGGATCAGTGGGTAGCCATTATGCAGTCTCAATTTAAGGGGCGTAGTCAGGAGGTTTTTACATCCCTACCTGACGCTCATAGTTTTGATTACGAATTTGTAAAGAAAAGCATCTTAAATGCTTATCAATTAAATCCAGAGGCACACAGGCAAAAGTTTAGAAATCTAAGGAGGACAAGTGATCAGACAATAGCAGATTTTACTCGTCAGAAGACGAATTTTTGTAACAGATGGTTAAAGTCACTTTCAGTCACTGACTTTGATGCTTTAAAGAATCTTCTTATAATGAAAGAAGTATTGTCATGTCTCCCAGACCAGTTGTCTACTTTTATGGCAGAACAAAAGAATGTAACAGACATTTATGAGCTGTCAAAGCTCGCGGATGAGCATGAGTTGTTGACTAAGGCCCAGTTTACGGCCACTTCACCTAAGTCTAGTCGTAGAGTAAATTATAATGCTCACCGAACTCCTTATCAGAATCCATCCAGTCCTAGTACTCCAGTTACTCCCATGAGCTCTTCTCTTACAAAACCTAACCCTGCTACTTCATTGTCAGGAATGTCAAATAATAATAAGGTTATTTCTAAACCTACAGTTGGTTCTACCAGTGTGTCCACTGTAAGGTCCTGTTCCCATTGTAAGAGAAAAGGCCATGGAATTCATTCATGTTTTATATTGCACCCTGAGTTACGACCAACTGGTCTCATTTATTGCAGAGGTGTGCAAAATAAACTTACTAATAAACATGTAACTGTAAACCCCAATTGGGTGAAACAGTATTCACCATATATGTCTTCAGGTGAAGTTTTGTGTATTAATGGGAAGTGGAAGCCAGTGGTTATTCTTCGTGATACAGGTGCTTCCCAAACCATAATTTCATCCAGTATTCTTTCTGATGTTGAAAAGAAAGAGACAGGAAAGTTTGTTGTTCTTCAGAGTGTTGCAGGATGTAAAACTGTACCTCTAATAGACATTAATTTCAGATCCACCATTACACCACGTTTATGCACTGTGGGTGTTAGTACACAGTTGCCCATCCCAGGTGTGGATGTTATATTGGGTAATGATGTGGCCATAAATCATGTTGTGGGTGAGATTGATCCCCGTTTGTATAAACAGCCAGTTGCAGACCATGTTTATTCTGCCTGTGCTGAAGTTAGTTCTATGAATGGACCTGTTGTAGAAGATGGTTTTGTCCATTCTACCTGTGCTGATGTCAGTACTAATATAAATCCAGTTGTCAGTTCTGATGTTACTCAAGCATTTGTTCCAGTAACCAGTACCCCTTCAGTGGAGAAGTGGGATGTGGTTGTTCCAGATTCCTGTGTGGCCGATTTAGTTGTTGAGAGTAAGCCTGATACTATGACTCTGCTTTATTCCAATAAATTGGGAAAGGATGTCCATGTACCATTGTCTTGCCCGCTCACTACGAACGTTGTGCCAGGAGTTGAGAGAAACTTAAAAGCCACGACTCTGTACTCCAGCCAAGTGAATGGTTTAGGACAAGATGTTGGGTTGGCAGAAGTATTCCCGCTCACTCCAAGTTTAGAATCAGTTGTCGAGAGTAAGTCCGTTGTGGAGGCCCCGCCTCACCCTAGTCAAGGTGATATAATAGGGGAGGAGGTCAAACTACCTGTTACTTGCCCGCTCGCTTCAGATTCCCTTCATTTAAGTGCTTTGAGTAGAACTGACCCTAAGATTTCAGAGAGAAGCAAGGAGACAGTCTGTACTGTAGATCCAGTTTTGGAGAGTGTGGGAAAGCAGCCAGAGGATCAGCTTCTGTTGAGTAGATGGAGACCCATTGAGCCTCCCTCTTCAGTTGTCTGTGAGGATGTGACCCAGCTTGGTAGTGATATTATTGATTGTGAGCAGACAGTACTCCAAGCAGCTCCAGAAGTCATGGGAGGAAATTTTGGTAAAATCATTAAGAGTGGTAAAGTAGCATTTGGATCTAAGTTGCGGAGTTGTGATTCTTATTCTATGTGGAGTAAGTATTTCTCATTGTGTACATTGAGTCAGAGTGTGTGTAGGATGTTGAAATCTACTTTTATTCTGCAGGAGCCATTTTCTTGTGAAGTAATGGACTGTGGGACATCTTTGTCAAGCCTTGTGGTTGAGCAGAGAGAGTTTACTCAAGTAGGTTGTGCACCCAGCAGTTCTGAGGAAGTGGTGAGTTATGCTAGAGCAGTGTCTCTATATTCAGATCCAGTTAATTTTGATGCACGAGTGATAAAAGTGTATGTTCCACTTAAGTGTGGTGTTGACTTTCAGAGTCATATTGGAGTTGACTTTCAGAGTCATATTGTGGGTGAAGGATTAAATCATACTGGGGAGCAGATGTTTGAGGCTCCAGGTGTGTATTTCAAGTTGGAGGATAAGGTTATCCTACCTAGAGTTAATCATTGTGAAGGGTTACAGATTATCCTTGGGCGTTTCCCAGGTAATCTGCTGTTCGTCTTCAAGATGTTAAGACCCTTCAACCTCTTGGTTGATTGGTTGTCATCAGACGTAAATCACTTGGGAAGTGATGGTGAGGATTGTAAAGTTTTCGGCATGTTTTATTTAGTCTTTTGGAAGACTAGACGGTTGATGAAAGTGTGTGTTGTGTTCAAGTTCACCATCAGAGGGTGTGAACTTGTCTTGAGAGTTATGATTGAGATATGGTGCCTAGGCATATGCCTGTTTTCTTTCACTGATCGTTATGACAGAGTTATGAGGAAATTGATTTCTGTGTTCCTTATGGATCATCTGAGTCAGTTCGATCAGGTAGTCTTTGCACTTATCTTGGGTTGTATTTCTTGGTTTGAAGGTCAAAGTTTTGCTAAGTCGGTGTCTTGTGTTTCGGAAGGTTCTATGAATGGGAAAGTTTTATGCATAATTGTGAGGTTTAATGCTAAATTCTCTAATTTTAGTATCCATTGGGCGAGAGTATGTGTTCCACAGAGGATCAAGAGTGATGAAGAGCAGATGTCTGTGTCAGAGCATACCCAGGAGAAGTCCCAAATCTACTCAACATCCAGTCAGCTTCATTTTAGCAGTTCAGCTCCAGAAAAAAGGAGTAATGGAAAATGGAGTCTGTCTTGGAAAAATTCACCATGTGGAAAAGGAATCACATGGAAAAATGAAACTGATTTTGGAGAAATAGTAGAAACATATGAAAAGCAAAATTGCCATGATAACTGTGTGAAAGCAGCTACCTTTATTGACAATTCTATTCATGCTAATGATACTGTTGTAGATAGAAGTGTGAAATATGATCTGAAACAAAGTGAAATAAATGAGATAGTACCTTGGAGAGATAAATTTGCATACTCCAGTGACACATATGTAGAACATAGTCATAAGACTGAAATTTCTGAGTTTCCTGTAAAACTATATTTGGAGTGTTTTCATTTTTGTCCAGAAATGTGTTCTAAGTACTTTTACATGTTTGGTGTAATTAATACCATAAATCTCAAGTGTCATACATTTTACTTTGAAAAAAATGCCATTGATCTTCAATCTATTGCATTTTTTTTTCTTGGAGGTGGAAGTGTTACGTACTCCTAGCAGAATACGTATATAAATTTAAAATAAATTTTATTTTATTTTATCATTGCATGTATATGTACACACATTGTGTTTTTTGGGTAAATTGTCGTATGGTGTGGCAGCGTCAGTGGACAGGAGCGCGGTTGCCTTTGCACACGTCTATTACCTGATTGATACGGGAAAGCTGGACCTGTTCAGTTTGAGAGTTCCAGATGTCACTTTTATTTAGTTAGGAAATTGTTTAATTCCTGCAATTAAACAGGTGGCATTGTACTTATATATTTTGTAAGTAACTATTATCTGTAATTTGCATTCTTGTGTGTTTTGAGAACAAGTGGTTGTTCAATTAGTTTTAAATATTAAAAAGTCCTTAGTTTCCATCCCTCATCCTGGGATGAGGCAGACGGGAGGTGCGAATGTGGGTAGCGCCAGAGCGAGAGTCAGTAGCTGATACGGGACCAGAGGAGTAACATGTGGGAGATAAGTCTGTTCATTTCTTGTTGTGCCATATCATATCATATCATATTATATTATATTATATTAAGGGAAATGACAATATTTTGGTTTGTTGTATAAGTTAACTTTACCATCTGTGTTTTTACATTATACTGTCTTGAATATATATCTATATAATATTTTGTATCTATTCTTCAGTCCTAAAGGAAGAGTTTTATTTATGTGCTCATTACTTATCAAGGGGTTATACTGGTGACGCGTTTTAGAGAGCAGCAGTGGTATCCCTAGACGTAATTAAAGCTTGGCTGCTGTAGGGTCACGAGCCGTAACGAACGATAGGTAACACTGGTCACTATCTACACTGTGGTGGTGGTCACTGCCCACACTGTGGTGGTCACTGCCCACACTGTGGTGGTCACTGCCCACACTGTGGTGGTGGTTACTGCCCACACTGTGGTGGTGGTCACTGTCCACACTGTGGTGGTGGTTACTGTCCACACTGTGGTGGTGGTCACTGTCCACACTGTGGTGGTAGTGTGGTGGTGGTCACTGTCCATACTGTGGTGGTAGTGTGGTGGTGGTCACTGTCCACACTGTGGTGGTGGTCACTGTCCACACTGTGGTGGTCACTGTCCACACTGTGGTGGTGGTCACTGTCCACACTGTGGTGGTGGTTACTGTCCACACTGTGGTGGTGGTCACTGTCCACACTGTGGTGGTGGTGTGGTGGTGGTCACTGTCCACACTGTGGTGGTGGTCACTGTCCACACTGTGGTGGTGGTTACTGCCCACACTGTGGTGGTCACTGTCCACACTGTGGTGGTAGTGTGGTGGTGGTCACTGTCCACACTGTGGTGGTAGTGTGGTGGTGGTCACTGTCCACACTGTGGTGGTAGTGTGGTGGTGGTCACTGTCCACACTGTGGTGGTGATCACTATATACACTGTGGTGGTGGTCACTGTCCACACTGTGGTGGTCACTGTCCACATTGTGGTGGTGGTCACTATCTACACTGTGGGGGTGGTCACTGTCCACACTGTGGTGGTGGTCACTGTCCACACTGTGGTGGTGGTCACTGTCCACACTGTGGTGGTAGTTACTGTCCACACTGTGGTGGTGGTTACTGTCCACACTGTGGTGGTGGTGTGGTGGTGGTCACTGTCCACACTGTGGTGGTGATCACTATATACACTGTGCTGGTGGTCACTGTCCACACTGTGGTGGTCACTGTCCACACTGTGGTGGTGGTCACTATCTGCACTGTGGGGGTGGTCACTGTCCACACTGTGGTGGTGGTCACTGTCCACACTGTGGTGGTGGTCACTGTCCACACTGTGGTGGTAGTTACTTTCCACACTGTGGTGGTGGTTACTGTCCACACTGTGGTGGTGTGGTGGTGGTCACTGTCCACACTGTGGTGGTGGTGTGGTGGTGGATACTGTCCACACTGTGGTGGTGGTGTGGTGGTGGTCACTGTCCACACTGTGGTGGTCACTGTCCACACTGTGGTGGTGGTCACTGTCCACACTGTGGTGGTAGTTACTGTCCACACTGTGGTGGTGGTTACTGTCCACACTGTGGTGGTGGTCACTGTCCACACTGTGGTGGTAGTGTGGTGGTGGTCACTGTCCACACTGTGGTGGTAGTGTGGTGGTGGTCACTGTCCACACTGTGGTGGAAGTGTGGTGGTGGTCACTGTCCACACTGTGGTGGTGATCACTATATACACTGTGGTGGTGGTCACTGTCCACACTGTGGTGGTCACTGTCCACATTGTGGTGGTGGTCACTATCTACACTGTCGGGGTGGTCACTGTCCACACTGTGGTGGTGGTCACTGTCCACACTGTGGTGGTGATCACTGTCCACACTGTGGTGGTAGTTACTGTCCACACTGTGGTGGTGGTGTGGTGGTGGTCACTGTCCACACTGTGGTGGTGGTCACTGTCCACACTGTGGTGGTGGTTACTGCCCACACTGTGGTGGTCACTGTCCACACTGTGGTGGTAGTGTGGTGGTGGTCACTGTCCACACTGTGGTGGTAGTGTGGTGGTGGTCACTGTCCACACTGTGGTGGTAGTGTGGTGGTGGTCACTGTCCACACTGTGGTGGTGATCACTATATACACTGTGGTGGTGGTCACTGTCCACACTGTGGTGGTCACTGTCCACATTGTGGTGGTGGTCACTATCTACACTGTGGGGGTGGTCACTGTCCACACTGTGGTGGTGGTCACTGTCCACACTGTGGTGGTGGTCACTGTCCACACTGTGGTGGTAGTTACTGTCCACACTGTGGTGGTGGTTACTGTCCACACTGTGGTGGTGGTGTGGTGGTGGTCACTGTCCACACTATGGTGGTGATCACTATATACACTGTGCTGGTGGTCACTGTCCACACTGTGGTGGTCACTGTCCACACTGTGGTGGTGGTCACTATCTGCACTGTGGGGGTGGTCACTGTCCACACTGTGGTGGTGGTCACTGTCCACACTGTGGTGGTGGTCACTGTCCACACTGTGGTGGTAGTTACTTTCCACACTGTGGTGGTGGTTACTGTCCACACTGTGGTGGTGTGGTGGTGGTCACTGTCCACACTGTGGTGGTGGTGTGGTGGTGGATACTGTCCACACTGTGGTGGTGGTGTGGTGGTGGTCACTGTCCACACTATGGTGGTCACTGTCCACACTGTGGTGGTGGTCACTGTCCACACTGTGGTGGTGGTCACTGTCCACACTGTGGTGGTGGTCACTGTCCATACTGTGGTGGTGGTCACTGTCCACACTGTGGTGGTGGTCACTGTCCACACTGTGGTGGTGGTCACTGTCCACACTGTGGTGGTGGTCACTGTCCACACTGTGGTGGTGGTCACTGTCCACACTGTGGTGGTGGTCACTGTCCACACTGTGATGGTGGTCACTGTCCACACTGTGGTGGTGATGTGGTGGTGGTCACTGTCCACACTGTGGTGGTTGTGTGGTGGTGATCACTGTCCACACTGTGGTGCTGGTCACTATCTACACTGTGGTGGTGGTCACTGCCCACACTGTGGTGGTCACTGTCCACACTGTGGTGGTGGTCACTGTCCACACTGTGGTGGTGGTTACTGTCAACACTGTGGTGGTGGTTACTGCCCACACTGTGGTGGTCACTGTACACACTGTGGTGGTAGTGTGGTGGTGGTCACTGTCCACACTGTGGTGGTGGTCACTATATACACTGTGGTGGTGGTCACTCCCCACACTCTGGTGGTCACTGTCCACACTGTGGTTGTGGTCACTGCCCACACTGTGTTGGTCACTGTCCACACTGTGGTGGTAGTTACTGTCCACACTGTGGTGGTGGTCACTGCCCACACTGTGGTGGTGGTCACTGTCCACACTGTGGTGGTGGTCACTGTCCACACTGTGGTGGTAGTGTGGTGGTGGTCACTGCCCACACTGTGGTGGTGGTCACTGTTCACACTGTGGTGGTGGTCACTGTCCACACTGTGGTGGTGGTCACTGTCCACACTGTGGTGGTGGTCACTGTCCACACTGTGGTGGTAGTCACTGTCCACACTGTGGTGGTAGTGTGGTGGTGATCACTGTCCACACTGTGGTGGTAGTGTGGTGGTGATCACTGTCCACACTGTGGTGGTGGTCACTGTCCACACTGTGGTGGTGGTCACTGTCCACACTGTGGTGGTGGTCACTGTCCACACTGTGGTGGTGGTCACTGTCCACACTGTGGTGGTGGTCACTGTCCACACTGTGGTGGTGGTCACTGTCCACACTGTGGTGGTAGTTACTGTCCACACTGTGGTGGTGGTTACTGTCCACACTGTGGTGGTGGTCACTGTCCACACTGTGGTGGTAGTGTGGTGGTGGTCACTGTCCACACTGTGGTGGTGGTCACTGTCCACACTGTGGTGGTGGTCACTGTCCACACTGTGGTGGTGGTCACTGTCCACACTGTGGTGGTGGTCACTGTCCATACTGTGGTGGTGGTCACTGTCCACACTGTGGTGGTGGTCACTGTCCACACTGTGGTGGTGGTCACTGTCCACACTGTGGTGGTGGTCACTGTCCACACTGTGGTGGTAGTTACTGTCCACACTGTGGTGGTGGTTACTGTCCACACTGTGGTGGTGGTCACTGTCAACACTGTGGTGGTGGTCACTGTCCACACTGTGGTGGTGGTCACTGTCCACACTGTGGTGGTGGTCACTGTCCACACTGTGGTGGTAGTGTGGTGGTGGTCACTGTCCACACTGTGGTGGTGGTCACTGTCCACACTGTGGTGGTGGTCACTGTCCACACTGTGGTGGTGGTCACTGTCCACACTGTGGTGGTGGTCACTGTCCACACTGTGGTGGTGATGTGGTGGTGGTCACTGTCCACACTGTGGTGGTTGTGTGGTGGTGATCACTGTCCACACTGTGGTGCTGGTCACTATCTACACTGTGGTGGTGGTCACTGCCCACACTGTGGTGGTCACTGTCCACACTGTGGTGGTTGTCACTGTCCACACTGTGGTGGTGGTTACTGTCAACACTGTGGTGGTGGTTACTGCCCACACTGTGGTGGTCACTGTACACACTGTGGTGGTAGTGTGGTGGTGGTCACTGTCCACACTGTGGTGGTGGTCACTATATACACTGTGGTGGTGGTCACTCCCCACACTTTGGTGGTCACTGTCCACACTGTGGTTGTGGTCACTGCCCACACTGTGGTGGTCACTGTCCACACTGTGGTGGTAGTTACTGTCCACACTGTGGTGGTGGTCACTGCCCACACTGTGGTGGTGGTCACTGTCCACACTGTGGTGGTGGTCACTGTCCACACTGTTGTGGTGGTCACTGTCCACACTGTGGTGGTGGTCACTGTCCACACTGTGGTGGTGGTCACTGTCCACACTGTGGTGGTGGTCACGGTCCACACTGTGGTGGTGGTCACTGTTCACACTGTGGTGGTGGTCACTGTCCACACTGTGGTGGTGGTCACTGTCCACACTGTGGTTGTGGTCATTGCCCACACTGTGGTGGTCACTGTCCACACTGTGGTGGTAGTTACTGTCCACACTGTGGTGGTGGTCACTGCCCACACTGTGGTGGTGGTCACTGTCCACACTGTGGTGGTGGTCACTGTCCACACTGTTGTGGTGGTCACTGTCCACACTGTGGTGGTGGTCACTGTCCACACTGTGGTGGTGGTCACTGTCCACACTGTGGTGGTGGTCACGGTCCACACTGTGGTGGTGGTCACTGTTCACACTGTGGTGGTGGTCACTGTCCACACTGTGGTGGTGGTCATTGTCCACACTGTGGTGGTGGTCACTGTCCACACTGTGGTGGTAGTCACTGTCCACAATGTGGTGGTAGTGTGGTGGTGATCACTGTCCACACTGTGGTGGTAGTGTGGTGGTGATCACTGTCCACACTGTGGTGGTGGTCACTGCCCACACTGTGGTGGTGGTCACTGTCCACACTGTGGTGGTGGTCACTGTCCACACTGTGGTGGTGGTCACTGTCCACACTGTGGTGGTGGTCACGGTCCACACTGTGGTGGTGGTCACTGTCCACACTGTGGTGGTGGTTACTGTCCACACTGTGGTGGTGGTTACTGTCCACACTGTGGTGGTGGTCACTGTCCACACTGTGGTGGTGGTCACTGTCCACACCGTGATGAAGCCGTGTGGTGTCGCCTCTGGTAATTAAGGAGAAATTGACGCTCAGGAATGATTCGATGGTGGGAGGTCGGTGGTGAGTGGATGAACTGTTACCACCGACGGGTTGTACTCATGCCCGAGCCACTTCTTGTGGTGGCTTAATCTTCATCAAGCAATCGGATGAAACGTGCCGTTCATGCATTTTATTTGGTTGATTGTTATTTGTGTATCAGATGTTCAGTAGTTGTTTATAATGTTATGCCGTGTGTGTACTCACCTAATTGTGCATGCGGGGGTTGAGCTCTGGGTCTTTGGTCCCGCCTCTCAACCGTAAATCAACTGATGTAGAGATTCCTGAGCCTACTGGGCTCTGTCATATATACATTTGAAACTGTGTATGGAATCAGCCTCCACCGCATTACTTCCTAGTGCATTCCATTTACTAACTACTTTGACACTGAAAAAGGTATTTTTAATGTCTGTGTGACTCTTTTGGGTACTGAGCTTCCACCTGTGTCCCCTTGTGCGTGTGCCACCCGTGTTAAATAATCCATCCTTGTCCACCCGGTCAATTCACCTGAGAATTTTGTATGTGGTGATCATGTCTCACCTAGCTCTTCTGTCTTCCAGCGACGTGAGGTGCAATTCACGTAGTCTGTCGTCATAACTCATGGTTCTTAGTTCTGGGACTAGCCTTGTGGCATACCTCTGAACTTTTTCCAGCTTCGTCTTGTGCTTGACTAGATAAGGGCTCCATGCTGGGGCTGCATACTCCAGGATTGACCTTACATATGTGGTATACAAGGTTTTGAAGGATTCCTTACACAGGTTTTTGAAAGCAGTTCTGATGTTAGCCAGCATCGCATAGGCCGCTGATGTTATTCTTTTGATGTGGGCTTCAGGAGACAGGTTTGGTGTGATGTCAACTCCCAGACCATTCGCTCTGTCCGCTTCGTGAAGGACTTCATCTCCCATTCGGTATCCAGTGACTGGCCTCCTAGTTCCTCCTCCTAGTTTTATTACCTTACATTTACTTGGGTTGAACTTTAGTAGCTACTTGTCAGACCGGTCCTTCAGTTTGTCTAGGTCATCTTGTAGCCTCATACTATCCTCCTCTGTCCTGATCCTCCTCATAATTTTTGCATCATCAGCAAACATCGAGAGGAAGGAGTCAATTCCTTCTGGAAGATCATTTACGTATATCAGAAACAGTATAGGTCCAAGGACTGATCCCTGGGGACTCCACTGGTGACTCCCCACCACTCCGAGACCTCACCCCTCACGGTGACTCGCTGTGTCCTGTTGCTTAGGTACTCTCTTATCCAGTGGAGTAACTTCCCTTTCACTCCTGCCTGCATTTCCAGTTTGTGCACTACTCTCTTATGTGGTGCAGGGTCAAAAGCTTTCTGGCAGTCCAGAAAAATGCAGTCTGCCCAGCCCTCTCTCTCTTCCCTGATTTTTGTTGCCTGGTCATAGAACTCAATTAATCCTGTTAGGCATGATTTACCATCTCTGAACCCATGCTGATGTTGTGTTACAAAGTTCCTCAGCTCCAGATGTTCCACTGGCTTTTTTCGCACAATCTTTTCCATCATTTTGCATGGAATGCAAGTTAGGGACACTGGCCTAACAGGAGGCACTGATTCAGTGCCTCCTGAATCTTTTTTTTTTTTTTATTGAGTTCCTCGCACACTTCCTTGTCGTTTGTAGTAAATCTTTCTGCCCCTATCCTCAGTTTCAATACCTGTTTCTTCACTGTTGTTTTCCTCCTGATGTGCTATGCAGCAGTTTGGGTTGAGTCTTTGCCTTGTTCGCTATGTCATTTTCATATTGCTTCTCTACCTCTCTCCTCACCCTGACGTATTCATTCCTGGCGCTCTGGTATCTTTCTCTGCTCTCTAGTGTTCTGTTGTTTCTATAGTTTATCTACCCCCTTTTAATTACCTGCTTTGCTAGCTTGCAACTCTGATTAAACCATGAGTTTCTCATCTCCATTTAATTTTTTTTCCTTTTGGACTGGGACGAACTTGTCTGCTGCCTCCTTACACTTCTGTATGATGTAGTCCATCATATCTTGAACCGTCTTTCCTCTGTTTCCCAAGCTATTTCCTTTTTCCACACACACACACACATTGTGTGTGTGTGTGTACTCACCTAGTTGTACTCACCTAGTTGTGTCTGCAGGATCGAGCATTGACTCTTGGATCCCGCCTTTCGAGCATCGGTTGTTTACAGCAATGACTCCTGTCCCATTTCCCTATCATACCTGGTTTTAAAATTATGAATAGTATTTGCTTCCACAACCTGTTCCTGAAGTGCATTCCATTTCTCCACTACTCTCACGCTAAAAGAAAACTTCCTAACATCTCTGTGACTCATCTGAGTTTCAAGCTTCCATCCATGTCCTCTCGTTCTGTTACTATTCCGTGTGAACATTTCGTCTATGTCCACTCTGTCAATTCCTCTGAGTATCTTATACGTTCCTATCATGTCCCCCCTCTCCCTTCTTCTTTCTAGTGTCGTAAGGCACAGTTCCCTCAGGCGCTCTTCATACCCCATCCCTCGTAGCTCTGGGACGAGTCTCGTTGCAAACCTCTGAACCTTTTCCAGTTTCATTATATGCTTCTTCAGATGGGGACTCCATGATGAGGCGGCATACTCTAAGACTGGCCTTACGTAGGCAGTGTAAAGCGCCCTAAATGCCTCCTTACTTAGGTTTCTGAATGATGTTCTAACTTTTGCCAGTGTAGAGTACGCTGCTGTCGTTATCCTATTAATATGTGCCTCAGGAGATAGATTAGGTGTTACGTCCACCCCCAGGTCTCTTTCACGCGTCGTTACAGGTAGGCTGTTCCCCTTCATTGTGTACTGTCCCTTTGGTCTCCTATCTCCTAGTCCCATTTCCATAACTTTACATTTGCTCGTGTTGAATTCTAGTAGCCATTTCTCTGACCATCTCTGCAATCTGTTCAGGTCCTCTTGGAGGATCCTGCAATCCTCATCTGTCACAACTCTTCTCATCAACTTTGCATCATCCGCAAACATCGACATGTAGGACTCTACGCCTGTAAACATGTCTTTAACATATACAAGAAATAGAATTGGTCCCAGCACCGATCCTTGTGGTACTCCACTTGTTACTGTTCGCCAGTCCGACTTCTCGCCCCTTACCGTAACTCTTTGGCTCGTTCCTGTTAGGTAGTTCCTTATCCATTCTAGGACCTTTCCCCCCACCCCCGCCTGCCTCTCGAGCTTGAACAGCAGTCTCATGTGCGGTACTGTATCAAAGGCTTTTTGGCAGTCCAGAAATATGCAGTCTGCCCAACCATCTCTGTCCTGTCTTATCCTCGTTATTTTATCATAGAATTCCAGAAGGTTTGTTTGGCACGATTTCCCTGTCCAGAACCCATGTTGATGTTTGTTCACAAACCTAATGTTCTCCAGGTGTGCAACCAGTCGTAGCCTAATTATTCTTTCCAGTATTTTACAGGGGATGCTTGTCAGTGATACAGGTCTGTAGTTAAGTGCCTCCTCCCTATCTCCTTTCTTGAAGATCGGCACGACATTTGCCTTCTTCCAGCAACTGGGCAATTCTCCTGACATAAGTGACTCATTAAAGATCATTGCCAGAGGCACGCTGAGGGCCTGTGCTGCTTCTTTTAGTATCCACGGTGATACTTTGACTGGTCCAACTGCTTTAGTTGCATCTAGAGTTGTCAACTATTTCATTACCTCCTCTGCTGTCACCTCTATATCTGATAGTCTTTCATCTAGGGTAACCCCTTCCAACAATGGGAGCTGCTCAGGCTCGGTAGTGAACACTCCATGGAAACTGGCATTCAGTGCCTCGCAGATTTCCTTGTCACTTTCAGTATATGCCCCCTCTGTCTTCCTTAGTCTTGTCACTTGGTCGTTCACCGACATTTTTCTTCTTATATGACTGTGTAGTAACTTAGGTTGTTTTTTCGCTTTGATTGCAATATCGTTCTCATAGTCCCTTTCCGATGTTCGTCTTATGTTAATGTAATCGTTCCTAGCTCTGTTGTATCTGCTTCTGTTGTCCTCTGTTCTTTGTCTTCTGTACTTCCTCCACTCCCGCCTGCTGGCCATTTTTGCTTCCTGACACTGTCTATTAAACCATGGGTTATTATATTCCTTCTTATTTTTTCCCTTTACCTTTGGTATAAATCTCTCTTCGGCCTCCTGGCATTTCTGTATGACTAGGTCCATCATATCTTGGACTGTTTTTCCTCTAATTTCTTCCTCCCACTGCACTTCACCCAGATAGTCCCTTATCCTCATATAGTCCCCTTTCCTGTAGTCAGCTCTCCTTTCCCAGATCTCTTGTCCCATGGTCATAAGTTTGAATTCCATCATGTAGTCAAAGACTAGGACACAATGGTCACTGGCCCCTAGAGGTATTTCATGCTCTAAATTCTCGATATCTTCTACGTTCTGGGTGAAAATCAGGTCTAATAGGCTCGGTGCATCTCCTCCTCTTTCCCTTGTGTCTTCCTTCACATGTTGTGTCAGGAAATTCCTGTCTATAACATCTACTAATTTTGCTCCCCACGTTTCGTCCCCTCCATGGGGATTCCTTGATTCCCAATTTATCTCTCTATGATTTAGGTCCACCATGATCAGCAGCTTCGCTCTCATTCTGTGGGCTAGTGTTGCTGCCTTCTGCAGTTCATCTATACATGCTTTGTTGTTGTCATCATACTCCTGCCTGGGTCTTCTACTGTTTGGTGGGGGATTGTAGATTACCAAGATCACAATCTTCATCCCATCTACTGTCAGAGTTCCATGTATGAAGCTTGTGCACTCATTGGTAACTCGATTTCCCAGGTCTTCAAACTTCCATTTCCGCTTTATTAGGAGTGCTACTCCCCCTCCCCGTCTCTGTGTCCTCTCTTTTCGTATCACCTGGTACCCTTCAGGAAAGATTGCATCTGAGATCACGTCATTAATTTTAGTTTCCACAATTGCAACTATGTCAGGATCTGCTTCACTCACTCTTTCTTTTATCTCTTCTGCTTTATTAGATACCCCATCAGCATTGGTGTACCAAACCTTGAGATTCTTCATGGAAACTCTTGTACCAGAGTTCTCCCTTTCTCTGGGGGTCTGGGGGGATCTGGGGGATGTCTGGGGGGTGACTGGGGGCAGAGGGGATCTGTGGGATCTGGGGGGTGTCTGGGGGATGACTGGGGGCGGGGAGGGTCCGGGGGATGTCCGGGGGGATCCGGGGGGGTGTCTGGGGGGGTCCGGGGGGTGTATGGGGGGTGAAAGAGTTCAGGAGGGGTGCTTGGGGGGCTACTGGGGGCTGGGCCCCCTGTAGCCCAGTGTGTGTGTGTGTGTGTGTGTGTGTGTGTGTGTGTGTGTGTGTGTGTGTGTGTGTGTGTGTGTGTGTGTGTGTGTGTGTACGTACTCGCCTAGTTATACTCACCTAATTGTGCTTGTAGGAGTTGAGCTTTGGCTCTTTGGTCCCGCCTCTCAACCGTCAATCAACTGGTGTACAGATTCCTGAGCCTACTGGGCTCTATCATATCTACATTTAAAACTGTGTATGGAGTCAGCCTCCACCACATCACTGCCAAATGCATTCCACCTGTTAACTTCTCAAACACTGAAAAAGTTCTTTCTAACGTCCCTGTGGCTTATTTGGGTACTCAGTTTTCACCTATGTCCCTTGTTCGTGTACCACCAGTGTTAAATAGTTTATCCTTGTTTACCCTGTCAGTACCCCTGAGGATTTTGTAGGTAGTGACCATATCTCCCCTTATTCTTCTGTCTAGGGGCCTCGTAGCCTGGTGGATAGCGTGCAGGACTCGTAATTCTGTGGCGCGGGTTCGATTCCCGCACGAGGCAGAAACAAATGGGCAAAGTTCTTTCACCCTGAATGCCCCTGTTACCTAGCAGTAAATAGGTACCTGGGAGTTAGTCAGCTGTCACGGGCTGCTTCCTGGGGGTGGAGGCCTGGTCGAGGACCGGGCCGCGGGGACACTAAAACCCCGAAATCATCTCAAGATAATCTCAAGATAATCTTTCCAGTGTCGTAAGGTGCATCTCTCGCATCCTTTCCTCGTAACTCGTGCCTCTTAGCCCCGGGACTAGTCTAGTGGCATACCTTTGAACTTTTTCCAGCTTCATCTTGTGCTTGACAAGGTACAGGTTTCATGCTGGGGCCGCATACTCCAGGATTGGTCTTACATATGTGGTATACAAGATTCTGAATGATTCCTTATTCTGGTTTCTGAATGTTGTTCTGATGTTAGCCAGTCTCGCATATGCCGCAGACGTAATTCTTTTTATGTGGGTTTCAGGAGACAGGTTTGGTGTGATATCAACTCCTAGATCTTTCTCTCTGTTCGTTTCATAAAGTACTTCATCTCCCATTCTATATCCTGTGTCTGGCCTTCTGTTTTCGCCGCCTAGTTTCATTACTTTTCATTTACTTGGGTTGAACTTGAGCAGCTATTTGTTGGACAATTCATTCAATCTATCCAGGTCATCTTGTAGCCTCCTACTATCCTCCTCTGTTGCAATCCTCGTCATAATTTTTGTGTCATCAGCAAACATTGAGAGAAACGAGTCTATACCCTCCGGGAGATCATTTACATATATATGAAACCGTATAGGTCCAAGGACTGACCCCTGCGGGACTCCAATTGTGACGTCTTGCTAATCCGAGACCTCACCCCTCACAGTGACTCGTCTTCAGTTGCTTAGGTACTCCCTTATCAAATGGAGTACCTTCCGTTTCACTCCAGCCTGCATCTCCAGCTTTTTCACTAGCCTCTTGTGTGGCACTGTATCAAAGGCTTTCTGGCAATCCAAAAATATGCAGTCTGCCTATTCCTCTCTTTCTTGCCTGATTTTTGTTGCCTGGTCGTAGAATTCAATTATCCCTGTGAGGCAGGACTTTCCATCCCTGAACCCATGTTGATGCTATGGTACAAAGTTCTTTCGCACTAGATGTTCCACTAGCTTTCTTCGCACAATCTTCTCCATCAGCTTGCATGGTATGCAGGTTAGGTACACTGGCCTGTAGTTCAGTGCCTCCTGTCTATCCCCTTTCTTATATATCGGGACTACATTAGCTGCTTTCCAAATTTCTGGCAGTTCTCCTGTGACCATTGATTTGTTATACACTATGGAGAGTGGTAAGCGCAATGCTTCTGCTCCTTCTTTTAGTATCCAAGTGGAGATTCCATCTAGCCCTATAGGGTGTGTGTGTGTGTTTGTGTGTGTGTGTGTGTGTGTGTGTGTGTGTGTGTGTGTGTGTGTGTGTGTGTGTGTGTGTGTGTGTGTGTGTGTGTGTGTTTCCAAGCTGTGTTTTGTCGTGCATATTGATTGATGCTTTATCTCGTGTAAGAATTAACGAGCCCCGGTTAAGTTTGTTTACTGACTACTAGCCGGCAAGAATACTTAAGTCCTGAACATTGTTCATGACTACAGCAAACTTTTTAGTGAATATACCTCGAGAAGGAAGGTATATATTCCTCGGCTGTCGATCATTGAATATTCGAACTCTGTAACATAAATAGTTAAATGTCAAAACTTGGCGAGCTCGATGCAAAATTAAACATTCGTAAATCTATCAGGAAGCAACTGGGCATCGTTCTGTCCTCAGGCTAGGCTCGTCCCGAAGCTTTGCCCCCCTCCACTTCCCCCCCACACACACTCCCACCCACCATCCTAAGATGCTTTCGTAAATATGAGCGTTTTATTTTTTCTTTATTATCCGATTATTCTGAAATATAAATTAAAACGCTTGTAAATTACAATTTTGTGGATAGTTTGTCCTGGGGGGGGGGGGTAGCATAGGTCGGTCAGTTTAGTTTTGTTAGTCATTGTTTGTTTGTGAATTGTACTTGGGTTGTCCTCATACTTCCAGCGGCCGACCCCAAAATGGGAATTTTTCTCAAAGATCAGCTTTTATATTTTTTTAATTTAATGTATAGTTAGACCTCAATTAGGTTACACGTTTAGGGTCTGTTGGTCAAGTGTAACTGGTTGTACGTGCGTGAGTGAAGCATTTGTAGAGTATAATTCAACGTCATTGAAGTTCGAGAAATGTTAGATTGTAATCATTTGGGATTGAGCCCGTCCTCGGAGCAAGTTCATTCCATCCAATGGTCGACCCCAAAAACGCATTCGCAAATTTTTACATGCTGTACATTCAAAACGGAAATTTTCTCAAATATAAATTTATATTATATTAGCATATTGTGCATGTATAGGCATAGGTTAGGTTAGGTGTTTAGGTTTGTTGGCGATTATTTGTATTTGTAGTACATGGGAGAAGCATATACAGCGTTGTGGTTCGAACAAAATTCGTCAGTGAAGCACTTGTTCGGGAAGTGTTCGAACGAAATCAGTTGTGAGTCATGTGTAAACCATTTTTCATTCATAAACAAGGGGTTTGGCGGGTACATGGAATCACTTTTGGGTCTTTGCTTGGAGGACAGGCTGCGTCCTCATGCAGCCCGTCCTCCAAACAAAGATCCAAAAGTGATTCCATGCACCCGCCAAACCCCCTGTTTATGAATGAAAAGCGGTTTACACACGACTCACAATTGATGACGTTCGAACATATCCGGAACAAGTGTTTTACTGACGAATTTTGTTCGAATCACAACGCTATAAATGCTTCACGCACGTACTACAAATACAAATAATCGCCAACAGAACCTAAACACCTAACCTAACCTAACCTAACCTATGCCTATATATGCACAATATGCTAATATATTATAATATTAATTTATACCTGAGAAAATTCCCGTTTTGAATGAACAGCATGTTAAAATTTATGAATGCGTCTGTGGGGTTGACCGCTGGATGTAATGGACTTGAGTCGAGGACGGGTTGCCTCATGTAACCTGTCTTCTAAACAAAGACCCAAAAGTGAATTCCATGCACCTGCCAAACCCCGTGTTAATGAATGAAAAACGGTTTACACACGACTCACAACTGATGACGTTCGAACACTTAATTCTCACACAATGCTTCACAGACTTTTGTCAAACCACAACGCTGTAAATGCTTCACGCAGGTACTACAAATAATCGCCAAAAGAACCTAAACACCTAACCTAACAATGCCTAAATAGGCCCAGTATACTAATATATAATGATAATAATTTCCACTTGAGAAAATTCCAGTTTTGAATGAACAAAATGTTACAATTGATGAATGCATCCCTGGGGAGGACCGCTGGATGGAATGAACTTGGTCTGAGGACTAGTTGGATTATTAAGTGGTAACTATTCAGTTCGAATGCGGTTGTCGCACAATAATCAGTCATCAGTACTGGTGGTGATGATGTTGATTGTGGATAGCCTACAAAAGGCACTACGGGCTCACTATAGCCCGTGCTGCTTGGAACTTTTTGTTCCAGGTAGCGAATCTTTAACAACAACAACAACAAACAAAGAGCAACTCCGCACCTGTTTCAAGTGTGGTATTCCTGATCATCTGCTTGCGCGTTGTGGCGAGGGACACACGAGTCAGTTAACGGGTTCAAAGAGCGACTGTCAGGCCTTTAGGTAGGGGGGGGGGGCCCTACCTCTGGTGCTGAGGCTACTCTCGTGGCCCGTGACGACAGTTGTGGATGATGGTGAACCATGTGGGGTGTTGGCCCGCGGGTGGTGCTTGTTCATGTGGAGCGGAGTGTTCCAGGATGTCCAAAGTTCCATCTGACCTGAGTGAAGAGGGTGGAGAAGTCAGGCAGAGTATGTTAGTGTGGTGTGGTAGTAGTGGTGGAAGAGTTGTGTAGTAGTAGTAGTGGGGTACTAGTTGTGGTGTGATAGTAGTGGTGCGATAGTAGTGGTGTACTAGTTGTGGTGCGATAGTAGTGGTGTAGTAGTTGTGGTGTGATAGTAGTGGTGTACTAGTTGTGGGGTTGTAGTAGTGGTGTACTAGATGTGGTGTGATAGTAGTGGTGTACTAGTTGTGGTGTGATAGTAGTGGTGCGATAGTAGTGGTGTACTAGTTGTGGTGTGATAGTAGTGGTGTACTAGTTGTGGTGTGGTAGTAGTGGTGTACTAGTTGTGGTGTGGTAGTAGTGGTGTACTAGTTGTGGTGTGGTAGTAGTGGTGTACTAGTTGTGGTGTGGTAGTAGTGGTGTACTAGTTGTGGTGTGGTAGTAGTGGTGTACTAGTTGTGGTGTGGTAGTGAGATTCCGTCCTCTGCCACTGGAGGGCGTGGACGTCGGGCTCTGGCTGCCAGTAGCTGTTTGTCGCTGACTGGTGGTGGTTGCTCGTTCGTGTGGGGCGCCAGCTGACTGGGGCGGAGATCAGCAATATGGCGGCGGCTGGTGGTGGCCGCATCCGCCGTGTGAATACTGCTCGGTTGGAGTTCTCTGCGCCGGTGGATTGGGAACTTGTGGCGGCTGCGCTTTTGGATGTCCTGAAGGTGGATATTCAGGATCTCCTCGGTCTCGAGAAATTTTCTCCCACTCGGGTGTCGGTGACGTTTGCCACGTCACCTGGATACGAGCGGTTTGTGGGGTGTTGGAACGAGCGGACGACTCCCCTTCCTCATTCGGCTGTGTCTGTGACTGTCTCTGATCCGTGGGGTCCACTGACCTTTGTGAGCGTGCATGGGTACCTGTTACGTTTCCTGAGGTGGAGCTTCCTTCTGTGTTTGCGAGGTATGGTACGGTGTTGTGTTATCGGTACAACTTGTTTAGTGCCGGGCGGCTGCGGGGCCTCCGTCTGGGTACTCGCAGGCTGCATATGCGCCTCAAGGAGTCCATCCCCTCTAAGGTTATGTGCTGTGGTCTTCCGCTCCGAGTTTTCTATCCAGGGCAGGCCCGCACGTGCTTCCGCTGTGGGGAGGAGGGCCATGACGCTGCCCAGTGTGAGGTTCCTCGAATAGAGACTGCTTCTGTATTCAGTGTGGGGGATTTTTCCCCCTCCGTGAGAATGGTGCATCCCTGGCCGGTCTTCGGCGTGGGGGTGTGCCTGGTGGTGCGCCTGCGACTGTTGTGCCTGGTGGTGCGCCTGCGACTGTTGTGCCTGGTGGTGCACCTGCGACTGCTGTGCCTGGTGGTGCGCCTGTGACTGCTGTGCCTGGTGGTGCACCTGCGACTGTTGTGCCTGGTGGTGCACCTGCGACTGTTGTGCCTGGTGGTGCACCTGCGACTGTTGTGCCTGGTGGTGCGCCTGCGACTGTTGTGCCTGGTGGTGCGCCTGCGACTGTTGTGCCTGGTGGTGCACCTGCGACTGTTGTGCCTGGTGGTGCGCCTGCGACTGTTGTGCCTGGTGGTGCACCTGCGACTGTTGTGCCTGGTGGTGCACCTGCGACTGCTGTGCCTGGTGGTGCACCTGCGACTGCTGTGCCTGGTGGTGCGCCTGCGACTGCTGTGCCTGGTGGTGCGCCTGCGACTGTTGTGCCTGGTGGTGCGCCTGCGACTGTTGTGCCTGGTGGTGCACCTGCGACTGTTGTGCCTGGTGGTGCGCCTGCGACTGTTGTGCCTGGTGGTGCACCTGCGACTGTTGTGCCTGGTGGTGCACCTGCGACTGCTGTGCCTGGTGGTGCACCTGCGACTGCTGTGCCTGGTGGTGCGCCTGCGACTGTTGTGCCTGGTGGTGCACCTGCGACTGTTGTCCCTGGTGGTGCGCCTGCGACTGTTGTGCCTGGTGGTGCGCCTGCGACTGTTGTGCCTGGTGGTGCGCCTGCGACTGTTGTGCCTGGTGGTGCGCCTGCGACTGTTGTGCCTGGTGGTGCGCCTGCGACTGTTGTGCCTGGTGGTGCGCCTGCGACTGTTGTGCCTGGTGGTGCGCCTGCGACTGTTGTGCCTGGTGGTGCGCCTGCGACTGTTGTGCCTGGTGGTGCGCCTGCGACTGTTGTGCCTGGTGGTGCGCCTGCGACTGTTGTGCCTGGTGGTGCGCCTGCGACTGCTGTGCCTGGTGGTGCGCCTGCGACTGCTGTGCCTGGTGGTGCGCCTGCGACTGCTGTGCCTGGTGGTGCGCCTGCGACTGCTGTGCCTGGTGGTGCGCCTGCGACTGCTGTGCCTGGTGGTGCGCCTGCGACTGCTGTGCCTGGTGGTGCGCCTGCGACTGCTGTGCCTGGTGGTGCGCCTGCGACTGCTGTGCCTGGTGGTGCGCCTGCGACTGCTGTGCCTGGTGGTGCGCCTGCGACTGCTGTGCCTGGTGGTGCGCCTGCGACTGCTGTGCCTGGTGGTGCGCCTGCGACTGTTGTGCCTGGTGGTTCGTCTGTGCCTGTGGTGTCACCTGTGCCGGCTGTGGTGGAGGACGTGGCTGCTCCTGATTCCCGTCTTCTACTTCCGGTGGATGTGGAGGTGCATCCTGTTCCTGGTGCTTCGTTGGTGGATGGGCGTGGTGTTGGGAGTGTCGTCTCGGTGCCTCCCGTTGTGGGCGGTGCGTTCGCTGAGGGTGATGGAAGCGTCGTCGTTGGTGCTGGCGTTCCTGTTGCATGCATTGCGAGTCCGCTGTCTGCTCCCCCTGAGGGTGCGTTCCATGAGGGGGCGTTGACCTCCTTTGCTCCTCGTCGGAAGCGCGTTGCGGGGGCGCGCTCACGCAGTAGAGAGCCCCCTGGCAAACGGATTGAGGCTTTGGGGAGTTGTGCCTTGAGTGGTGCCCCCCCCCCTTCCTCCTCCTCCTAATTCTCCTGTGTCTGATATGGATTCCGGAAGTGATGCAGTGCCGGATGGCAGCAAGATTTCCTCGTCGATGGTGGACGTCGGTGATACCTGGTCAGTGGCAGCGGGGTCTCGGCGTGCTTCGCTGGGTGATGCCGGCACTGTCCGCTTCCTGCGGGATCAGAGGCCCGGCATTATGGTGGATTCCCCGACGGTGGGGCGGCGGCAGTTTGAGCCTCAGGATGATGACGGCGCCTCTGCAGTGAGTGGCTCTGTGCCCTCTGGTGGTCCTGGAGGGGCTGGGAGTCATTAATGGGTTCGATGGCGCCTGCTATTGTTTGTGCGTCTTTGAATGTTCGTGGTCTGAATGCTTTGGCGGTCCAATTGGGCCTTGTGGATGTGCTTTGGGAGCAGCGGGTGGATGTGGCTCTGATCCAAGAGCACAATGTTCGGGATGTGTCTGTGTTGCAGGGTTTTGTGCTGAGTATCATGTTGTGTTGAACCCGCCGAGGACGTCCTTTGAGGGAACGCTGATGTTGTTTTCGTGGAGGGCATCTATTTCCGTGCTTCACACGGAAATGGATGAAGAAGAGCGGGTCTTGTTTGTTCGGGCTGAGTATTTGGGGGTTGTGATTCCGTTATTGACGGTGTACGCCCCTTCTGGGGTGGCGCATCGTCAGGACCGGGAGCTGTTTTTTCGGGAGGGGCTTTTGCCATACCTGCGGCATGATACGCGGGATTTGATCTTTGGGGGGGATTTTAATTGTGTTGCGTGTGTGAGGGATTGCTCTAGTGCTCACCCTCGGAATGTTTCGGCCACTTTAATTGAGGTTTTGCGTGCGTGCGGGTTTCGCGACGCGGCTGTTTTGTGTGGCGGCTCGTTGGAGTATACCTTGGCTGCGCGTGGGGCGAGTTCTAGGTTGGATAGGTTCTATGTTTCTGGTGGGGAGTGTTCGGTTTTTTATTTTCGTACGGTCAGGGTGGCTTTCTCGGATCATTGTTTGGTGGTTGTCCGGGTTGGTGTCCGGAGTCAAGTGTGGGTGGGGCCTGGGTGGTGGAAACTAAATTGTCGGTTATTGCATTGTCCACGTATTTGTGCGCAGTTTCGGGCCTGGTGGGTTGGCATCGTTGCATGGAAGGCTGATTTCTCCTCTTTGTTCGTTTGGTAGGAGTGGTGTAAGGTGGAGTGTCGGAGGTTTTTTGGGATTGTTGCTAAGCGGGAGGCTGCCGGGAGGTTTGGTCTGCTGCGGTTACTTCAGGCGCGTTTGTCTTCTTTATATGTGCAGTTGAATGCTAGGGTTGACTGCTTTAGTGAGATTGCTGAGTGTAAGGAGCGTATTTGTGATTTGCGGTCGGTGTTGGCTGACGGTGTTCGCGTGCGTGCTCGTGTAGCTGAGCAGGTGGGTGGGGAGAGGCTCTCTCCCTTTCTTTTAGGGAGGGAGAAGGCTGCTAGGGGTTCCGTTCTTCTCATGGGCCTTCGGCGGCCTGATGGGTCTATGATTTCTAGCACGGAGGGTGTTCTGCTTACCGCGCGGCAGGAGTTGGAGGCACTCTATGGGGAGGTGCGTGGGGATAGTGTGCTTGCGGGTTCCTTTTTGGACAGGTGCTTCCCCGGTTTGTCGCGTTCGGAGTGTGACCGGTTGGTGCAGGATGTTTCCACGGTGGAGCTCCTGTAGGTGGTTCGGTCGTTTCGTTCTGGGAGGGTGCCAGGTGCGGATGGCCTGCCCATTGAGTTCTACCTTACCTTGTGAGATGTGTTGGGGGAGGTGCTTTTGGAAGTGGTGCAGGTGTGTTTGCGTTTGGGTGCTCTGCCTGATTCTTTTTGTGACGGGATCGTGCGGCTGCTCCCAAAGCCGGGCGATTTGCAGTTGTTTTCCAATTGGAGGCCTATTACGCTCTTAAATGTTGATTATAAAATTCTTTCTAAGGTTTTAGTGCGTCGATGTCGGGGTGTCGTTGCGTCGGTGGTCTCTATGGAGCAATTTTGTGGTGTGCCTGGCTGTGCCCTGATGCATTGCAATGCCTTACTTCGTGACGTGCTTCTCTATGCGTCCGAGTATCGGCTTTCGGCGGCTATGATCAGCTTGGACTGGTCCAAGGCCTTCGATCGGGTGTCTTTAGAGTTTGTTTTTAGTGCTATGGAGAGGCTTGGTATTCCGGTGGTGTGTGTGGGGTGGGTCCGTTTGTTGTATGTCCGGAGTCGCAGTCGCGTTTGTGTGAATGGGTTTTTTAGTTCATTTTTTCCTATTTGCCGTTCCGTTCGTCAGGGGTGTCCCATGTCCATGCTTTTGTATGTGATTTTTCAGGAACCACTTTTCCAGGCGGTGAAAGCGTGTTCCTTGATTGTGCCTCCTTGTCTGCCATCCGGTCTCCGGCTACCCGTTTGCGTGTATGCTGACGACACCGTTCTGTTTGTAGCTTCGGAGGGTTCTGTTGTAGCTGTCCAGGACGTTCTCCTGCGGTTTGAGTCCGCTACGGGGGCCGTTCTTAATCGGGCGAAGTCGGGGTTGATGGGGATCGGTGAGTGGGCCTCCCGCGTGGTGTGGGATAGGTCGTGGTTTCCGGTGGTCTCCTCGATTCGGGTTCTTGGGGTTACTTGGTTTGCCTCCTATGACCACTCCTTGGAGTGGAATTGGGGTGCTGTCTCTCGGTCGGTTGGTGTTGCGGTTGGCCTTTTGTCGCATCGTCCTTTGACGATTTATCAGAGGGGACTGCTTGTTGCGTGTAAGGTCTTGTCGCGTGTCTGGTTTGTGGCTCGATGTTTCCCGTTGGATCGTCGGAAGGCCTTGAGTTTGGAGAGTGTGGTGTACAGATATGTATGGTGTGGGCGTTATCAACCGGTGCGCCGTTCGACGTTGGTGTTAGGGGCGAGAGAGGGGGTGTTGGCATTCCTGACGTCTTCACGAAGGCCAATGCCCTCTTCTGGGTCTCGTTGCGTCAGGGGCTGGTTCTCGGTGGGGGGTTGAATACGCTGGGTGTTTTTTTCTGCTCGCATCGCTTCAGTTTTTTGGTTGATTTGGGGGTTTGTCAGGAGGTGGCCTTGTTTACTCCCCCCGTTTATTCTTGGGCCGTGGGGATTCTTCGGGAGCTCTGCCGCCATCCTGGGTTTCTGTCCTTCTCGTGCAAGGCTGTGTATAGGGTGTTGTTGCCCCGGGTGCGGCCTCGAGTGGAGGGCTTATTCCCGTGTTGGGATTGGGGTGGTATCTGGTCGTGTTTGGGGGCACGGTTCTTGGCGCCTCAGCAGCGTGAATTGCTGTTTCGGGTTCTGCATTTGTCGCTGGCGACAAATGAGCGGTTGTGTATGCTTGGCTTGCGTGATTCTGGGGCGTGTGTTCATTGTGGTTTAAGTGAATCGCAGGTGCATGTATTTTATTTTTGTGTCCGGTTACAGGGGTTGGTGGACTGGTTTCAGGATGTTCTGGAGGTGTTTTGTGGTCCGGGTTGTCGGGGTGATGTTTTGCAGTTTTTGTTTTTGTATTTTCCGGCTTATTCGCAGCGGGTGCGTAATACATTATGTGTTTTGGTTGCTGATTATGTGTTTTGTGTGTGGGTTGGGAGGCGGGAGGGTTTTGGGGTTGCCCGAATTTTAGGATTTTTGCAGGGGCGCATGCGGTTTACCTGGTGGTGGTTGCAGCGCGCTTTTCCAGAGGAGTTTGGTCGGTGGTTCACAGTTGCCTATGTTCGTGGGGATGCCTTTGGGTCGGTAGGTGCCTTGGTGGGAAGGTAATGTTCTCGTCTTGGGTGGGGTTGGGGTGTCGATGTGGGTTTAGTGGGGTTGGGGGGTTTCGGGGTTTGCTTTGCTATGCGCTCCCTTTCCGCTTCTTTGTGTGTCCTTGGCGGGGGTTGCGTGTGATTGTGTGTCTCCCCCATTGAGATGCTGCTGCTCCTGTGTGTGTGTGGTGTGTTTCCGTACCTCCGGGTGCCGGTTGTGTCCGTATGCGTGTGGGTGTGTGGTTTTGAAGGGGGTTTTGGCTCCTGCGTGGGCCTGGGTTTTCTGCTGTACTGTTTTCTACTGTTCTTTTTGTGGCCGTATTCTGCTTTGGCCTGTGACCCATTATTTTGCGTGCTTGGGTGCTGTGTGGTGTGCCGTTGTGGTGTGGGTGGTATGAGTGTGTTTGTCTTGTTGTTTAGGGTGTGTGTACATAATTTCTTCTCATTTAGTGTATGTCATTTTCCTGGGTAGCGCGTGTATGGTCCTATGCTCCTTTGTTCTGTGTGTGTGGTAGGCGTGGTTTTGTGCACGTGATTCTATATCCACGTCTCTGTATGTTTTATGTTATTGGTTCCAGGTGTGTTTAAATGTTATTTATGTACTTTATTGTTTTCTTTATTTTTCATGTAATTTTCTTTGCCATGTTCTGTGTTGCTATGTAGATATGAACTGTTTAGCCTGTTGTTTCCATGTACTGTTTTAGCACTTATTTCCCTGTACTGTTTAGCCAATTGATTCAATGCGTTTTTATTTTGTTCAGCGCTTGTGTTTGTTTTGCGATTACTGTTATTGTTTAGTGTACAGACTGTTTATTCCTGTGTACTGTACCTTCATTGGTATACTGGATGTGTACAGATTTTCGTTGTTTTGTGTGTTCTTGTATTTGTGTAATTTATAAAAATAAAAAAAAATAAAAGTTGTGGTGTGGTAGTAATGGTGTACTAGATGACGTGCACTGGTTGTGGAGTGGTAGTAGTGATGTACTAGTTGTGATGTGGTAGTAGTGGTGTACTAGTTGTGATGTGGTAGTAGTGGTGTACTAGTTGTGGTGTGGTAGTAGTGGTGTACTAGTTGTGGTGTGGTAGTAGTGGTGTACTAGTTGTGATGTACTCACCTAGTTGTACTCACCTAGTTGTGCTTGCAGGAGGTTGAGCTCTGGCTCTTTGGTCCCGCCTCTCAACTGTCAATCAAAAGGTATACAGGATCCTGAGCCTATTGGGCTCTATCATATCTACACTTGAAACTGTGTATGGAGTCAGCCTCCACCACATCACTTATGCATTCCATTTGTCAACCACTCTGACACTAAAAAAGTTCTTTCTAATATCTCTGTGGCTCATTTGGGCACTCAGTTTCCACCTGTGTCCCCTAGTGCGTGTGCCCCTTGTGTTAAACAGCCTGTCTTTATCAACCCTGTCAATTCCCTTGAGAATACTGTAGTAATGGTGTACTAGTGGTGGTGTGGTAGTAGTGGTGTACTAGTTGTGGTGTGGTAGTAGTGGTGTACTAGTTGTGGTGTGGTAGTAGTGGTGTACTAGTTGTGGTGTGGTAGTAGTGGTGTTGTAATAGTGGTGTACTAGTTGTGGTGTGGTAGTAGTGGTGTACTAGTTGTGGTGTGGTAGTAGTGGTGTACTAGTTGTGGTGTGGTAGTAGTGGTGTACTAGTTGTGGTGTGGTAGTAGTAGTGTACTAATTGTGGTGTGGTAGTAGTGATGTGCTAGTTTTGGTGTACTATTTGTGGTGTGCTAGTAGTAGTGTACTAATTGTGGTGTGGTAGTAGTGGTGTATTAGTTGTGGTGTACTAGTTGTAGTGTGGTGAGTTGCGGTCTAGCAGCCGTGAGGTGCTGACGTGTTGCCTGACCTCTCTGCTAGTTTGGGAGTGTGGGTGTCTCTACCCTCCCTGCTGTTCCCTCCTGGTTGGTGTGGATTTGGCGCCTTTGCGATGGGCGGCCATCTTCCCCCTGTTGTGAGGGTCAACTCTGTGGGATTGGAGTTTACTGGTCATGCAGGGTACTCTGTAGTGGAGCTTGTCATGTGTGACATGCTCCAAATCCCGGTAATGGACATCTACGGTGTTGAGCTGGTAACTGCTTATCGTGTAGTTATAAAGTTTGTGGGAGAAGCAGTGTACCGTGACTTTCTCCGGAGATACAAGGGACATACCTTGCAGCTGCAGGATGGCACCAGATCTGTGTCCATTACGGATCGTAGCGGTGCCATGACGTATGTGAGTGTCCATGGGGCCCCCATGGAGTTTCCCGAGACGCTCCTCCGTCGTTTCTTCCAGTGGTTTGGCACTGTCGTTAGTGTGCGGATGCACACGCTGTCTTCTAGCAAGTTTACGGGTATGAGGAATAATATTCGTACCCTAGGGATGCGCCTGAGGTCTGACTTTCCATCTTCTGTCCAGGTTTTAGGGTACTAGGTACGGGTGTACTATGCCCGGCAACCACGGACATGTTTTCGTTGTGTCCTGTTGGGGCATCAGGCTGCTGGGTGCACTGAGGCTGCGACTGCTCCCGTGAACATGTTCAAGGAAGAGGATTTCCTGCGGCTCCCTGTGGAGGAGGACTCCGGGGGTGAGGAGCTGGACGTCCCGATCGTTGCTGAGGCTTTCCCTGCGTCTCCAAGCACGCCTCCGGATGTTGTGGACCCTCCTCCGGGTGTTGTGACGCCGTCGGCGGTTCTTCTTGCTCCGGTCGATGTTCCGGCTGCTCCCGAGAGTCTTCTGGCAATCAGCTTCTGCTGATTTTCTTTCACAAAAGCTGCTGCTTCTTCTTCCACAGAAGCAGAAGTTTCCTGCTTCTGCGCATGGCCCTGTGCCCTCGACTTGTGTCCCGACTGTGATGGGTGGTGGGGTGGGGAACGCGCCTCCTGCTGTGTGCGGCCCGGTTTCCCCCGTGGTTGAGGCTGCTACCGCCTTGTGTCATGCGTCGATCCGCCCGGCTTGTGGGGCCCGTGTTTCAGGGTCCTCCTCCGGCTCTGATGATGTACGGCCGGAGCCCAAGCATTCCCGTCGTTCTTCTGCTGCATGGGCTGATGTTGGCGAGTTCGATGACTGTGGATCTTCCGGCGATGGCGGGATGGCTTCGGTTGCGTTGCAATCTATGGTGGTGGCGGAGGTGCATTTGCCTCTGGATGCCGGTGTCGGTGTTTCGGCCTCAGCTGCTGGTGGGGTGTTTGCAGGTCCTCGTTCGGGGGCGTCGCCTGTGTGGGATAGTTCCGGTTCTTCATGGGAGGTGGTTCCCCTTGCTGAGGTTCGTGGTGAGCATGGTGACCTGGTGGGGGTCTTGTAAAAGGCTGCTCACTCTAGGGGGGTCCGTGCCCCCTTCCTCGTTCCTTGTTTCGTTGGCGGTGATCTTGTCGCCTCTTCCATCTCAAGCCGTCTCTTCTGTAGCTCCTGCGGTACCGGTGGAGGTGTTACCATCACGTCAACCGTCACCTTCTTTTCCTGTGCATTCGGCGGCATGGCCGTCTCGCCGACCTACGTACGCTTCTTCAGTGTCTTCTGCTTCCAAGGAGGGGTGTTTCGTGATCCCCTGCCTCGTTATGCGACTTGCGACAGTGAACTTCGGGAGTGGCCGTTTCTGCCTGATTTGGTGATTCCTGAGTTTATGCAGGCCCCACACCAGAAGGGGGATCGACTCCCTACTGACATGGAATATTTGATTTGGGAGGCCTATAAGAAAAGGTATCCTTGGGATAAGTTCCCTGAGAAGTATGATCCTTGATTCCTTTGTTTGGCTGTATGTTGTGGGATGTTTTCCGTTTGTGAGCATGGTTGTGAGGTGCGGGTTGTGTGTGTTTGTGTTGGTGGGGCGGGTTTGTTTTCCCAGTTTCTGCGTGCTCCGGTGTTTTTTATGTATTATATATTGTGTATATGTTTTCTGTATTGCGATTATGCTCTCCTTCCCTTTGTTTATATTGAGTGGTTGTTTTTGTGGTCTTGTGTTTGAGTGGGTGTTTTGTGTACCTTTGTTCTTTTGTACTTTGTGAGTTTGTGATTTGTGATTTTGTGTTGCTGTTTTGTTCTAGGCTTATATTGATTCTATGGTATTTATTGTCTTTCTTCGCATGCTTGCATGTAAAAATAAAAAAAATTGTGGTGTGGTAATAGTGGTGTACTAGTTGTGGTGTACTAGGTGTGGTGTGGTAGTAGTGGTGTAATATTTGTGGTGTGTTGTGTAGTAGTGGTGTACTAGCTGTGGCGTGTTGTGTAGTAGTGGTGTACTAGTTGTGTGTGGTGGTGTAGTAGTGGTGGTGGTAGTGGTAGTGTGTTAATGGTAGTGTGGTAATGTGTGGTTGTGGTGGTGGTGTGGTGGTGGTATGGTAGGGATGGTATGGTAGTGACTGTGTGGAAGTGATTGTGTGGTAATGGTGGTGTGGTAGTGTATGGTAGTGGTGGTGTGGTAGTTATGGTCTGGTAGTGGCAGTGGTGGTGTTGCAGTGGTGGTTTGGTAGTGGTGGTACTGGTGGTGTGCTAATGGTGGTATGGTAGTGGGGTAGTGATTGTGTGGAATTGGTGGTAGTGGTTGTGTGGTAATGGTGCTGTGGTAGTTTGTGATAGTGGTGGTGTGGTAGTGATTGTGTGGTGGTAGTGTAGTAGCGGTGGAATAGGTGATGTGGTAGTGGTGTTGTAGTGGTAATGATGGTATTGTAGTGTTGTGGTAGTGGTGGTATGGTAGTGGTGGTGTGGTAGTGTGATAATGGTGGTAGGCATTGTGTGGTAGTGGTGGAAGAGGTGGTGTGGAAGTGGTGTTGTAATGGTGGTGAGGTAGTGGTGGTAGTTGTGGTGTAGTGGTGTTGTAGTGATAAAGATGTAGTGGTAGTGATAGCAGAGGTAGTGTGATAATAGTAGTAGTATGATGGTGGTGGTAGTGGTAGTATGGTAGTGGTGGTGGTGTGGTAGTGGTGATAGTAGCCGTGTGGTAGTGGTGGTAGTGATTGAGTAGTAGTAGTGGTGTGGTAGTGGTGGTGTGGTAGTAGTGTAAGATTTGGTGTGGTAGTAGTCTTGCAGTGGTGTTAGAGGTATTGGTGGTATGATAGTGGTGGTATGTTGGTGTGGTAGTGTGGTAATGGTGGTAGTGATTGTGTGGTTTTGGTAGTGGTGGAAGAGGTGGTGTGGTAGTGATAGTAGAGGTGGTGAGGTAGTGGTGGTGTCGTAGTGGTGTGGTAGTGATGGTAAAGGTGGTGTGTGGTAATACTATTAGTGTGGTGGTGGTAGTGGTGGTGATGTGGTAGTGGTGGTGGTAGTGGTGGTGGTGTTGTGGTGTGGTAATGGTGGTGCGGCATTGGTGTGTGTGATTGTGGTGTGTGTAGTTGTGGTGTATGGGGTTGTGGTGTGTGTGGTAGTGGTAGTAGTGGTGGTGAGCCTGGTTGTGGTGGTAGTGGAGGTGTGGTTGTGGTGGTAGTGGAGGTGTGGTTGTGGTGGTAGCGGTTGTGTGGTAGTGGTGGTGGTGTGGTTGTGGTGGTGTGGCAGTGTGGTAGTGGTGGTAATGGTGGTGTGGTAGTGGTGATAAAGGTGGTAATGGTACTATGGTAGTGGTGGTGTTGGCAATGGTAGGACGTGGTAGTGTAGGTGGTGGTACTCGCCTAATTGTGCTTGCGGGGGTTGAGCTTTGGCTCTTTGGTCCCGCCTCTCAACTGTCAATCAACTAGTGTACAGATTCCTGAGCCTACTGGGCTCTATCAAATCTACATTTGAAACTGTGTATGGAGTCAGCTTCCACCACATCACTTCCTAGTGCATTCCATTTATTAACTACTCTGACACTGAAAAAAATCTTTCTAACGTCTCTCTGGCTCATCTGGGTACTAAGTTTCCACCTGTGTCCCCTTGTTCGTGTCCCACCCGTGCTGAAGAATTTGTCTTTATCCACCCTGTCAATTCCCCTGAGAATTTTGTAGGTGGTTATCATGTCTCCCCTTACTCTTCTGTTTTCCAGGGATGTGAGGTTCAGCTCCTTTAGCCTTTCCTCGTAGCTCAATCCTCTCAGTTCCGGGACGAGCCTGGTGTCATACCGCTGAATCTTCTCTAACTTTGTCTTGTGTTTAACTAGGTATGGACTCCAGGCTGGAGCTGCATAATCCAGGATTGGTCTTACATAAGTAGTATACAGAGTTCTGAGAGATTCCTTACACAAGTTTCTGAAGGCAGTTCTTATGTTGGCCAGTCTAGGATATGCCGCTGATGATATTCTTTTGATGTGGGCCTCTGGGGACAGGTTCGGTGTGATATCAACCCCCAGATCCTTCTCTCTATTTGATTCTTGCAGGATTTCCCCTCCCAGATGATACCTTGTGTTCAGCCTCCTGCTCCCTTCGCCTAATTTCATCACCTTACACTTTCCTGGTGATATTGGTGGTGATGTTGTAGTGATGGTAGTGGTTGTATAGTAGTGGTGGTGTGATAATACAGGTAGTGATGGAATGGTAGTGCAGTTAGTGGTGGTGCTGTAGTGATGGTATTTGTCGGACCATTTCTTCAGTTTGTCTAAGTCATCTTGTAGCCTCGTACTATCCTCTTCTGTCCTGATCCTCCTTATTATTTTTGCATCATCAGCAAACATCGAGAGGAACGAGTCAATTCCTTCTGGGAGATCATTTACGTACATCAGAAACAGTATAGGTCCAAGGACTGATCCCTGTGGGACTCCACTGGTGACTTCCCGCCACTCAGAGACCTCACCCCTCACGGTGACTCGCTGTGTCCTGTTGCTTAGGTGCTCTCTTATCCAGTGGAGTACCTTCCCGTTCACTCCTGCCTGCATCTCCAGTTTGTGCACTCTCTTATGTGGTACTGTGTCAAAAGCTTTCTGGCAGTCCAGATATATGTAGTTTGCCCAACCCTCTCTCTCTTGCCTGGTCATAGAACTCAATTAATCCTGTTAGGCATTATTTACCATCTCTGAACCCATGCTGATGTTGTGTTACAAAGTTCTTCCGCTCTAGATGTTCCACTAGCTTTTTTCGCACAATCTTTTTCATCATCTTGCATGGAATGCAAGTTAGGGACACTGGCCTGTAGTTCAGTGCCTCCTGCCTATCACCCTTCTTGTATATTGGGGCTAATTGGCCATCTTCCAAATTTTTGGCAGCTCACATGTTACCAGTAACTTGGTGTACACCATGGAGAGTGGTAGGCACAGAGCTTCTACTCCTTCCTTTAGAATCCATGGTGTGATTCCATCCGAGCTTTTAGCCTTTGTCACGTCCAAATCTAGCAGATGCTTCATCACCTCCCCACTGGTAATCACAAACGCCTCTAGTGGTGTCTGCTTTGATGTTCCCTCTCTTATCTCTGGGACTACTCCTTGCTCTGGTGTGAAGAATTCCTGGAATTTCTTATCGAGTTCCTCTCACACTTCCTTGTCGTTTGTAGTGAATCTGAATCTTTCTGCCACTATCTTCAGTTTCATTACCTGTTCCTTCACTGTTGTTTTCCACCTGATGTGGTTATGCAGCAGTTTGGGTTGAGTCTTTGCCTTGTTCGCTATGTCATTTTCATATTGCCTCTCTACCTCTCTTCTCACCCTGACGTGTTCATTCCTGGCGCTCTGGTATCTTTCTCTGCTCTCTAGTGTTCTGTTGTTTCTATAGTTTCTCCACCTTCTTTTACTTAGCTGCTTTGCTAGCAAAGCAGCTAAGGTGGTGTGGCAGTTGTGGTGTGTGGTAGTGGTGGTGTTTGTGGTAGTGGTGGTCGTGGTGGTAATGGTGGTAGTGTTGGTGTGGTACTGCTGGTAGTGGTGGTTGTGGGGGTTGTGGTAGTGATGGTAGTGATTGTGTGGTAGTGGTTGTGTCGTAGTGATGGTAGTGGTGATGTGGTAGTAGTAGTGGTGTTGTAGTAGTGGTGATGTGGTACTGCTGGTAGTGGTGGTTGTGGTGGTTGTGGTAGTGATGGTAGTGGTGGTGTGGTGGTAGTGGTGTGGTAATGGTGGTGTGGTAGTGTATGGTAGTGGTGGTGTGGTAGTTATAGTCTAGTAGTGGCAGCGGTGGTGTGGTAGTGGTGATTTGGTAGTAGCAGTATTGTTGGTGTGGTAGTGGTGGTGTGGTAGTGGTATGGTTGTGGTGGTATGGAAGTGTGGTAGTGATTGTGTGGAATTGGTGGTAGTGGTAGTGTGGTAATGGGGCTCTGGGAGTGTGTGGTTGTAGTAGTGGTGGTGGTGTGGTAGTGGTGTGATGGTTATGGTCTGGTAGTGGTAGTGTTAGTGGCAGTGTGGTAGTGATGTGTTAGTGGTGATTGTGATTGTCTGGAAGTGGTAATAGTGGTGTAGTCGTGGTGGTGTGGTATTGGTGTTGTAGTGGTAATGATTGTATTGTAGTGGTGTTTTGGTAGTGTGGTAATGGTGGTAGTGATTGTGTGGTAGTGGTGGAAGAGGTGTGTGGTGATAGTAGGTGGTGTGGTAGTGGTGTGTTGTAGTGGTGGTGAGGTAGTAATGGAAGTTGTGGTGTGGTAGTGATGGTAGAGGTGATGTGGTAGTGGTGGTGTGGTAGTAATGGTAAAGGTGGTGTGGTAGTGGTGTAGTAGTAGTAGTAGTAGTGTGGTGGTGGTAGTGGTAGTGTGGTGGTAGTGGTAATATGGTAGTGTTGGTGGTGTAGTTGTGGTGGTAGTGGTGGTGTGGTAGTGTGGTAATGGTGGTAGTGATTGTGTGGTTGTAGTAGTGTGGTAGTGGTGGAAGAAGTGATGTGGTAGTGGTGGTAGATGTTGTGTGGTAGTGAGAGTAGAGGTGGTGTGGTTGTGGTGGTTCCGTATTGGTGTGGTAGTGATGGTAAAGGTGGTGTGGCAGTGGTGTGGTAGTAGTAGTAGTGTGGTGGTAGTGGTGGTGGTAGTGTGGTAGGTGTGTGTTATTGTGGTGTGTGTAGTTGTGGTGTGTGTGGTAGTGGTAGTAGTGGTGGTGAGTCTGGTAGCGGTGGTAGTGGTAGTGGTGATGTGGTAGTGGTGGTAATGGTGGTGGGGTTGGGGTGGCATGTGTGTGTGGTTGTTGTGTGTGGGGTAGTGGTAGTATTGGTGGTGAGTGTAATTGTGGTGGTGGGGTAGTAGTGGTGGTGAGTGTGGTTGTGTAATAGTGCTGGTTACGGTGGTGTGGTAGCGGTGGTAATAGTAGTGTGGATGCATTCACCTATTTGTACTCGACTATTTGTGCTTGCGGGGGGTTGAACTTTGGCTCCTTGGTCCCCGGCTCATAACTGTCAATCAACTGGTGTACAGGTTCCTGAGCCTTTTGGGCTCTATCATATCTACACTTGTAGTGGTGCGTGTGTGTGGTATTGGTAGTGTGGTAGTGGTGGTGTGTGTGTGGTGTTGTTCAGTTATGTTACCAAACAGAGGCGGGTGTGTAACTATACTGCCAGGACTGAAGTTGGAGACAAACTGACGGGGGGGGGGGGGGGTGACCTGCCGTTAACTGTATAGGCTGCCATTTTTAGGTACCTATTCTTTTTTAATTCAAATCCCAACATAAACAAGATATATCAAGATAATCGTTATATACTGTGTAATAACTCTTTTCCTTGCTGGCTTGTAATATAATTTGGATCATATGCACATATAAATACATGAACGTAAATTTTTTTTCCAAAATATGGCATATGCAGAAGGATGTGACGGTTTGACCGCACATATCCTGTCGTCACTGAGCCTGGTAATACGGGGTGGTGATTGTACTGGGTGGTGAGGGTGGAGATTGTACAGGGTGGAGTGGGTACTGATTGTACTGGGTGGTGTGGGTGGAGATTATACAGGGTGGTGTGGGTGGAGATTATACAGGGTGGAGTGGGTAGTGATTGTACTGGGTGGTGTGGGTGGTGATTGTACTGGGTGGTGGGGGTAGGGATTGTACTGTGTGGTGTGGGTGGAGATTGTCCAAGGTGATGTGGGTAGTGATTGTACAGGGTGATGTGGGTAGTGACTGTACAGGGTGATGTGGGTGGTGATTGTACTGGGTGGTGTGGGTGCGATTGTACAGGGTAGTGTTAGTGGTGATCGGACAGGGGTGGTGATTGTACTGGGTGGTGTGGGTGGTGATTGTACCGGGTGGTGTGAGTGATGATTGTACAGGGTGGTGTGAGTGATGATTGTACAGGGTAGTGTGAGTGATGATTGTACAGGGTGGTGTGAGTATTGATTGTCCAGGGAGGTTTGGGTGGTGATTGTACAGGGTGGTGTGGATGGCGGTGGTAGGGGGTGGTGTGAGTGACAATTGTTGTGGGTGGCAATGGTAGGGGGTGGTTTAGATTGCAATTGTAGGGGGTGGTATGGGTGGCGATGGTAGGGGGTGGTGTGGGTGGCGATGGTAGGGGGTGGTGTGGGTGGCAGTGGTATAGGGTGGTGTTGGCAACTGTTGTAGGGGTTCGTGTGGGTGACAATGGTAGGGGTTGTTGGGTGGCGGTGGTAGGGGGTAATGTGGGTGGCGATAGTATGGGGTGGTGTGGGTGGCGGTGGTATGGTGTGGTGTGGGCGGCTGTGGTAGGGTGTGGGTGTGATGGTAGGTAGGGAATGGAGTGGACGGCTGTTATACGGGGGTGGTGTGGGTGGCAGTGCTAGGATGGTGGTTTACGAGGTGGTAGTACGGGGTGGTGTGGGTAGCGAAGGTTGAGGGATGGTTGGATAAAAAGAAAATCTTGGCTAAATCATAAAATAAAACAAAATGGTCTTCTAATAATATGTATGACAACAAAATGATTTAAGAATGTTTCACACATCAATCAAGCAACATTTGCAATTTATATAAATTATTGGAAGGAATAATACATAAATTTTATATTTAAACATGATATTAGTGTTTATTGGGATACATAAGGAGTCAAATTGTGTTAAAAGAGCGATTTTTATCAAAATTATGAAAACTAATTTAATCTGATCATAGAATAACTAAATGTATTTTGAATATTTCATACAGCCATTAAATATCATTCACAATTCATTAATGAATTATATAAAATTGACCATAAATTTTATATTTAAACATGCAAAACTATTTGTAATATATTAAGAATAAAATAGTTTTGGAAAAACCGTGTATTATAAAACCTGTGTGTTTGGGTTTTTAGATTAAAAGTTTCTCAAATGCTCTCCTGCACCATTCTCAATACAAGCTATTCGTACACCTATTGGAACACGTATATGAAAGTTTTCAAAAAAGTTGTGTTTGCTGGGTAGTAGCTGACCTTCGTAACTCACCCTAGTAGCTGACCCTAGTAACACACCCTAGAAGCTGGCCCTAGTAACTCACCCTAGTAGCTGACCCTAGTAACTCACCCTAGTAGCTGACCCTAGTAACTCATCCTAGTAAGTAATTATCAAAAGAAGGCACCAAACCGGGAAGGCTATGTAGCACCATCAAATACACCAAATAATCAGAGGGCGCTAAATATCACCAAGGATGCCAATACGAGAACAAAAACGCATAAGGCGAACGATATCAAAAGTATCCGAGTCACCAAGAATTCTATCGAGGGACAGGTGACCGCGAGGGGCGGTCGGAAAGCAAGACACACGCTCGTCCTGGAAGTCAGGACATTCAAGAAGGACATGCACGACCGTAAGAGGGACAATGCAACTAGGACAATAGGGAGCAGGGCGGCGCTCCATCAAGTGACCATGGGTTAAGCGAGTATGGCCAATACGCAACCTCGCCAGAGCTGTTTCCCACCGCCGGTTACGGTGGAAGGAGGACGGCCCCGAGGAAACACAACATTTAAGAGTACGTAGCTTGTTACCAGTAACAGACAACCAAGAAGCCTGCCAACGGGTAAGGACTGAGGAATAGATAACCGGGTAAAAGTCGGAATACGGAATGCCTTTACGAGAGATGGGACAAGAGCGGACAGCTTCCTTGGCGGCAGCATCCGAACGCTCATTTAAAGACACACCAATATGGCTGGGAACCCAACAAAACTCAACCGACTTAAATTTACTGTGAACGAGAAACGGCCAATGCTGGATCTCGACAACTACTGGATGAACCGGATTAAAGGACCCGAGAGCCATGAGGGCACTACGAGAGTCAACAACAACTACAAAGGAAGACTGACAACGAGAAAGCAGGATACGAAGAGCATAGAGAATAGCATAAAGTTCCGCTGTAAAGATGCTAGTCTCCGGAGGCAAGCGACACATATAAGTGCGATCAGGAAAAACAACAGAGTAGCCAACACCGTCCGCTGACTTAGACCCATCGATGAAGACAGAAACGGAGTGGGAGTGAGAAGAAAAGTGCTCGAGGAAAAGGCGTTTGAGAACCGTAGGCGGGGTAAAAGCTTTAGTGATACGGGTCAAGGATGTACAAAACCGCGGAAGAGGGACCCTCCACGAGGGCAAAGAAGGAACAACACGAGGAGAAACATCAGAAATACGAACGGAAAGAGAATCCTGTAGGCGAGATAACCGGACAGAAAGAGGGAGGTGGTGAAGAGGAACAGGAACCGCAGGAGGGGTAAAAGTTAAAGCACGACAGAGGCGAGAGGAAGGATGTTGCAAGGACCGCGCAAGATAGCGAAGACAGAAGCGATCACGGCGGTCCTGGAGAGACAGGAAGCCAGTGTCAACATACAAGCTAAGGATGGGAGTCGAACGAAAGGCACCAGAACTGAGGCGCAACCCAGTATGGTGCAAAGCATCAAGACGGCGAAGAGTAGAAGGAGAAGCAGACGAGTAAGCAGGGCAACCATAACCGAGCTTAGACAGGACGAGAGAGGAATGTAAAGCAAGGAGAGTGCGCCTATCTGCCCCCCAAGAAGTATGGGACAAGACCCGAAGGAGGGTAAGGGCCTTAGAGCACTCAACACGGAGGTAAGAGATATGGGGAGACCAAGACAAACGAGTGTCAAGGAATAACCCCAAAAGCTTCGCGGAATCTTTGTATTCAAGGGGATGACCATAAAGTGACAAAGAGGGACGAAGAACAACCCGTTTCCGCGTAAAAGTCACGGCACAAGTCTTAGAAGTAGAGAACTTGAAGCCATGATCTGTGGCCCAAGACGACACGGCATCAATTGCAAGCTGAAGCCGGTGTTGAAGGAGAGGCGAATCATCACCCTGACAACAAAGGGTAAGATCATCGACATAGAGAGCAGAGAAGACACCAGAAGGAAGAGAGGAAAGAAGACCATTGAGGGCAACCAGAAAAAGAGTAGTGCTCAGAACACTACCCTGGGGCACACCTTCGTATTGCTGAAAAGAGGGAGAGAGAACGGTACCAAGGCGCACCCGAAAGGAACGACGAGAGAGGAAGCTGCGGAGAAAGAGAGGGAGATGACCAAGAAGGCCAAAAGAATGAAGTTGAGATAGGATATGATAACGCCAAGTGGTGTCATAAGCCTTTTCCAGGTCAAAAAGGACGGAAACAACGGAGGTCTTCGCAGCAAAAGCAGTACAAATATAAACCTCCAAGTTCACCAGGACATCTGTCGTGCTGCGGCACTTGCGGAAACCAAATTGAGAAGGGGAGAGAAGGTGATGGTGTTCCAGGAACCACATCAGACGAACGTTAACCATACGTTCAAAGAGTTTGCAGACACAACTTGTGAGAGCAATAGGGCGAAAGTCCTTAGGGGTAGTACCCAGAGACCCCGGTTTGCGAACAGGGAGGACAACGGCATCGAGCCAGTCCTCGGGGACTGACGACGACTCCCAGATCCGATTATACAGACTCAGTAAATACTGAGACGTGCTCGGAGGGAGATGGCGAAGCATCTCATAATGAATACCATCGGAGCCCGCCGCCGTAGAACCGCAGAGGGCCAGGGCAGAACGAAGTTCAGAGAGAGAGAAGGGATCATTATAGGGAAGCTGAAGATGAGTGCAGAAATCTAAAGGATGAGACTCAAGGACAGGTTTACGAAGAAGGAAAGATTGGGGAAGATGAAGACCAGAGCTAACAGAAGAAAAGTGGGAACCCAGTTCGGAAGCGACCTGCAACGGGTCCGCCACAAGAGTATCATGGAGGTGAAGGACCGGTGAAACATCGGGAACGAACTTACCCGCTATCTTGCGGATACGCTTCCTGATCTGGGTCAGGGGAGTTTCGGACGTAATTGTTGGGACATAAGATGACCAACATTCACGTTTAGCCATACGGATGGCCCTACGGGCCACCGCACTCGCTTTACGAAAGAAAAAAGAATCGGTCGTCTGCGTACGGTGGTGCCTCTTCCAGGCTGCACGCTTACAGCGGACAGCCCGAGCACAGTCCGCATTCCACCAGGGAACGCACTTCCGCGGACCCCGAGAGGAAGAGCGAGGAATAGAGCGGAGGGCAGCGTTGAAGAAGGTGTCATGAAAAAGGAGGAGAGCGCGAGAGAGAGGCAGAAGGGAGAGGTCAGAGAGAGCAGCACTGAGGGTAAATAGGGTCCAGTCTGCCTTAGCAAACTGCCACCTAGGGAAAGAGAGGGAAGGGCGAAAAGAGAAAAGGGAAACAAGGATGGGGAAATGATCACTTCCATGGAGGTCATCAAGAACCTGCCACGTGAAATCTAAGTAAAGAGAAGAAGAGCAGAGAGAAAGATCAAGAAAAGAAAGAGTGCGAGTCCGAGAGTCCAAATGAGTGGGCTCACCAGAATTCAGAAGAGACAGGGAAGAAGAGAGGAGAAACGGCTCAAGGAGGCGACCCCGGGTATTCGTCAGAACGTCACCCCAAAGGGAATGACGACAATTGAAGTCACCCAGCAGGAGCACAGGCTCCGGCAAGGAGTCTAGGAGGTGTCTCAAATCAGGAAGAGAGTGCGGGACACTCGGGGGGAGATAAATGGAACAAACTGTGTACCATTTCCCCACAAAGATACGAGCAGCAGAACAATGGAGAGGCGAAGGAAAAAGTAAAGGAACAAAGGGAACATCAGCACGAATCAAGAGAGCAGAAGAATTAGAAGCCCCAGCAATGGCTGGGGGGGGGGAGAGAAAGGAATAGCCACGAAAACGACCAGGACGAGCACCAAGCATTGGCTCCTGGAGACAGACACAAAGGGGCGAAAACCGCGAAATCAGAAGTTGGAGTTCGAGGAAATTGGCGTAATAACCTCGAACGTTCCATTGAAGAATGGACAACGACGAGAAGAGAAAGGACAAAACCAAAGAACAAGGAAGAAACCAAGGCGAAAGAGCAACAGAGCACGTTAAAGAATATCAGGGTCGGGATCAGGGTCAGCAAAGTCAGGGTTAGGGGGCATGGGTAAACTGAGCAAAGACGGAGGGAAGGAAACGGGAGAACAGATCAGAGGGGGGCGGGCGGGGTCCGGAGGAGGAGGAGGAGGAGGAAGAGGAGGAGACAACGGGGAGGAGCAGTCAAGGACAGCAGCAGGAAGAGGGGGAGTAGAAAGAGGGGAGCGCACCCCAGCAAGAGCAGCAACCGAAAGGGAAGCAGGGGCCAAAGAAACCTCCATAGCAGGAACAGGGGGCGCAATCACTGAAACGGGAGGGGAAGGAGCAACAGAACCAGACGTAGGAGCTGAGGAAGAAAGCGAAGCCTTCTTACCCGCCGAGGAAGAGGAAGGAGAGGAGCCAGGCTTACGCTTCTGACTTAAAGAGACCGGTGTCCCAGCAACTACGTACCGGGCAACGGATTCCAGTGTCTCAACAGGAGAAGCCGAACGAGAGCACACACGACGGCCGCTAGGAGAGCGATGGACATCCGCCCGCACCGACAGGCGGTGGGGAGAGCCGATAGATGGAGGAAGAGGATGGGAAGGAAGACCGGAGGGGGACGAGGAAGAAGACACTGGAGACACGACAGACCGGGTGGAAGGAAGGGGAACCCCGGACAGAGGACCAGGAGAATCCTTCGGGAGAGAACCCAAAGGAACAGAGGAGGGGGTAGTGGGCGCATCAGGGTCCAAGGCCCGGAAACGGTTGTGAGTCTGTGGAAGGCGGGAAGGACGAGGAGAGGAAGAGCGCAACACGCGAGCATAAGAGATATTAGCATAAGGCGGGAGCCGGCGAACCTGGCGTCTCGCCTCAGGAAAAGATAAACGCTCCCGGTGCTTCAAGTTGAGGACGGCTGCCTCAAGCTTGAAATGGACACATGCACGGGAGAAGGTAGGCTGGGCCTCACCGCAGTTGAGGCAACGAGCCTGGGGAGAAGTGCACTCTGACTTAGAGTGACCTTCGCCACCACACAAAGGACAGAGAGAGACAGTCCCGGAGCAGCGGAGGGCACCATGCCCAAACCTCCAGCACTTGTTGCAGAGCCGAGGAGAAGGAATGTACTCCTGGACAGAGCACCTGGCACCAGCAAGAATGACAGAGGGTGGAAGGGTCCTACCATCAAAGGTAATCTTCACAACCCGGAGGGGTTGACGGCGACTACCACGAGGGGGACGAGTAAACGTGTCCACCTGGAGAATAGAATGGCCCTGGGAAGCAAGGATATGTCGAATATCGTCGTGGCAGTCGCGCAGGTCCCGAACACCGGTCGCAACATGGGGCGGGAGCAAAATAGTGCCAACACTGGCATTCAACTGAGCGTTCTTCGAGACCCGAACAGGGGTCTCGCCAAGGCAGGATAAGGCAGCCAAGCGGGAAGCAGCATCCTGAGAAGGAGCAGCAACGACACGTGTACCGAGAGGAGTGGGGTTGAAAGTAATGGAGTCATCCACGGAATCAACGAGATGTCGATGGAGGGAGAAATCGTCAGGAGGCACAGAATCAAGAGGGAGGAGATCAAAATATTTGGCCCACGACGCGGGACCAAACAAGGCTTGATAGGTAGCAGAAATGGAAGGAATCGAGCGAGGGAGGCCGTGACGAGGACGGCGGTGAGAACCCCCAGAGAGAGAGGGGTTAAAAGGCGCAGTAGTTACAACCAGAGAAGGAGACACGCCAGGGGACGAGGTAGTCACCACTGGGAGCTTGGGGCTCGACCCAACCACAGAGGAGGGAGGGGAGCCAGGGGAAGGAGTCAGAGAGGCCAAAGGAGGAGCAAGGTCGGGGCCCAATGCAGCGGAGGCTACAGAGCCCGGTCTTCCAATACGGACCAACTCGGGGGCTTGGTCGCACACCCCACGAGCCTGAGAAGGTACACCAGAAGCAGCCGAAACAGGGGTTATCATCATGACGAAAAAAGAATTCATTCACGAATGTGCCCCCACACCCACCATGGAGCCACAATTAGAGGCAGGACACCCAACAAGAAGCTATCGCCGATCTTGCCGGGGCCTCCTAGGGGTGCGTCGTGAGTATATGCCCCACAAACGTCACCTTAAGAAACCGACAGTCCGTCGAGATCGGGTTCAGTGACGAAAGGGGGATTGACAATAAAAGGTTCCCCTCGCTCTCGACGTCGGGTACTACAGTTCTACGGGTGCAAGAGTATGCCTCCTCAAGCACCCGGGCGTCAAAATAGAAGAAGTCCAAGGGAAGAACCAGAACGAGCAAAAGGTCGGCGGGAAACGGCAAGCAGATAGGAGAAGAGGGGGGAGAAAAATGAAACAGAAGGAAAAGGAAAAGATGCCCAGCAGAATTGGAGAGGACGGCAGCAGGAGCACAAGGCTAGAAAAGGACAGAGGACTGTCCCCAGGAGCATCACACTCCGGCAGCCGTCCACTAAGCCCCCACACGGCGACAACGAGCTGAGCGGGGAGGTGGTCACCCTAGTAGCTGACCCTAGTAGTTGACCCTAGTAACTCACCCTAGTAGCTGACCCTAGTAACTCACCCTAGTAGCTGACCCTAGTAACTCACCCTAGTAGCTGACCCTAGTAACTCACCCTAGTAGCTGACCCTAGTAACTCACCCTAGTAGCTGACCCTAGTAACTCACCCTAGTAGCTGACCCTAGTAACTCACCCTAGTAGCACACCCTAGTAACTCACCCTAGTAGCAGACCCTAGTAACTCACCCTAGTAGCTGACCCTAGTAACTCACCCTAGTTACTGACCATAGTAACTCACCCTAGTTACTGACCCTAGTAACTCACCCTAGTTAATGACCCTAGTAACTCACCCTAGTTACTGACCCTAGTAACTCACCCTAGTTACTGACCCTAATTACTGACCCTAGTAACTCACCCTAGTAACCTAAAGCTTGTCTCCTGCCGGCAGCTACGACATGAGGAACGGTCCAGCGACACACTGGAAGAGTCCGGACCACCTGGGGCTTCGCGCCACCTTCGAGGCGGCCAGGAACGCCCTCAACATCCAGCGAGTGCAGACTCCCGACGAAGGCATCTACCGCTGCAGGGTTGACTTCAGGATCAACCCCACGCTCACCTTTATCTCTAACCTCTCCGTTATTGGTAAGTTTGAACCCTCCAGGAGGCTCGGTCTCACCGTTGCTCGTTGGATTGAAACATCGTTAACTACAGCTTCCTTTCCCCGTTCTTTGTGAGATTGACAGCACTTTGGCTGCCCGTTTATCCAGTATTTGTAAGTTTGATAACACTGTCATTGACATCTGTCTAGATACCGGCGAGTTGAACCCCGATATCGAGATGGAAATTCAGCTTTATTACTATGCTGATTCTACCATCAAAATGCCCACTGTTCTCCAGCTTAATCCAACACCTATGTTCACTACTGAGCAGCTTCACGTGACTCTCGCAGCCCGTTAAGCATTCAAGTTTTTTGTTTATATCAATAAAAAAATGTACAAAACAGTCAACAAGGAAAGGAAAGAACAACATACTGATACAAACAATCGTGCCAACACATGAAATAATACAACAAAAAACCATGAAACACACATAATGCATGTTACGGCCCTACTGGGTTGCAACCGGGTTCTTCTCTGATGGTTTTAGAGTTTGGGTATCCGGCCCCAAGTTAGTAGAGGCTTTGAAGGGGTGTGCTCCATAATGCAAGAAAAATAAAGAGGGGGAGGTACATTAAATACACAAGATTATCACTTTTCTCTATATATATTCTTTTCCTCCCTCTGAAGACGCTGAACACTTGACGACGCTCACTTCGTGCAGACTTGCCTGGTTTCCTGGTTTCCAGGACACCACGATGAATCTACCCTGGCCACAGGCCAGCCAAATCACAATTCCACTGGGTGCCTTGTCGTGATGGCCCACAACCACAGTCCAGCCTGTATCGGGCAGGTACCAATCAGCCTCGCTGTTAGGCCACTCCACGACGAATACTAGGGTTGCGAGCCCTAGGCAGGAACCTTGTGTAACTCGCTGGTTACTCTTCTCGTTCGGCACCCAGTCGGACGTCTCTTCCACCAGCCAGCCCTGGTTACGACGAATTCCGTCACTGCCACTCCTCAGGCAGACTGTTGAACACTCGCGGTGCTCGTCCGGTGGCGGCTCACTGCTTCTACAAAGCAGACTGGTGAAGAGACCTTGGCTGCCTTGGGTAGACTGATTCATCGTACATAACAGCCGTCCTAGGTTGACTCTGTGAAAACAGACACATCATCAGTATTGGGACACTACATGGGAACCACCAGGAAACATCACTTACTGTTTTGGACACAAACATCCACCTTTTCGCTCCATAGATGGCGCTGATGTTCTGAGCGCCACCTCACCAGAGGTTAGCAGTGGCTACCTCACGAGCTACCAGGACAAGAATCTAGAATGTTTAGCTGGCATTTTCCTGCCACCACTAGATGGCGTCGTCCATTTCGTGGGGGTTTCGGGAGCGGACTCACAGATGGCGTTGATGTCACTGCTCCGTGCTCCGACGGGGAACTTGGGTTCGTAACAATGCACATACAAGGAGGCACAGGAAAACGTACAATACACAAACAATACAGAACTACAAACAGTACATGACATAGAAAAAAGACAATACACAACATAGATAAGACATAAGTAATAATAACTAAAAATAACAAAGACAACCACCACCCACAACATAATGGGGTGTAAAACTAGAACAAACAAGCAGAGCACAAAAGTATAATATTACAAAATACTGCCTGGAAGGGCTTACAACAAAAAACAACAACAATAAACCCAAACACAATGTAATACAGTACGGAAATGACAACAGTACAATACATAGCACCCAAACCCCTCTCCCAACAAAAATAAACCCACAGCCACAAACCCCGGAGCATGCAGGAACTGGGAAAATACTTCCGCCCCACACACACACACACACACACACATGCAACCCCCACCGCACATCCATGAACACAAATGTAAACACAGCCACAACACATAGCAAAGAAAAAAACACGGGATAAGAAGACATTTTACAAGTCCCCTAAGGATACTTCCTCTTATTGGCCTCCCATATCAAATTCTCCTTCTCGGTAGGGGAATGATTTCCCTGCACCTGCAGGGCCAGCATAAACTCAGGAATCACCAAATCAGGCGGAAACGGCCGCTCCCGAACCTGGGCGACACAGGTCGCATAATGCGGCAGGAGAGGGTGAACCACTCCCTCCGTGGAAGCAGAAGACACCGAAGAAATAGACGTAGGCTGCCGAGACGGCCTCGCCGCCGGACACCCAGGAGGAGAAGGCGAAGGCAGCCGAGACGAAGGCGAAGGCAGCCGAGACGAAGGCGAAGGCAGCCGAGACGAAGGCAGCCGAGACGAAGGCGAAGGCAGCCGAGACGAAGGCGAAGGCAGCCGAGACAAAGGCAAAGGCTGGTGAGACGGTAACACTTCCACTGACATCTCAGGAGATACAGAAGAGACGGCCTGATACTCAAGAGGCGGCAAGATCGCCTCCGATGAAACAGAGAACGAGGAAAAGGGCAAGGAACCCCCAGAGCGAGCAGCCTTTTTCAACATCACTACCAGGTCACCCACGCTCACCATGAACCGCATCAGAGGAAACTTACCCCCACGAAGAACCGGAACCATCCGATGCACACGAAGCAAGATCCACAGGCACCACACCAGAAGGGAAGTCCGAGACACTGACATCGGCAGCTGCAGGCACATGCACCTCCGCCATCACCGAAGAATATGACGCAACAGGAGCTACCCCGCCGTAGCCGGAAGATCCACAGTCGTCGAAATCTCCCGCATCAGCCCAGGCAGAAGAAGAACGCCGAGAACGCTTGGGTTCCGGCCACACATCATCAGAGCTGGATGTCGACCTGGAAACACAGGTACCACAAGCCAGGCGAACTGACACTATCCGCAGAACAGCAACATCCTCAACCACATGGGGTACCAGGCCGAGCTCAGTAGGAGGCTCCATAACCGAAGCAGGGGCCCCCAGGTCTGCAGGGGCTCCCGGTAAGGCAGACGGATCATAGCCAGATCTATGATCCGTCATAGATCCCACAGCCACAGCTGCAACCGCTGCCGGAACCACACCAGGCACTACCATAGAGCAAGGACCCAACGGGGAATCCTCACACACAGACAAGCGAGGAAAATCATCCTCCAGAAAAACAGCAGGGGCCTCAGCACATGGAGCGTTGCAGCCGGCCGCGACAAGGCTTTCTGCACCACACCGGGTACAAGTGAGCGTCTAACCCTGACAGAATATCCGCAGAGAGAGCCCACAAAACAAACCCGAGAAGGAATAGGGCTATGACCCTCATGAAAAATGTACGAGCACCCAGACGGATCCCCTTCAGCCAGCCAGCACTCAGAGTGGTAAACCTGTGCTTCACCACTGCACCAAACCTCGTAAACAAGGACATGAGCTCTGCCTCAGGGAAGATCACCGGCAGACCGTGGACACTCACAAAAGTCAAGGGGCCCCCAGGGATCTGAGATCTCCACAGTCACAGCCAAATTAGGAAGAGTAAGTGACCGTTCATCCCAGCGTGCCACAAACTCCCAGTAAACAAGGGATGTGGCAAATGACACCGCCACACGGGTAGGCAACAGCTTCTCCAGTCTCGAGAGATTAGAGACGTCCACATGAAGCACGTCAAGGAGAGCAATCTCCACAATGGGCCAATCCACTTCAGCAGAAAAATCCAGCAGTATAGTGTCCACACGGCGAACACTGCAGCTACCAGCCACCCCCATACCGCCAGCCGGAGCTCTGGCTAGGGGGCGCACCACACCTCCAACAGCGAACCACCACTCAGCAGTGCCAAGCAATAACTCTTAAGCATTCAAGTAGTAACCTTGGTCAGAATTTGTCAAATGTTAACGACATCACTTACGAAGCCTGTACATCTTAACTGCGAGGTCGCTCTCTGCTCAAGGGTATTATCTTTTGTAAGATATCCTCGTAGCCCGTTCGTAGGCTTTACCATAAGTGCAAACCTAGCCGTCACGATTGAGGAAAGCAGTACACGTTTCGTACATCAATGTTTGTTGAATCACGATCCTCAACAATTCTACCGATAATAGGTAATGTGCTAAATCTTAATTCATAATAGAACCCCTTGAATGGAGCTCAAGGGGCTCTATTCAAGGGGGTCCCCCATCATTCCATCATAAGCTTCCACAGATATTAAAACAATCGTGAATGCCTTTTTAGGCCTTTTAAAGGAATAAAAAAGGGCACGTTTATATATGGTCTTTCTTATATATGTAATGTGGCGAGAAATTCGCAAAAGAAGAGTGTTTTGGCCAGTGGTTTAGGCCCTTTAGGACGCCAAGATGGCGCCGGACACTACGTTTTCCCGCCAAGATGTTGTGACGCCAGTGGACGGCGAGGGCCATGGCGCCCAGGAGTTTGACACGACACGTCGAGGAGGTCGGACGTGTGATAGGGGGTCCTGTCAGTCTGACAGTTTTAGTCCCAGATCCGGTGGATTTACGCATCATCCTGTAGTCTGCAAGCACCCTGTGAGGTCTTCCTGTATTCCATGTGTTGGACCGTAGAAGGCATTGACGAGTATTGAGCAGCAAGTGCTCCAGTGACAGGTGTGTTGCAAGAAGTGAAGTCTGAGCAATGACGTCCGGGACAACTGTTCAGTTTCACCAGTTTAGGTGACGACGTAGCGGCTGGGCCAATCCACCGCGAGGCACGAGAGGAAAGAAACTAGCTGGGAATCAGGACGACTGCAGCCGAGAAAAAGAACTGCAGACGTAGTTGTGAGGAGAAGTCGATGGCCAGGAGACCCACTCCAACCCTTCAAGAAGTTAAGGAGCACAGGCCTGCAGAGAATAGAGCACAGTGAAGATGCGTTTTTGAGTGTTGATTGAGTTCCTGGAGAGAGCATCAGAGCATCAGTGTGTGTGTGGGGGCGTTCCCTACAACGAGTTGAGAGCCGGGACCAGGAGCTACAATTCAACTCTCAACAGAGGACAAGTCCACATCATTGAGGTGGAAGTAGGTAATTCAGTTTTCCCTCCCCATACCCCTTTAGTCAGCTATTTAGCCAGAGTATCTTCTATGTCGTGAGCAGGGCTCACCAATGTCTATGTCATAGTAAGGCACAGTTGTGCAGAGAGATGCTGTAGAGAGCTCGCGCGAAATATATTTGTGGTGTGTGTTACCGGACACGAAGAACACCAGTTGGCGACCTTGCAGTTAGCAGTAGCCCTTTGTCGGGGCGGGCACACGTTCAAGAGAGTAGATCGTGTTCCCACTTGTCTTCAGGCTATAAGGCTGGCCGGAGATCGACTGGGAGACTCTCCAGGTGAACAGTGGCACCTCGAGGATGGAGTGAAGACTCGCAGGGCTACAGTAAGTAACAGCTACTACTACTTGTACTTCCCCCTCCCCGCTCAGCTCGTTGTCGCCATGTGGGGGCTTAGTGGACGGCTGCCGGAGTGTGATGCTCCTGGGGACAGTCCTCTGTCCTTTTCTAGCCTTGTGCTCCTGCTGCCGTCCTCTCCAATTCTGCTGGGCATCTTTTCCTTTTCCTTCTGTTTCATTTTTCTCCCCCCTCTTCTCCTATCTGCTTGCCGTTTCCCGCCGACCTTTTGCTCGTTCTGGTTCTTCCCTTGGACTTCTTCTATTTTGACGCCCGGGTGCTTGAGGAGGCATACTCTTGCACCCGTAGAACTGTAGTACCCGACGTCGAGAGCGAGGGGAACCTTTTATTGTCAATCCCCCTTTCGTCACTGAACCCAATCTCGACGGACTGTCGGTTTCTTAAGGTGACGTTTGTGGGGCGTATACTCACGACGCACCCCTAGGAGGCCCCGGCAAGATCGGCGATAGCTTCTTGTTGGGTGTCCTGCCTCTAATTGTGGCTCCATGGTGGGTGTGGGGGCACATTCGTGAATGAATTCTTTTTTCGTCATGATGATAACCCCTGTTTCGGCTGCTTCTGGTGAACCTTCTCAGGCTCGTGGGGTGGGCGACCAAGCCCCCGAGTTGGTCCGTATTGGAAGACCGGGCTCTGTAGCCTCCGCTGCATTGGGCCCCGACCTTGCTCCTCCTTTGGCCTCTCTAACTCCTTCCCCTGGCTCCCCTCCCTCCTCTGTGGTTGGGTCGAGCCCCAAGCCCCCAGTGGTGACTACCTCGTCCCCTGGCGCGGCTCCTTCTCTAGTTGTAACTACTGCGCCTTTTAACCCGTCTCTCTCTGGGGGTTCTCTCCGCCGTCCTCGTCACGGCCGCCCTCGCTCGATTCCTTCCAGTTCTGTTACCTATCAAGCCTTGTTTGGTCCCGCGTCGTGGGCCAAATATTTTGATCTCCTCCCTCTTGATTCTGCGCCTCCTGACGATTTCTCCCTCCATCGACATCTCGTTGATTCCGTGGATGCCTCCATTACTTTCAACCCCTCTCGTCTCGGTACACGTGTCATTGCTGCTCCTTCTCAGGATGCTGCTTCCCGCTTGGCTGCCTTATCCTGCCTTGGTGAGACCCCTGTTCGGGTCTCGAAGAACGCTCAGTTGAATGCCAGTGTTGGCACTATTTTGCTCCCGCCCCATGTTGCGACCGGTGTTCGGGACCTGCGCGACTGCCACGACGATATTCGACATATCCTTGCTGCCCAGGGCCATTCTATTCTCCAGGTGGACACGTTTACTCGTCCCCCTCCTAGTAGTCGCCGTCAACCCCTCCGGGTTGTGAAGATTACCTTTGATGGTAGGACCCTTCCACCCTGTGTCATTCTTGCTGGTGCCAGGTGCTCTGTCCAGGAGTACATTCCTTCTCCTCGGCTCTGCAACAAGTGCTGGAGGTTTGGGCATGGTGCCCTCCGCTGCTCCGGGACTGTCTCTCTCTGTCCTTTGTGTGGTGGCGAAGGTCACTCTAAGTCGGAGTGCACTTCTCCCCAGGCTCGTTGCCTCAACTGCGGTGAGGCCCATCCTACCTTCTCCCGTGCGTGTGTCCATTTCAAGCTTGAGGCAGCCGTCCTCAACTTGAAGCACCGGGAGCGTTTATCTTTTCCTGAGGCGAGACGCCAGGTTCGCCGGCTCCCGCCTTATGCTAATATCACTTATGCTCGCGTGTTGCGCTCTTCCTCTCCTCGTCCTTCCCGCCTTCCTCAGACTCACAACCGTTTCCGGGCTTTGGACCCTGATGCGCCCTCTGCCCCCTCCTTTGTTCCTTTGGGTTCTCTCCCGAAGGATCCTCATGGTCCTCTGTCCGGGGTTCCCCTTCCTTCTACCCGGTCTGTCGTGTCTCCTGTGTCTTCTTCCTCGTCCCCCTCAGATCCTCCTTCCCATCCTCTTCCTCCATCTATCGGCTCTCCCCACCGCCTGTCAGAGCGGGCGGATGTCCATCGCTCTCCTAGCGGCCGTCGTGTGTGCTCTCGTTCGGCTTCTCCTGTTGAGACACTGGAATCCGTTGCCCGGTACGTAGTTGCTGGGACACCGGTCTCTTTAAGTCAGAAGCGTAAGCCTGGCTCCTCTCCTTCCTCTTCCCCGGCGGGTAAGAAGGCTTCGCTTTCTTCCTCAGCTCCTACGTCTGGTTCTGTTGCTCCTTCCCCTCCCGTTTCAGTGATTGCGCCCCCTGTTCCTGCTATGGAGGTTTTTTTGGCCCCCTGCTTCCCTTTCGGTTGCTGCTCTTGCTGGGGTGCGCTCCCCTCTTTCTACTCGCCCTTTTCCTGCTGCTGTCCTTGACTGCTCCTCTCCGTTGTCTCCTCCTCTTCCTCCTCCTCCGGACCCCGCCCGCCCACCTCTGATCTGTTCTCCCGTTTCCTTCCCTCCGTTCTTGCTCAGTTTACCCATGCCCCCTAACCCTGACTTTGCTGACCCTGATCCCGACCCTGATATTCTTTAACGTGCTCTGTTGCTCTTTCGCCTTGGTTTCTTCCTTGTTCTCTGGTTTTGTCCTTTCTCTTCTCATCATTGTCCATTCTTCAATGGAACGTTCGAGGTTATTACGCCAATTTCCTCGAACTCCAACTTCTGATTTCGCGGTTTTCGCCCCTTTGTGTCTGTCTCCAGGAGCCAATGCTTGGTGCTCGTCCGGGTCGTTTTCGTGGCTATTCCTTTCTCTCCCCCCCCCCCCAGCCATTGCTGGGGCTTCTAATTCTTCTGCTCTCTTGATTCGTGCTGATGTTCCCTTTGTTCCTTTACTTTTTCCTTCGCCTCTCCATTGTTCTGCTGCTCGTATCTTTGTGGGGAAATGGTACACAGTGTTCCATTTATCTCCCCCCGAATGTCCCGCTCTCTCTTCCTGATTTGAAACACCTCCTAGACTCCTTGCCGGAACCTTGTGCTCCTGCTGGGTGACTTCAATTGTCGTCATTCCCTTTGGGGTGACGTTCTGACGAATACCCGGGGTCGCCTCCTTGAGCCGTTTCTCCTCTCTTCTTCCCTGTTTCTTCTGAATTCTGGTGAGCCCACTCATTTGGACTCTCGGACTCGCACTCTTTCTTGTCTTGATCTTTCTCTCTGCTCTTCTTCTCTTTACTTAGATTTCACGTGGCAGGTTCTTGATGACCTCCATGGAAGTGATCATTTCCCCATCCTTGTTTCCCTTTTCTCTTTTCGCCCTTCCCTCTCTTTCCCTAGGTGGCAGTTTGCTAAGGCAGACTGGACCCTATTTACCCTCAGTGCTGCTCTCTCTGACCTCGCCCTTCTGCCTCTCTCTCGCGCTCTCCTCTTTTTTCATGACACTGTCTTCAATGCTGCCCTCCGCTCTATTCCTCGCTCTTCCTCTCGGGGTCCGCGGAAGTGCGTTCCCTGGTGGAATGCGGACTGTGCTCGGGCTGTCCGCTGTAAGCGTGCGGCCTGGAAGAGGCACTGCCGTAGGCAGACGACCGATTCTTTTCTTTTCTTTCGGAAAGCGAGTGCGGTGGCCCGTAGGGCCATCCGTACGGCTAAACGTGAATGTTGGGCATCTTATGTCTCAACAAATACGTCCGAAACCCCTCTGGCCCAGATCTGGAAGCGTATCCGCAAGATAGCGGGTAAGTTCGTTCCCGATGTTTCACCGGTCCTTCACCTCCATGATACTCTTGTGGCGGACCCGTTGCAGGTCGCTTCCGAACTGGGTTCCCACTTTTCTTCTGTTAGCTCTGGTCTTCATCTTCCCCAATCTTTCCTTCTTCGTAAACCTGTCCTTGAGTCTCGTCCTTTAGATTTCTGCACTCATCTTCAGCTTCCCTATAATGATCCCTTCTCTCTCTCTGAACTTCGTTCTGCCCTGGCCCTCTGCGGTTCTACGGCGGCGGGCTCCGATGGTATTCATTATGAGATGCTTCGCCATCTCCCTCCGAGCACGTCTCAGTATTTACTGAGTCTGTATAATCGGATCTGGGAGTCGTCGTCAGTCCCTGAGGACTGGCTCGATGCCGTTGTCCTCCCTGTTCGCAAACCGGGGTCTCTGGGTACTTCCCCTAAGGACTTTCGCCCTATTGCTCTCACAAGTTGTGTCTGCAAACTCTTTGAACGTATGGTTAACGTTCGTCTGATGTGGTTCCTGGAACACCATCACCTCCTCTCCCCTTCTCAATTTGGTTTCCGCAAGTGCCGCAGCACGACAGATGTCCTGGTGAACTTGGAGGTTTATATTCGTACTGCTTTTGCTGCGAAGACCTCCGTTGTTGCCGTCCTTTTTGACCTGGAAAAGGCTTACGACACCACTTGGCGTTATCATATCCTATCTCAACTTCATTCTTTTGGTCTTCTTGGTCATCTCCCTCTCTTTCTCCGCAGCTTCCTCTCTCGTCGTTCCTTTCGGGTGCGCCTTGGTACCGTTCTCTCTCCCTCTTTTCAGCAATACGAAGGTGTGCCCCAGGGTAGTGTTCTGAGCACTACTCTTTTTCTGGTTGCCCTCAATGGTCTTCTTTCCTCTCTTCCTTCTGGTGTCTTCTCTGCTCTCTATGTCGATGATCTTACCCTTTGTTGTCAGGGTGATGATTGGCCTCTCCTTCAACGCCGGCTTCAGCTTGCAATTGATGCCGTGTCGTCTTGGGCCACAGATCATAGCTTCAAGTTCTCTACTTCTAAGACTTGTGCCATGACTTTTACGCGGAAACGGGTTGTTCTTCGTCCTTCTTTGTCACTTTATGGTCATCCCCTTGAATACAAAGATTCCGCGAAGCTTTTGGGGTTATTCCTTGACACTCGTTTGTCTTGGTCTCCCCATATCTCTTACCTCCGTGTTGAGTGCTCTAAGGCCCTTACCCTCCTTCGGGTCTTGTCCCATACTTCTTGGGGGGGCAGATAGGCGCACTCTCCTTGCTTTACATTCCTCTCTCGTCCTGTCAAAGCTCGATTATGGTTGCCCTGCTTACTCGTCTGCTTCTCCTTGTACTCTTCGCCGTCTTGATGCTTTGCACCATACTGGGTTGCGCCTCAGTTCTGGTGCCTTTCGTTCGACTCCCATCCTTAGCTTGTATGTTGACACTGGCTTCCTGTCTCTCCAGGACCGCCGTGATCGCTACTGTCTACGCTATCTTGCGCGGTCCTTGCAACATCCTTCCTCTCGCCTCTGTCATGCTTTTACTTTTACCCCTCCTGCGGTTCATGTTCCTCTTCACCACCTCCCTCTTTCTGTCCGGTTATCTCGCCTACAGGATTCTCTTTCCGTTCGTATTTCTGATGTTTCTCCTCGTGTTGTTCCTTCTTTGTCCCCGTGGAGGGTCCCTCTTCCGCAGTTTTGTACATCCTTGACCCGTATCACTAAAGCTTTTACCCCTCCTACGGTTCTAAAACGCCTTTTCCTCGAGCACTTTTCTTCTCACTCCCACTCCGTTTCTGTCTTCACCCATAGGTCTAAGTCAGCGGACGGTGTTGGCTACTCTGTTGTTTTTCCTGATCGCACTTATATGTGTCGCTTGCCTCCGGAGACTAGCATCTTTACAGCGGAACTTTATGCTTTACTTTATGCTGAACTTTATTCTCTATGCTCTTCGTCTCCTGCTTTCTCGTTGTCAGTCTTCCTTTGTAGTTGTTGTTGACTCTCGTAGTGCCCTCATGGCTCTCAGGTCCTTTAATCCGGTTCATCCAGCAGTTGTCGAGATCCAGCATTGGCTGTTTCTCGTTCACAGTAAATTTAAGTCGGTTGAGTTTTGTTGGGTTCCCAGCCATATTGGTGTGTCTTTAAATGAGCGTGCGGATGCTGCCGCCAAGGAAGCTGTCCGCTCTTGTCCCATCTCTCGTAAAGGCATTCCGTATTCCGACTTTTACCCGGTTATCCATTCCTCAGTCCTTACCCGTTGGCAGGCTTCTTGGTTGTCTGTTACTGGTAACAAGCTACGTACTCTTAAATGTTGTGTTTCCTCGTTGCCGTCCTCCTTCCACCGTAACCGGCGGTGGGAAACAGCTCTGGCGAGGTTGCGTATTGGCCATACTCGCTTAACCCATGGTCACTTGATGGAGCGCCGCCCTGCTCCTTATTGTCCTAGTTGCATTGTCCCTCTTACGGTCGTGCATGTCCTTCTTGAATGTCCTGACTTCCAGGACGAACGTGTGTCTTGCTTTCCGACCGCCCCTCGCGGTCACCTGTCCCTAGATAGAATTCTTGGTGACTGGGTTACTTTTGATATCGTTCGCCTTATGCATTTTTGTTCTCGTATTGGCATCCTTGGTGATATTTAGCGCCCTCTGATTATTTTGCGTATTTGATGGTGCTACATAGCCTTCCCGGTTTGGTGCCTTCTTTTGATAATTACTTACTTACTTACTACTAGTACTTGGTGGTGACTGGTGAGAGGGAGTGTAACCTAGACTTTGGCGATATTGCCAGGATTTAAGTCCGAGATTTAGAGTGACCCTGACATTGGCGACCTCACCAGGATATCAAGTACGGTTACTTACGCGAAACCCCGACATTGGTGACCTTGCCAGGATAATGATCAAGGATAACGATCAAGGATCACGATCAAGGATAATGATTAAGATTGTGGTGTTTAATAGTGGCCAGAGATATCAGGTACAGGTAACATATTCACTCATAGCACAAGTATGGAGGACGCTAAGGTGGCAAAGTTTATTGACACCAGGGATGAGCAGGTGCTGGAGGATTGCACCAAGGCGCAGCTGTAGTTCATAGCTTACCACTTTGGGATAAAGTTGAGATCCTCCAAAGTGGGAGAGAGGAGGTTTGAGAATGTGGCACAGCTCAGGGCCCGAGATGAGGCTTTGAGGGAGGAACGGCCACAGACACCTGCCAGTGTAGGGGAGAATTTGAGCATTGGTGGAAGCAGTAGGGGATCCAGCGGCAGCAGGCGCAGCATTAAGCTGGAGACAATGAAGCTGCAACTGGAGGCACAGCTAAAGCGTGAAGAACGAGAAGCACAGCTGAAGCGTGAAGAGGCACAGCTGCGCAAGGAAGAGCATGAGCAAGAAGCACAGCTGAAGCGGAAAGAACGAGAATTACAGTTGAGGCGTGAGGAGCGCGAGCTGGAAGCTAAGCTGAAGCAGCAAGAAATTGAAGCTAACAAACAGTTTGAGCTGAAGCGGGCTGAACTAGGGCTAGCCCCACCTGCACCTCCACAGCAGGAAGACCGCCGAGTGAGAGAGCGAGATTTATCGGTCTTTGTGCCTAACGAAGCTGAGGGCTTCTTTGACCACTTCGAGAGAGTAGCTACCTTGAAAAAGTGGCTAAGAGCAGAGTGGGCGCAGCTGGTCCAGGGTAGGCTCACCGGTGAAGCTCGTGAGGCCTATAACATGCTTGACCTCAAGGAATGCACCAATTATGAGGCTGTGAAGAGAGCAGTGCTTCACTCTTTCAAGCTGACGCCAGAATGTTATAGGAAATGATTCTGAGAATGTACCCATTTGCCAGGAAAATCTTATGCAGAGACGGCGAGGGACATGGAGAGAAAATTCCTGAAGTGGTTGGAATCTGAAGGGGCTAAGTCAGCTGAGGACGTCAAGAGGCTGATGGTCATGGAGAAATTTATGTCCGTGCTCTCTCCTGAGATCAGGATTAGAGTTAAGGAGGCGGACATAAAGGACCTGATGGCTACTGCTGATAGAGCCGACATGTTGGAGGAAGCCTTGCGACCACGCAGAAAGGGACCACATCGACCGCCAGTATACTCCGGATACGGGAATAGTTATAGGAAGACGGACGGATGCAGGGCAGGAACACGTTCTCCCAAGTCCCACCTCTCGAGTGGAGACGGTAGGGGATCGAAGAGTTCTGTGGAACCGGCCAAGAAGCCCCTAGCTGAGAGTGCAGGAGTTGTTGCTGTGACGAAAGACGCTACGAAGGAGACGATGGAAGGAGCGAGGAAGACCCATGGAGCGAAGGCCTCTGGAGGCGTTGCCAGGCCAAGCAGTGGTGGAAGGTCACCACCAAAAAGAATCCGCTGCTATAACTGTGGAGGATTTGGACACGTTGCGCGGGAATGCAGACGCCCTAAGCAGTGGGGGAACATTGCTTTCGTTCTGGTGGAGGACCAAGAGGCCGAGGACATGCGGGATGAGCCCGTACTAAGCTTGGAGAAAAGAGTTCACCCGTTCGTGTGTGAGGGGACAGTAAGGATGGGGGAGGCAGACCCCATTCCTGTGAAGATATTGAGAGACACCGGGGCTGATTTTACCCTGGTGAGTAGAACCCTGTTCCCTGAGGGTTACAAGAGTACCAGTGTGGCGGTGGCAGTTGTTACCACTGTGGGAGGCCCAGTGAGGATGCCCCTGCACAAGGTGACTTTAGATTCTGATTATGGCTGCCAGACCCTAGTGGTAGGGGTCTGCGCATCAATGCCCAAGATGGAGGCGCAAGTCATCCTTGGGAATGACGCCTGTGGAGGATGTGTCCTCCCTAACCTCGTGAAGAGCGAAGAGTGCTTGGAGCACTACAAAGAGAAAGGCAGAGTATTGGACGCCTGTGGGAACGAGAAGAAAATCGCCGAGGTGGCGTTGCCTGTGTGTGCTGTGATCTCAAGATGGTGCAACGAACATGGAGTGAGAGGATCTGATGGGGCTGAAGAAGAGTCGTCTGACAGCCTGGGAGTCGATCACCTCTTCCTGGAACCCGGAGGACAACTGGAGGGCAATGGCAACCCAGATGGTGAGCTACAGGTGACCCTCGCCAGTTCTCTTGGAGTGTACCGCACTCGTCTGGGGGAGTTACAGCAAGTGGAGTTCCCAGATTTGACTCAGGAGGCCAAAGAAGGGCGTGTTGGTCCCGAGAGGGCCACTCATTTTTATATGCAGGATGGAATGCTGATGAGACAATGTAGGCCTGTGAGAATGGAGGCCGGAGAAGAATCACTAGGTACGAGGCACCAGGTAGTGTTGCCGGCCCAGTGCAGAGCGGCGGTGCTGGATATGTCGCACTCCGTGGATTCTGCGGGTCACGTGACCAAGACTTTACCTAAGATCGGGGACCATTTCTACTGGCCAGGTATGGACGCCGATGTAAGGCGTCACTGTAAGACTTGCTTACCTTGCCAGAGGGCATGAAAGAGCCAACCTGCAATACCAAAGGCCCCGTTAGTCCCTGTTCCTGCATTTGGGCCTGCATTTGAGCGTCTGTTGTTCGACGGGGTAGGACTGTTGCCACGGCCGAAAAAAGGAAGTACCTACCTGAAGACCATCATGTGTGCGGCAACGAGGTTCCTGGAAGCTGTCCTGATGCGGCGTTTGACGTCGAAAAGTGTAGCCGGGCAGTTGCAGCGATTTTTCTCTTGGGTGGGAATGCCCAGGGAAATCCAGACGGACTGTGAGGAGTGTATTCCAGTCCAAGTGGTTCCTACAGACCATGACAAATTGGGGAGTGACTCACATTCGGTCGTCGCCCTACCGACCGCAGTCGCAAGGGGCGATCGAAAGGTTTCACTCCACCCTGAAAACTATTCTGAGAGTGTTCTGTGCAGAACAAGGAGCCGAGTGGGATGAGGCAGTGTACCCTGCGTTGTTTGCCATACGAAACGCTGTGGTGGAGTTGTTGGGTTTCTCACCATTTCAGCTGGTATTTGGACATGTGGTACGGAGTCCTCTGTCCATGCTGAGAGAACAATGGGCACCAGGAGTGACTGTGGGAACGGTCAACGAGAATGTTCAGAAGTTCAAGGAGCGTCTTGCTTTGGCAAAGGAACTAGCAGGATAACATTTGAAGGAGGTGCAGTGCAAGATGTCAGAGTGGTATGATAAGAAAGCTACACCAAGAGAGTTCCAGGTTGGGTCCCAGGTTATGGTGTTGCTGTCAGGAAGAGCCGTGTGACCGAGTCGCGATTTGAGGGATCATACAAGGTGCTACGACGGTAGGGCCCAGTGAACTATGAAGTCAACAAGCTGGACAGACCCCGCAAGACACAGGTGTGTCATATTTACCGCCTGAAGCAATTCTTCCCTGAGGAAGGAGGAGCCGCCGTGCAGGACGGAATGATGACTCGAGATCCCCAGCAGAAAGTGGTCTTGCGCATGCAGGTGGATCAAGAACTTCCAGGAGAGGAAGGAAAGTGGTCTAGGGCGGATGGCACCCATCTCTCCAATTCGGAGAGTTTGGAGAAGATCGAAGACAAGTTACAACACCTGGAAGGACGTCAGAGAGCGGACCTGACGGACCTGTTGAGAGTGAATGCCTCTCTCTTTACCGACGTGCCCCCCGGCGCCACAAGAGTGTAACGCACGAGGTAGAGGTGAGGGACGCCTTGCCCCTTAAACAGAGCGCTTATAGGGTCAGCCCAGAGAAGCGGGAGTTGATGAGGAAGGAGGTAGAGTACCTCCTTGAGAACGACCTTGCAGAGCCTAGCAACAGTGAGTGGAGTTCCCCATGCTTGTTAGTAAAGAAAAGCTATGGTACACTCCACTTTTGTACAGACTACAGAAAGGTGAACTCCATCACTGTGGTAGATTCCCACCCCATGCCTAGGGTGAGTGATTGCATCGATCAGGTGGGTAGTGCCAGATACGTGTCAGTACAAAGTGTTGCCCTTCGGGATGAAGAACAGCGGTAGTTGTTTCCAACGCATGATGAACGAGTTGCTGAGGGGAGTCGAAGGCTGCACGGTGTACATTGATGACATAGTAGTGTACTCCGACGATTGGGAGTCACACCTAGAGCGACTCAAAGAGCTATTCAGGAGGCTGGAAGATGCTAACCTGACCGTGAACCTAGCCAAGAGTGAGCTTGGGAAGGCCCATCTGGAGTACCTAGGTTTCGTCTTCGGTCAAGGAGAGGTAACCCCTGTGGAACACAAGGTGTCAGCTATTAGGGAGTACCCAGCACCCAGGACACGTAAGGAACTGCTGAGATATCTGTGGATGAACGGATACTATCGTGGTTTCTGCAAGAACTTTTCCACGGTAGCGCATCCCCTGACCGAATTTCTCTCTAAGAATGTACGATGAAAGTGGGGAGAGGCCTGTCAGGAGTCTTTTGAGAAGACGAAGAACCTGTTGACAGAGGCCCCAGTATTGATATCCCCAGATTTTTCAGCCAGATTCATTCTGTACGTAGATGCCAGTGATGTTGAGATAGGAGCCATGTTGGCCCAGGAAAGGAGCGAGGTACATAGGCCTGTCGCATTTTACTCTAAGAAATTTGTGAATTACCAGCGTGCCTATAGTACCATCAAGAAGGAGGCTTTGGCTTTAGTTATGGCCCTAAAGCACTTCAACGTGTGCGTGGGAGGAGGGGCGAGGTCTGTTCTTGGTTTTACAGATCACAACCCTCTGACCTTCCTGTACAAGATCCCCCTCCCCGCTCAGCTCGTTGTCGCCGTGTGGGGGCTTAGTGGACGGCTGCCGGAGTGTGATGCTCCTTGGGACAGTCCTCTGTCCTTTTCTAGCCTTGTGCTCCTGCTGCCGTCCTCTCCAATTCTGCTGGGCATCTTTTCCTTTTCCTTCTGTTTCGTTTTTCTCCCCCCTCTTCTCCTATCTGCTTGCCGTTTCCTGCCGACCTTTTGCTCCTTCTGGTTCTTCCCTTGGACTTCTTCTATTTTGACGCCCGGGTGTTTGAGGAGGCATACTCTTGCACCCGTAGAACTGTAGTACCCGACGTCGAGAGCGAGGGGAACCTTTTATTGTCAATCCCCCTTTCGTCACTGAACCCGATCTCGACGGACTGTCGGTTTCTTAAGGTGGCGTTTGTGGGGCGTATACTCACGACGCACCCCTAGAAGGCCCCGGCAAGATCGGCGATAGCTTCTTGTTAGGTGTCCTGCCTCTAATTGTGGCTCCATAGTGGGTGTGGGGGCACATTCGTGAATGAATTCTTCTTTTCGTAATGATGATAACCCTTGTTAAAAGCCTCCCTCCCTCCTCTGTGGTTGGGTCGAGCCCCAGGCCCCCAGTGGTGACTACCTCGTCCCCTGGCGCGGCTCCTTCTCTAGTTGTAACTACTGCACCTTTTAACCCCTCTCTCTCTGAGGGTTCTCACCGCCGTCCTCGTCACGGCCGCCCTCGCTCGATTCCTTCCAGTTCTGCTACCTATCAAGCCTTGTTTGGTCCCGCTTCGTGGGCCAAATATTTTGATCTCCTCCCTCTTGATTCTGCGCCTGCTGACGATTTCTCCCTCCATCGACATCTCGTTGATTCCGTGGATGCCTCCATTACTTTCAACCCCACTCGTCTCGGTACACGTGTCGTTGCTGCTCCTTCTCAGGATGCTGCTTCCCGCTTGGCTTCCTTATCCTGCCTTGGCGAGACCCCTGTTCGGGTCTCGAAGAACGCTCAGTTGAATGCCAGTATTGGCACTATTTTGCTCCCGCCCCATGTTGCGACCGGTGTTCGGGACCTGCGCGACTGCCACGACGATATTCGACATGTCCTTCCTGCCCAGGGCCATTCTATTCTCCAGGTGGACACATTTACTCGTCCCCCTCGTGGTAGTCGCCGTCAACCCCTCCGGGTTGTGAAGATTACCTTTGATGGTAGGACCCTTCCACCCTCTGTCATTCTTGCTGGTGCCAGGTGCTCTGTCCAGGAGTACATTCCTTCTCCTCGGCTCTGCAACAAGTGCTGGAGGTTTGGGCATGGTGCCCTCCGCTGCTCCGGGACTGTCTCTCTCTGTCCTTTGTGTGGTGGCGAAGGTCACTCTAAGTCGGAGTGCACTTCTCCCCAGGCTCGTTGCCTCAACTGCGGTGAGGCCCATCCTACCTTCTCCCGTGCGTGTGTCCATTACAAGCTTGAGGCAGCCGTCCTCAACTTGAAGCACCGGGAGCGTTCATCTTTTCCTGAGGCGAGACGCCAGGTTCGCCGGCTCCCACCTTATGCTAATATCTCTTATGCTCGCGTGTTGCGCTCTTCCTCTCCTCGTCCTTCCCGCCTTCCTCAGACTCACAACCGTTTCCGGGCCTTGGACCCTGATGCGCCCACTGCCCCCTCCTCTGTTCCTTTGGGTTCTCTCCCGGAGGATCCTCCTCCTGGTCCTCTGTCCGGGGTTCCCCTTCCTTCTACCCAGTCTGTCGTGTCTCCTGTGTCTTCTTCCTCGTCCCCCTCAGATCCTCCTTCCCATCCTCTTCCTCCATCTATCGGCTCTCCCCACCGCCTGTCGGAGCGGGCGGATGTCCATCGCTCTCCTAGCGCCCGTCGTGTGTGCTCTCGTTCGGCTTCTCCTGTTGAGACACTGGAATCCGTTGCCCGGTACGTAGTTGCTGGGACACCGGTCTCTTTAAGTCAGAAGCGTAAGCCTGGCTCCTCTCCTTCCTCTTCCCCGGCGGGTAAGAAGGCTTCGCTTTCTTCCTCAGCTCCTACGTCTGGTTCTGTTGCTCCTTCCCCTCCCGTTTCAGTGATTGCGCCCCCTGTTCCTGCTATGGAGGTTTCTTTGGCTCCTGCTTCCCTTTCGGTTGCTGCTCTTGCTGGGGTGCGCTCCCCTCTTTCTACTCCCCCTCTTCCTGCTGCTGTCCTTGACTGCTCCTCTACGTTGTCTCCTCCTCTTCCTCCTCCTCCGGACCCCGCCCCCCCACCTCTGATCTGTTCTCCTGTTTCCTTCCCTCCGTCTTTGCTCAGTTTACCCATGCCCCCTAACCCTGACTTTGCTGACCCTGATCCCGACCCTGATATTCTTTAACGTGCTCTGTTGCTCTTTCCCCTTGGTTTCTTCCTTGTTCTCTGGTTTTGTCCTTTCTCTTCTCGTCGTTGTCCATTCTTCAATGGAACGTTCGAGGTTATTACGCCAATTTCCTCGAACTCCAACTTCTGATTTCGCGGTTTTCGCCCCTTTGTGTCTGTCTCCAGGAGCCAATGCTTGGTGCTCATCCGGGTCGTTTTCGTGGCTATTCCTTTCTCTCCCCCCCCCCCCAGCCATTGCTGGGGCTTCTAATTCTTCTGCTCTCTTGATTCGTGCTGATGTTCCCTTTGTTCCTTTACTTTTTCCTTCGCCTCTCCATTGTTCTGCTGCTCGTATCTTTGTGGGGAAATGGTACACAGTTTGTTCCATTTATCTCCCCCCGAGTGTCCCGCTCTCTCTTCCTGATTTGGAACACCTCCTAGACTCCTTGCCGGAGCCTGTGCTCCTGCTGGGTGACTTCAATTGTCGTCATTCCCTTTGGGGTGACGTTCTGACGAATACCCGGGGTCGCCTCCTTGAGCCGTTTCTCCTCTCTTCTTCCCTGTCTCTTCTGAATTCTGGTGAGCCCACTCATTTAGACTCTCGGACTCGCACCCTTTCTTGTCTTGATCTTTCTCTCTGCTCTTCTTCTCTTTACTTAGATTTCACGTGGCAGGTTCTTGATGACCCCCATGGAAGTGATCATTTCCCCATCCTTGTTTCCTTTTTCTCTTTTCGCCCTTCCCTCTCTTTCCCTAGGTGGCAGTTTGATAAGGCAGACTGGACCCTATTTCCCCTCAGTGCTGCTCTCTCTGACCTCTCCCTTCTGCCTCTCTCTCGCGCTCTCCTCCTTTTTCATGACACTGTCTTCAACGCTGCCCTCCGCTCTATTCCTCGCTCTTCCTCTCGGGGTCCGCGGAAGTGCGTTCCCTGGTGGAATGCGGACTGTGCTCGGGCTGTCCGCTGTAAGCGTGCAGCCTGGAAGAGGCACCGCCGTTGGCAGACAGCCGATTCTTTTCTTTTCTTTCGGAAAGCGAGTGCGGTGGCCCGTAGGGCCATCCGCACGGCTAAACGTGAATGTTGGGCATCTTATGTCTCAACAATTACGTCCGAGACCCCTCTGGCCCAGATCTGGAAGCGTATCCGCAAGATAGCGGGTAAGTTCGTTCCCGATGTTTCACCGGTCCTTCACCTCCATGATACTCTTGTGGCGGACCCGTTGCAGGTCGCTTCCGAACTGGGTTCCCACTTTTCTTCTGTTAGCTCTGGTCTTCATCTTCCCCAATCTTTCCTTCTTCGTAAACCTGTCCTTGAGTCTCGTCCTTTAGATTTCTGCACTCATCTTCAGCTTCCCTATAATGATCCCTTCTCTCTCTCTGAACTTCGTTCTGCCCTGGCCCTCTGCGGTTCTATGGCGGCGGGCTCCGATGGTATTCATTATGAGATGCTTCGCCATCTTCCACCGAGCACGTCTCAGTATTTACTGAGTCTGTATAATCGGATCTGGGAGTCGTCGTCAGTCCCTGAGGACTGGCTCGATGCCGTTGTCCTCCCTGTTTGCAAACCGGGGTCTCTGGGTACTTCCCCTAAGGACTTTCGCCCTATTGCTCTCACAAGTTGTGTCTGCAAACTCTTTGAACGTATGGGTAACGTTCGTCTGATGTGGTTCCTGGAACACCATCACCTCCTCTCCCCTTCTCAATTTGGTTTCCGCAAGTGCCGCAGCACGACAGATGTCCTGGTGAACTTGGAGGTCTATATTCGTACTGCTTTTGCTGCGAAGACCTCCGTTGTTGCCGTCCTTTTTGACCTGGAAAAGGCTTATGACACCACTTGGCGTTATCATATCCTATCTCAACTTCATTCTTTTGGCCTTCGTGGTCATCTCCCTCTCTTTCTCCGCAGCTTCCTCTCTCGTCGTTCCTTTTGGGTGCGCCTTGGTACCGCTCTCTCTCCCTCTTTTCAGCAATACGAAGGTGTGCCCCAGGGTAGTGTTCTGAGCACTACTCTTTTTCTGGTTGCCCTCCATGGTCTTCTTTCCTCTCTTCCTTCTGGTGTCTTCTCCGCTCTCTATGTCGATGATCTTACCCTTTGTTGTCAGGGTGATGATTCGCCTCTCCTTCAACGCCGGCTTCAACTTGCAATTGATGCTGTGTCGTCTTGGGCCACAGATCATGGCTTCAAGTTCTCTACTTCTAAGACTTGTGCCATGACTTTCACGTGGAAACGGGTTGTTCTTCGTCCCTCTTTGTCACTTTATGGTCTTCCCCTTGAATACAAAGATTCCGCGAAGCTTTTGGGGTTATTCCTTGACACTCGTTTGTCTTGGTCTCCCCATATCTCTTACCTCCGTGTTGAGTGCTCTAAAGCCCTTACCCTCCTTCGGGTCTTGTCCCATACTTCTTGGGGGGCAGATAGGCGCACTCTCCTTGCTTTACATTCCTCTCTCGTCCTGTCTAAGCTCGATTATGGTTGCCCTGCTTCCTCGTCTGCTTCTCCTTCTACTCTTCGCCGTCGTGATGCTTTGCACCATACTGGGTTGCGCCTCAGTTCTGGTGCCTTTCGTTCGACTCCCATCCTTAGCTTGTATGTTGACACTGGCTTCCTGTCTCTCCAGGACCGCCGTGATCGCTACTGTCTTCGCTATCTTGCGCGGTTCTTGCAACATCCTTCCTCTCGCCTCTGTCGTGCTTTAACTTTTTCCCCTCCTGCGGTTCCTGTTCCTCTTCACCACCTCCCTCTTTCTGTCCGGTTATCTCGCCTACAGGATTCTCTTTCCGTTCGTATTTCTGATGTTTCTCCTCGTTTTGTTTCTTCTTTGCCCCCGTGGAGGGTCCCTCTTCCGCAGTTTTGTACATCTTTGACCCGTATCACTAAAGCTTTTACCCCTCCTACGGTTCTGAAACGCCTTTTCCTCGAGCACTTTTCTTCTCACTCCCGCTCCGTTTCTGTCTTCACCGATGGGTCTAAGTCAGCGGACGGTGTTGGCTACTCTGTTGTTTTTCCTGATCGCACTTATATGTGTCGCTTGCCTCCGGAGACTAGCATCTTTACAGCGGAACTTTATGCTATTCTCTATGCTCTTCGTCTCCTGCTTTCTCGTTGTCAGTCTTCCTTTGTAGTTGTTGTTGACTCTCGTAGTGCCCTCATGGCTCTCGGGTCCTTTAATCTGGTTCATCCAGTAGTTGTCGAGATCCAGCATTGGCTGTTTCTCGTTCACAGTAAATTTAAGTCGGTTGAGTTTTGTTGGGTTCCCAGCCATATTGGTGTGTCTTTAAATGAGCGTGCGGATGCTGCCGCCAAGGAAGCTGTCCGCTCTTGTCCCATCTCTCGTAAAGGCATTCCGTATTCCGACTTTTACCCGGTTATCCATTCCTCAGTCCTTACCCGTTGGCAGGCTTCTTGGTTGTCTGTTACTGGTAACAAGCTACGTACTCTTAAATGTTGTGTTTCCTCGGGGCCGTCCTCCTTCCACCGTAACCGGCGGTGGGAAACAGCTCTGGCGAGGTTGCGTATTGGCCATACTCGCTTAACCCATGGTCACTTGATGGAGCGCCGCCCTGCTCCCTATTGTCCTAGTTGCATTGTCCCTCTTACGGTCGTGCATGTCCTTCTTGAATGTCCTGACTTCCAGGACGAGCGTGTGTCTTGCTTTCCGACCGCCCCTCGCGGTCACCTGTCCCTCGCTAGAATTCTTGGTGACTCGGATACTTTTGATATCGTTCGCCTTATGCGTTTTTGTTCTCGTATTGGCATCCTTGGTGATATTTAGCGCCCTCTGATTATTTTGCGTATTTGATGGTGCTACATAGCCTTCCCGGTTTGGTGCCTTCTTTTGATAATTACTTACTTCCTGTACAAGATGAGGAACTCCAACCAGAGGCTGACGAGGTGGGCATTACTACTGCAGGAATACTGGTTGGACATAAAGCACATCAGAGGGAAGAACAACGTGGTAGCGGATGCCCTGTCCCGAGTACACTAAACCGATATGACTCTTATTTTAAGGGGAGGGGTATCTGACGGTGTCCCCCTCCTTATATTTCTCCCACGCCAGCTGTAAGAGCCATATCCACTTTACCCGAACGTTCTCTACGCTCCGGTGAACAATTTGGCATATGTGGGAGCGTGAAGTGTTCTCGCGTTGTCGAGAAATTTGCAAAAGAAGAGTGTTTTGGCCAGTGGTTTAGGCCCTTTAGGACGCCAAGATGGCGCCCGACACTACGTTTTCCCGCCAAGACGTTGTGACGTCAGTGGCACCAGAATGGTCAAGAACAGTGACATGGCACAGGGAGCCAATGAGAAACGCCCCTGGCAAGTATGATGTCACAAGTGCAGGGGGGTCCAAATGGCGCGGGCCGTGGAGTCCGGGAGTTTGACACGACACATCGAGGAGGTCGGACGTGAGATAGGGGGTCCTGTCAGTCTGACAGTTTTAGTCCCAGATCCGGTGGATTTACGCGTCATCCTGTAGTCTGCAAGCATCCTGTGAGGTCTTCCTGTATTCCATGTGTTGGATCGAAGAAGGAATTGACGAGTATTGAGCAGCAAGTGCTCTAGTGACAGGTGTGTTGCAAGAAGTGAAGTCTGAGCAATGACGTCCGGGACGACTGTGCAGTTTCACCAGTTTACGTGACGACGTAGTGGCTGGGCCAATCCATCGAGAGGCAGGAGAAGAACGAAACTAGCTGGGAATCAGGACGACTGCAGCCGAGAGAAAGGACTGTAGACGTAGTTGTGAGGAGAAGTCGACGGCCAGGAGACCCACTCCTACCCTTCAAGAAGTTGTGGAGGAGCACGGGCCTGCAGAGGATAGAGCACGGTGAAGACGCGTTTTTGAGTGTTGATTGGGTTCCTGGAGAGAGCATCAGTGTGTGTGGGGGGGCGTTCCATACAACGAGTCGAGAGCTGGGACCAGGCGCTACAATTCAACTCTCAACAGAGGACAAGTCCACATCATTGAGGTGGAAGAAGGTAATTCAGTTTTCCCTCCCCATTCCCCTTTAGTCAGCTATTTAGCCAGAGTATCTTCTATGTCGTGAGCAGGGCTCACCAATGTCTATGTCATATTAAGGCACAGTTGTGCAGAGAGATGCTGTAGAGAGCTCTCGCGAAATATATTTGTGGTGTGTGAGTGCACCTGTGATTTATTGAAGAGTTTGCTGTGTCGAGGACATTTACATTCATGTGACATTAATATAAGTTTGTGTCAGAGAATATATATATATATATATATATATATATATATATATATATATATATATATATATATATATATATATATATATATATATATATATATATATATAATGTCGTACCTAATAGCCAGAAAGCACTTGTCAGCCTACTATGCAATGCCCGATTTGCCTAATAAGCCAAGTTTTCCTGAATTAATATATTTTCTCTAATTGTTTTCTTATGAAGTGATGAAGCTACCCATTTCATTATTTAAGATGTCAATTTTTTTTTATTGGAGTTTAAATTAACGTAGATATATGACCGAACCTAACTAACCCTACCTAACCTAACCTAACCTATCTTTATTGGTTAGGTTGGGTTAGGTGGAAGAAAAAGTTAGGTTAGGTTAGGTTAGGTAGGTTAGATAGTCGAAAAACAATTAATTCACGAAAACTTGGCTTATTAGGCAAATCGGGCCTTGCATAGTAGGCTGAGAAGTGAGTTCTGGCTACTAGGTACGACATATATATATATATATATATATATATATATATATATATATATATATATATATATATATATATATGAATGAAAACTCACACCCCAGAAGTGACTCGAACCCATACTCCCAGAAGCAACGCAACTGGTAACTACAGGGCGCCTTAATCCGCTTGACCATCACGGCCGTCAAAAGGAAGTGATAGCCGAGGCTATTTGAGCCACTTCCCCGACGGCAACTCGGATGGTAATCCGTCGGGGAAGTGGCTCAAATAGCCTCGGCTATCACTTCCTTTTGACGGCCGTGATGGTCAAGCGGATTAAGGCGCCCTGTAGTTACCAGTTGCGTTGCTTCTGGGAGTATGGGTTCGAGTCACTTCTGGGGTGTGAGTTTTCATTCGCATATAGTCCTGGGGACCATTCAGGCTTGTTCGCATTTGTGTTCCTCACGTGTGCCCCAAAGAATGAGGTGATTTGGTGAAATGCTATGCCCAAGATTACCATCCGAGTTGCCGTCGGGGAAGTGGCTCAAATAGCCTCGGCTATCACTTCCTTTTGACGGCCGTGATGGTCAAGCGGATTAAGGCGCCCTGTAGTTACCAGTTGCGTTGCTTCTGGGAGTATGGGTTCGAGTCACTTCTGGGGTGTGAGTTTTCATTCGCATATAGTCCTGGGGACCATTCAGGCTTGTTCGCATATATATATATATATATATATATATATATATATATATATGCGGAAAATCCACAGAGAAATATGAAATATGAAAGGAGGTGAACGTTTCGGCTTTGTTAAACCCTTTGTCAACACCAGACTGACAAAGTCAGTCTTTGAGTCAGTCTGGTGTTGACAAAGGCTTTAACAAAGCCGAAACGTTCACCTCCTTTCATATTTCTCTGTGGATTTTCCGCATAAAATGATCAGTGTTTTGTGATCGTCAATTGCATATATATATATATATATATATATATATATATATATATATATATATATATATATATATATATATATATATATATATATATATATATATATATAAATATATATATATATATATATATATATATATATATATATATATATATATATATATATATATATATATAATATGCGGAAAATCCACAGAGAAATATGAAATGAGGTGAACGTTTCGGCTTTGTTAAAGCCTTTGTCAACACCAGACTGACAGTCTGGTGTTGACAAAGGCTTTAACAAAGCCGAAACGTTCACCTCATTTCATATTTCTCTGTGGATTTTCCGCATAAAATGATCAGTGTTTTGTGATCGTCAATTGCATATATATATATATATATATATATATATATATATATATATATATATATATATATATATATATATATATATATATATATACATATATATATATATATATATATATATATATATATATATATATATATATATATATATATATAATATGCGGAAAATCCACAGAGAAATATGAAATGAGGTGAACGTTTCGGCTTTGTTAAAGCCTTTGTCAACACCAGACTGACAGTCTGGTGTTGACAAAGGCTTTAACGAAGCCGAAACGTTCACCTCATTTCATATTTCTCTGTGGATTTTCCGCATAAAATGATCAGTGTTTTGTGATCGTCAATTGCATATATATATATATATATATATATATATATATATATATATATATATATATATATATATATATATATATATATATATATATATATATGTCGTACCTAGTAGCCAGAACTCACTTCTCAGCCCACTATGCAAGGCCCGATTTGCCTAATAAGCCAAGTTTTCCTGAATTAATATATTTTCTCAAATTTTTTTCTTATGAAATGATAAAGCTACCTATTTCATTATGTATGAAGTCAATTTTTTTTTATTGGAGTTAGAATTAACGTAGATATACGACCGAACCTAACCAACCCTACCTAACCTAACCTAACCTATCTTTATAGGTTAGGTTAGGTTAGGTAGCCGAAAAAGTTAGGTTAGGTTAAGTTAGGTAGGTTAGGTAGTCGAAAAACAATTATTTCATGAAAACTTGGCCTATTAGGCAAATTGGGCCTTGCATATTAGGCTGAGAAGGGCGTTCTGGCTACTAGGTACGACATATATATATATATATATATATATATATATATATATATATATATATATATATATATATATATATATATATATATATATATATATAACTGAAAACTCACACCCCAGAAGTGACTCGAACCCATACTCCCAGAAGCAACGCAACTGGTATGTACAAGACGCCTTAATCCACTTGACCATCACGACCGGACAAAATGAGGTGATAGCCGAGGCTATTTGAACCACCCCACCGCCGGCACTCGGATAGTAATCTTGGGCATAGCATTTTACCAAATCACCTCATTCTTTGGGGCACACGTGAGGAACACAAATGCGAACAAGCCTGAATGGTCCCCAGGACAATATGCAACTGAAAACTCACACCCCAGAAGTGACTCGAACCCATACTCCCAGAAGCAACGCAACTGGTATGTACAAGACGCCTTAATCCACTTGACCATCACGACCGGACAATTTTTTCAGTTTGGTCCCCAGGACAATATGCAACTGAAAACTCACACCCCAGAAGTGACTCGAACCCATACTCCCAGAAGCAACGCAACTGGTATGTACAAGACGCCTTAATCCACTTGACCAACCACGACCGGACAAAATGAGGTGTTCCGCATTCAGGCTTGTTCGCATTTGTGTTCCTCACGTGTGCCCCAAAGAATGAGGTGATTTGGTAAAATGCTATGCCCAAGATTACTATCCGAGTGCCGGCGGTGGGGTGGTTCAAATAGCCTCGGCTATCACCTCATTTTGTCCGGTCGTGATGGTCAAGTGGATTAAGGCGTCTTGTACATACCAGTTGCGTTGCTTCTGGGAGTATGGGTTCGAGTCACTTCTGGGGTGTGAGTTTTCAGTTGCATATTGTCCTGGGGACCATTCAGGCTTGTTCGCATTTGTGTTCCTCACGTGTGCCCCAAAGAATGAGGTGATTTGGTAAAATGCTATGCCCAAGATTACTATCCGAGTGCCGGCGGTGGGGTGGTTCAAATAGCCTCGGCTATCACCTCATTTTGTCCGGTCGTGATGGTCAAGTGGATTAAGGCGTCTTGTACATACCAGTTGCGTTGCTTCTGGGAGTATGGGTTCGAGTCACTTCTGGGGTGTGAGTTTTCAGTTGCATATTGTCCTGGGGACCATTCAGGCTTGTTCGCATATATATATATATATATATATATATATATATATATATATATATATATATATATATATATATATATATATATGTCGTACCTAGTAGCCAGAACTCACTTCTCAGCCTACTATTCAAGGCCCGATTTGCCTAATAAGCCAAGTTTTCCTGAATTAATATATTTACTATAATTTTTTTCTTATGAAATGATAAAGCTACCCTTTTCACTATGTATGAGGTCAATTTTTTTTATTGGAGTTAAAATTAACGTAGATATATGACCGAACCTAACCAACCCTACCAAACCTAACCTAACCTATATATATAGGTAAGGTTAGGTTAGGTAGCCAAAAAAAGCTAGGTTAGGTTAGGTTAGGTAGGTTAGGTAGACGAAAAAACATTAATTCATGAAAACTTGTCTTATTAGGCAAATCGGGCCTTGCATAGTAGGCTGAGAAGTGAGTTCTGGCTACTAGGTACGACATATATATATATATATATATATATATATATATATATATATATATATATATATATATATATATATATATATATATATAAATGTACCATTTATTGGTGTAAGGCTGTGTACCCCGTATTGACTCATTATTACTAATATTGATGAAATGATCTATATATATATATGCTGGAGTGTTGAATAGTATTTTCATGTGTACAGTGATTTACTGTGTTTATTGCCATTGAAGTAATCTATTGTGTTTAAGGCCAGTACAGTGAGTTATTGTGTTTATTGCCATTATAGCAATTTACTGTGCTGATTGCTAGTATTGTGTTTATTGTGCATTTGAAGAAATAGGCGCTTAATGCCAGGACAACACGTACTGAGAGAGTATACAGTGAGGGGGGCATGGCAGCTGGGAATGTTCGGCGGTGGGGGAGTGTTGCCGTCGCGTTGTGTTCCTGACTTATGAAGAGAGAGTGATTTGCTGCCATGTACTTCATTGCCTTGTTGTTGATCCAGTGCTATAATACTTTAATCTTTTAAGTAAAATACAAAACCACCTTCGTGTTTGTATTATCCCTCCATTACTTGTTGCTATTGAGATTATTGAGTCCATTGAAAGAGAGAGAGTGATTGAGATATATACCTGCCTGTTACCAGTTTTAATGTGTGCTCTCTGCCACTACTACCACAATTCCACAATACCACTGACATGTTACTGGACATGGAGAACACCAGTTGGCGAACTTTCAGTTAGCAGTATAGCCCTTTGTCGGGGCGGGCATACGTTCAAGAGAGTAGATCGTGTTCCCACTCATCTTCAGGCTATAAGGCCGGCCGGAGATCGACTGGGAGACTCTCCAGGTGAACAGTGGCACCTCGAGGATGGAGTGAAGACCCGCAGGGCTACAGTAAGTAACAGCTACCACTACTAGTACTTGCTGGTGACTGGTGAGAGGGAGTGTAACCTCGACTTTGGCGATATTGCCAGGATTTATGTCCGAGATTTAGAGTAACCCCGACATTGACGACCTCGCCAGGATATCAAGTACGGTTACTTACACGAAACCCCGACAGTAATTTATATGTATATTGTACAATATCCGAAATATATAAAAGATTATTGATAGTTAAATAAGGGTATTATTTATGCAATAAGATGAATCATACCTATTCTTTCATACCTGTAATTTACTCTGAAAAACATAAAACAATCGAGTATTCAAAATAGAAGAAAAAAAAAACTTTAAACCTTTAAATTAAATGAATGGTGATAAAGATAAAGACTTGATCAATTAATAGTGCATGAACAATATTGTTCAACTTCACTCCCTAAAGTAATATATGCCCTGTTATACCAGTTATATATTTACCTTCAAGCAGTTCATGTGAATGTGCACGGACAGCACGTTGGCCTCTAATGAACTGATGTTCATCGTTGAACTCCAGCGGGGGACAGTATCAGGGGCTACGGGAAAAAACCTGGTGAGGATTAATTCCATAACTGTCCTACAAGAGCCCTTACCTAGGCTGTTGTTAGTGTGACCTGTGCTGTTTGTTAGTGGAATATGTCGGGCTCAGAACAATGTGGCGCTGCGCTATTCACATATGGGTCCCATGAGGGCGCTGATATGTGTGTGGGGGTACAGCCTTCAACCTCCTACATCTATAAAATCCATTCTGTTTGGGTGGTGTGTCCCTCCCCCACCGAGGTGTGTGTACTCGCTAGACTGTGCTTGCAGAGTCGAGTGTCAGATCCTAAGCCCCACTTGTCAACCATCATTATCTTATGGCAGTGACCCTTTTTTCCCCCACTCGGTTTTTCTTGTATTTTAAAGGTGTATATCAAACTGGCTTCGACAACTTCATCGAATCCGTTCCACTTGACTCTTATTCTGACAAGTATCTAGTTCCCTTCTATGACCTTTTGCTCTACTGTTCCTTCATTAAAACCTTGATTAGATGTGTTCTTTATCAGTCGCTCTTAGTAACTTGTACGTCGTTACCATGTCTACCCGATTTTTTCTTTTCCTCCAGTGTCATTAGGTCCAGTTCCTTTTTTCACAGCTCAGTCATTTTACCTCAGGAATGAGCCTTCTTGCATGTTTTTGGAACTTTCATAGTTTTGTTTCTTTTGGAAAAGGGTTCCACGTCCGTGCAGCATACTCAGTCTCGCAACAGATATTTTCAGCATTCAGGTGTTTTTGTTCAAGTTCCTGAAGTATAACAGGACGTTTGCTTGTATGGGTCAAATAGCTCTCATTATTCTGATGGTACGCCCCTGGTGTTGGTGTGTGACCATTAGGTAGCTATTGAAGTCCATCATACTTCCTCTTTATCCTCATCGAGAATATCATGGGAGATAGAACTAGGAGCTGTCTTGCCTTCTGCTACTCGCCTTCATGGAAAACTAGGTTTTCCCTTCCCCTATTCTCTTCCTCTTTGCATCAGCCTTCATAATATCTCCATAATCAAATAGCAATGGCGGCTTGGCCCCCATTGGCATTTTGGGTTTAATGTTCTCCAAAAGTCCATCTGGCTTTGTGTGAAGACTATAGATACAATCTTGCTGGTTGGTGTCCGCCTCTCCTCCGCGCTTCCACCCTGACATGTTGTGACTGCAGCTTTTACTAGTTTTGCCTTTCATGTTTCTTCCTGCCCCCTACCCCTCCCAAGTTCTTTTCGGACGCAAAAATTCCAAGTCTATTTGCCCATGGTTGAAATCTCCTATTATAAGGAGCTTTGCTCTGAATATGACGGAAAATTGGACTACAATTAGTGCGATATTTATGCAAGTTCTGTTTGAATTCTTGTGTTCTTGTCTGGGATCTTATGATTCTCGGTGGGGGAGGCTGGGAGAGGGTTGCAAATCACAGCAGCAACAACGTTTTCCTTCCACCAAAGTAATTCCTGCAACATAGTCCATATTATTGGTTTCTCCTCAAAACTTATCTCTTCAAACCCAGTGACACTTGTCCTTTGTATGTGAACTCGCCTAGTTGTACTTGCGAGGGTTGAGCTTCTGCTCTTTTGTCACACTTCTTAACTGTCAATCAACCGGTGTACAGGTTCCTGGGCCTACTGGGCTCTATCATATCTAAACTTGAAACTGTGTATAGAGTCAGCCTCCATCACATCATTGCCTAATGCATTCAATTTACTGTGTGTGTGTGTGTGTGTGTACTTACCTATTTGTACTCACCTATTTGTGCTTGCGGGGGTTGTGCTTTGGCTCTTTGGTCCCGCCTCTCAACTGTCAATCAACTGGTGTACAGGTTCCTAGGCCTACTGGGCTCTATCATATCTAAACTTGAAACTGTGTATAGAGTCAGCCTCCACCACATCATTGCCTAATGCATTCAATTTACTGTGTGTGTGTGTGTGTGTACTTACCTATTTGTACTCACCTATTTGTGCTTGCGGGGGTTGTGCTTTGGCTCTTTGGTCCCGCCTCTCAACTGTCAATCAACTGGTGTACAGGTTTCTGAGCCTACTGGGCTCTATCATATCTACATTTAAAATTGTGTATGGAGTCAGCCTCTACCACGTCACTGCCTAATGCATTCTATCCGTTAACTACTCTGACACTGAAAAAGTTCCTTCTTACGTCCCTGTGGATTATGTGGGTACTCAGTTTCCTCCTGTGTCCCCTTGTTCGCGTCCCTCCAGTGTTGAATAATTTATCCTTGTTTACCCAGTCGATTCTCCTGACGATTTTGTAGGTTGTGATCATATCCCCCCTTACTCTTCTGTCTTCCAGTGTCGTAAGGTGCATTTCCCGCAGCCTTTCCTCATAACTCATGCCTCTTAATTCTGGGACTAGTCTAGTAGCATACCTAAGGACTTTTTCCAGCTTCGTCTTGTGCTTGACAAGGTACGGGCTCCATGCTGGGGCCGCATACTCCAGGATTGGTCTTACATATGTGGTGTACAATATTCTGAATGATTCCTTACACAGGTTCCTGAACGCTGTTCTGATGTTAGCCAGCCTCACATATGCCGCAGACGTTATTCTTTTTATGTGGGCTTCAGGAGACAGGTTTGGGGTGATATCAACTCCTAGATCTTTCTCTCTGTCTGTTTCATTAAGTACTTCATCTCCTATTCTGTATCCTGTGTCTGGCCTCCTGTTTCCACTGCCTAGTTTCATTACTTTGCATTTACTCGGGTTGAACTTCAACAGCCGTTTGTTGGACCATTCACTCAGTTTGTCTTGATCATCTTGTAGCCTCCTACTATCATCCTCTGTTTCAATCCTCCTCATAATTTTTGCATCATCGGCAAACATTGAGAGAAACGAATCTATACCCTCTGGGAGATCATTTACATATACCAGAAACAGTATAGGTCCAAGGACTGACCCCTGCGGGACTCCACTTGTGACGTCTCGCCAATCTGAAACCTCACCCCTCACACAGACTCGTTGTCTCCTGTTGTTTAGGTACTCTTCTATCCAATGGAGTACCTTCCCTTTCACTACAGCCTGCATCTTCAGCTTTTTCACTAGCCTCGTGTGTGGCACTGTATCAAAGGCTTTCTGACAATATAAAAATATGTAGTCTGCCCACCATTCTCTTTCTTGCCTTATTTTTGTTGTCTGGTCGCAGAATTCAAGTAACCCTGTGAGGCAGAACCTGCCATCCCTGAACCCATGTTGATGCTGTGTTACAAAGTTCCTTCGCTCCAGATGCTCCACTAGTTTTCTTCGCACAATCTTCTCCATCAGCTTGCATGGTATGCAGGTTAGGGACACTGGCTTGTAGTGCAGTGCCTCCTGCCTATCCCCTTTCTTGTATATCGGGACCACGTTAGCTGCTTTCCAAATATTTGGCAGTTCCCCTGTTGCCAGTGATTTGTTATACACTATGGATAGTGGTAGGCTCAGTTCTCTTGCTCCTTCCTTTAGAACCCAAGGGGAGATTCCATCTGGGCCTACAGCCTTTGTCACATTCAACTCTAGTAAACACTTCCTTACATCCCCGCTGGTAATCTCAAACTCTTCCTGTGGTTCCTGGTTAGCTATTCCCTCTCTTATCTCTGGAATTTCTCCTTGCTCTAAGGTGAAGACCTCCTGGAATTTCTTATTCAGTTCCTCACACACTTCCTTGTCGTTTGTAGTGAATCCTTCTGCCCCTATCCTTAATTTCATAACCTGTTCCTTTACTGTTGTTTTTCTCCTGATGTGGCTATGCAGCAATTTAGGCTGAGTCTTTGCCTTGCTTGCGATGTCATTTTCGTATTGTCTTTCTGCCTCTCTTCTCATCCTGACATATTCATTCTTGGCATTCTGGTATCTTTCTCTGCTCTCCAGTGTCCTGTTATTCCTATAGTTTCTCCATGCCCTTTTACTTTGCTGCTTAGCTAGCCTACATCTCTGATTAAACCATGGGTTTCTCATCTTCATTTCTCTGTTTTCCTTTTGGACTGGGACAAACTTGTTTGCTGCGTCCTTGCACTTCTTCGTGATGTAGTCCATCATATCTTGGGCCGTCTTTTCCCTGAGCTATGTTTCCCATGCTATATCTGTTAGGAATTTTCTTATCCCCTCATAGTTTCCCTTTCGGTATGCTAACCTCTTGGTTTCGGTATCCCTCCACGAGTTCAATAACTCTTCTTCAATCAGGTACTCAAACACCAGTACACTGTGGTCGCTCATTCCTACTGGGTACTCGAAACCTATTTCTCTTATGTCGGAGTCGTTCAGAGTGAAAACAAGGTCAAGTCTCGGTGGTTCGTCATTGCCTCTCATCCTTGTGGGTTCTCTGACATGCTGGGTTAAAAAGTTTCTAGTCATCACCTCCAATAGTTTGGCTCTCCACGTATCCTCGCCTCCATGCGGTTCCTTGTTTCCATGTTCCATGTGTGCGTGTGTGTACTCACCTAATAGAGTACATGTGTGTGTGTGTGTGTGTGTGTGTGTGTGTGTGTGTGTGTGTGTGTGTGTGTGTGTACTCACCTAGTTGTGTTTGCGGGGTTTGAGCTCTGGCTCTTTGGTCCCGCCTCTCAACCGTCAATCAACAGGTGTACAGATTCCTGAGCCTATTGGGCTCTATCATATCTACACTTGAAACTGTGCATGGAGTCAGCCTCCACCACATCACTTCCTAATGCATTCCATTTGTCAACCACTCTGACACTAAAATAGTTCTTTCTGATATCTCTGTGGCTGATTTGGGCGCTCAGTTTCCACCTGTGTCCACTTGTGCGTGTGCACTTTGTGTTAAATAGCCTGTCTTTATCTACCCTATCAATTCCCTTGAGAATCTTGAATGTAGTGATCATGTCCTCCCTAACTCTTCTGTCTTCCAGCGAAGTGAGGTTCAATTCCCGCAGTCTCTCCTCGTAGCTCATACCTCTCAGCTCGGGTACTAGTCTGGTGGCAAATCTTTGAACCTTTTCCAGTTTAGTCTTATCCTTGACTAGATATGGACACCATGCTGGGGCTGCATACTCCAGAATTGGCCTGACATATGTGGTATACAAAGTTCTGAATGAGTTCTTTACACAAATTTCTGAATGCTGTTCGTATGTTGGCCAGCCTGGCATATGCCGCTGATGTTATCCTCTTGATATGTGCTGCAAGAGACAGGTCTGGCGTCATATCAACACCCAGGTCATTCTCTCTCTCTGACTCCTGAAGGATTTCCTCTCCCAGATGATACCTTGTATTTAGCCTCCTGCTCCCTACACCTATCTTCATTACATTACATTTGGTTGGGTTGAACTCTAACAACCACTTGTTCGACCATTTCTTCAGTTTGTCTATGTCTTCTTGAAGCCTCAAACACTCCTCTTCTGTCTTAATCCTTCTCATAATTTTGGCATCATCCGCGAACATTGAGAGAAATGAATCTATACCCTCCGGGAGATCATTTACATATATCAGAAACAAGATAGGACCGAGTACAGAGCCCTGTGGGACTCCACTGGTGACTTCACGCCAATCAGAGGTCTCACCCCTCACCGTAACTCTCTGCTTCCTATTGCTTAGGTACTCCCTTATCCACTGGAGCACCTTACCAGCTACACCTGCCTGTCTCTCCAGCTTATGTACCAGCCTCTTATGCGGTACTGTGTCAAAGGCTTTCCGACAATCCAAGAAAATGCAGTCCGCCCAGCCCTCTCTTTCTTGCTTAATCTGTGTCACCTGGTCATAGAATTCTATTAAGCCGGTCAGGCAAGATTTACCCTCCCTGAACCCATGTTGACGATTTGTCACGAAGTCCCTTCTCTCCTGATGTGCTACCAGGTTTTTTCTCACGATCTTCTCCATCACCTTGCATGGTATACAAGTCAAGGATACTGGCCTGTAGTTCAGTGCCTCTTGCCTGTCGCCCTTTTTGTATATTGGGACCACATTCGCCGTCTTCCATATTTCTGGTAGGTCTCCCGTCTCCAGTGACCTACTATACACTATGGAGAGTGGCAAGCAAAGTGCCTCTGCACACTCTTTCAGTACCCATGGCGAGATCCCATCTGGACCAACAGCCTTTCTAACATCCAGAACCAGCAGGTGTCTCTTGACCTCCTCTCTCGTAATTTCAAACTCTTCCAAGGCCGCCTGGTTTACGTCCCTTTCTCCTAGCACAGTGACCTCACCTTGTTCTGTTGTGAAGACCTCTTGGAATCTCTTGTTGAGTTCATCACACACCTCTTTGTCATTCTCTGTATACCTGTCCTCGCCTGTTCTAAGTTTCACTACCTGTTCTTTCACTGTTGTTTTCCTTCTGATGTGACTGTGGAGTAGCTTTGGTTCAGTCTTGGCTTTGTTTGCTATATCATTTTCATAACTTTTCTCTGCTTCTCTTCTCACCCTGACATACTCATTCCTGGTTCTCTGGTATCTCCCTCTGCTTTCTGGTGTTCTGTTATTCCGGAAGTTCCTCCACGCCCTTTTGTTCAGTTTCTTTGCTTCCATACATGCCCTATTATACCATGGATTCTTCTTTTGTTTCTCGGATTTTTCCTTTTGGGCCGGGATGTATCTGCTTACTGCCTCCTGACACTTTTGGGTGACATAGTCCAACATATCTTGTACAGACTTAGCTCTGACGACTGTGTCCCAAGGTATTTCCCTTAGGAAGCTTCTCATCTCCTCATAATTTCCCTTTTGGTATGCCAGCCTTTTGCTTCCTAGTCCTTTTTCGGGGGGGATAATTCCGAGCTCTACCAGGTACTCAAAGTTCAATACACTGTGATCACTCATTCCCAAGGGTGCTTCCATCTTGACTTCCCTTATATCCCACTCATTTAGGGTAAATATCAGATCAAGCATTGCTGGTTCATCCTCTCCTCTCATTCTTGTTGGATCCCTGATGTGCTGGCTTAGAAAGTTTCTTGTTGCCACGTCCAGCAGCTTAGCTCTCCATGTTTCTGGTCCTCAATGCTGATCTCTGTTCTCCCAATCTATCTTCCCATGGTTGAAGTCTCCCATGATTAGAAGTCCAGATCCATTCCTGCTAGCAACAGAAGCTGCTCTCTCTATTATGTTAATGGTGGCCATATTGTTTCTATCATATTCCTGTCTGGGTCTTCTGTCATTTGGTGGTGGATTATATATGACTACGACTATAATTTTTTGCCCTCCAGTTTTTATTGTTCCTATTATGTAGTCACTGAAACCTTCACATCCCTGAACAACCAACTCCTCAAAATCCCAGCCTTTTCTTACCAGCAGAGCTACACCACCCCCACCTCTTCCTTCTCTCTCTTTCCTCATAACATAATAGTCCTGTGGGAACACTGCATTTGTTATTGTTTTCGTCAGCTTTGTTTCTGTGAGAGCTATTATGTCTGGGTTTTCCTCTAGTACCCATTCTCCAAGTTTATTTGCCTTATTTGTAATACCATCTATGTTAGTCTACATAGCCTTGAGGCTCACTTTCTTCTGTCCCTTCTCAAATCTCCTCCTTGGTGAATGTTCTGCTGGTGGAGGAAGGTGTGCCATGGGTGTGAGGATTTGTGAGGTGGATGCCAGGGTTGCAGAGGATACTGGGATGAGGGGTGGGGGGTCAAGTGAAGGGGGAAGGACAGGGAGGGTATGGGGTGAACGGGGCAATAGGACAGGAAGGAAAGGGGGGTTTTCTATGCAGAGGAGGGTGGTGGGGTTGCCCTCCCCGCTCGTGTTTCTGGGTAGCTGGTTGTGGGTTCCCCCCTCGCCTCTGGGGGTGATGTGTTGGGAGCTGTGGTTTCCTGGTTTTCCCCTCTCGCCCAGCGCTTTTTCCTTGCTTCTGCCGCCAAGGCCCTCTCCTCCCTGTGTGTGTGTGTGTGTGTGTGTGTGTGTGTGTGTGTGTGTGTGTGTGTGTGTGTGTGTGTGTGTGTGCGCGCGCGCGTTCTTCACTACCTCTCGCCTCATGAGTGTATTATTCCCCTCTTTAGTGCCTCCCCGACGCCTGTTGGTCTACATTGATCAGGACGCTGAAGTTCGCGGAGTAGTGGGGCCCTTCCTGGAGGGGGAGACGGTCACCCTCAACTGTCGGGCGGAGGGCGGGTCGCCGCCCCCGAGCGTCACCTGGTGGGAGGGCGCCGTTCTCCTGGACATGACCTCGGAGGAGGAGACGTCCGAGCAGGTGACCAACACCCTGGTGGTGACCTCGCTAACGAGACGTGACCTCCACCGGCCGCTGACGTGTCAGGCCAGCAACACCAACCTCACCAGGCCGCTTCAGACCACCGTCACCATCAACATGAGCTGTGAGTCACCTGGTCTCTCTTCTCACCTTCCTTTCAGGGACGGAATGAAGCTTTGTCGTCGAGGCTACTTGCACCGGTCGGTAGAGCGTTGACCGATGCTTCATGCAACAGGGTCGGCGTTCGATGCCCGATTGTCCAAGCGGTTAGACATGGTTCCTTCACTCCGTTCGTCCTATCCCAGGTCCTGTCCTGTCCTCTACCCCCTACCCCCCTATCCATGTGTTATAAAATGTCATCCTTTTATAATTATCGGCCTTGAAGAGATCCGTGATGAAACAACTCGCCCTGAAGCTTGATTGAATGTAACTTGATTGGGAAGTTCCGAATCTAACTTAACAAGTTATAAGTCACTGTCATTGTTTTTTTTCTGATATATAAATAGCCGAAGCAATTTGGAGGGATAAAGTCATCCGTGTTTACATATTCTGAGCGGTCGAGCCGCTTGGGCAGTACTTGGGCTTACCTAAAAGGACACAAATCCCTCATACAGAGGCCTTGCCGCAGGGATGCCTACAGTTCTCTACACAAGCGGAATGTAAACATGTTCTCTGACTCCAGGTAAAGTAGCAAGGGGGGGGGGGAGGGATATGAATGGATCAGATTGCGGAAAGTTTAGGAATTACCTTCCATTATATTACCAGAGTTACCGTATAGAAATTATTACCGTTAGGAATTACCGTTTTTTTTGCCCAAGAAGAGTGTGGAGCATTGGGGAAGGTCGGTGGGGGGGGGGGGCAGGAGCACGAATTACGAATGGGGGAGTGAAAGGTACGAACGACGCCTTGTACAGGACAAGTCAATAAATGCCTACAGACATTAAGAAGGCAATAGAGGTCTATCCATCCCCCAATGTTGAAGGTAATAGAGGTCTATCCATCCCCCAATGTGAAAGCAATAGAGGTCTATCCATCCCCCAATGTTGAAGGCAATAGAGGTCTATTCATCACCCAATGTTGAAGGCAATAGAAATCTATCCATCCCCCAATGTTAGAGGCAATAGAGGTCTATCCATCCCCCAATGTGAAGGCAATAGAGGTCTATCCATCCCATAATGTTGAAGGCAATACAGGTATATCCACCCCCCAATGTTGCAGGCAATAGAGGTCAATTCATCCCCCAATGTTGAAGGCAATAGAGGTCTATCCATCCCCAATGTTGAAGGCAATAGAAATCTATCCATCCCCCAATGTTAGAGGCAATAGCGGTTTATCCATCCCCCAATGTGAAGGCAATAAAGGTCTATCCACCCCCAATGTTGAAGGCAATAGAGGCCCATCCATCCCCCAATGTTGAAGGCAATAGAGGTCTATCCATCCCCCCCCCCAATGTTGAATTCAACAGATGTCTATCCATCACCCAATGTTAAAGGCAATAGAGGTCTATCCATCACCCAATGTTGAAGGAAAAAGACGTCTATCCTTCGCCCAAATTTTGAAAGGAATAGAGGTCTATCCATCACCGAAGGTTGAAGGCAATAGAGGTCTATCAATCACTTAGTGTTGAAGGCTATAGAGGTCTATCTATCCCCAAATGCTAAAGGCAATAGAGGTCTATCCATCACCCAAGGCAATAGAGGTTTATCCATCCCACTATGTTGAAGGCAATAGAGGTCTATCCATCACCCAATGTTAAAGGAAATAAAGGTCTATCCATCTCCAAATGTTGAAGGCAATAGAGGTCTACCCATCCCCCAATGTTGAAGGCAATAGAGGTCTATCCATCAACCAATTTTGAAGGAAATAGAGGTCTATCCATTGCACAATGTTAAAGGCAATAGAGGTCTATCCATCGCCCAGTGCGGAAGGCAATAGAGGTCTATCCATCACCAAATGTTGAAAGCAATAGAGGTCTATCCATCTTGCCCTGAGGACAGAGTTGGACTCTCTGCGGGAGGAGGTGCGTCAGCTTAAAAAACAACGAGAAGTAACGAAGGAGGAGACCAGCAGTAAAGGGACCTCGTCTTGGAGAGTTGCGAAAGACAGGGGCCTTAAGAAGACTTTGATAAAGCCGCCTTCAAACGCCATAGCAACTTCAAATTCATTTGACGTTTTGGAGGACGAGTGCTGTGGAGAGACTGTGGATCGCGCAAAAGGGAAAGCAACGAAGAGAAAGGAAGCGCAGGCCCCTCAGAAAGTAAAGGAAGTACCTAAGCAAACATTAGTTGTGGGAGATTCCCAGATAAGGTATTTGGATAGAACGTTTTGTGCTAGAGATAGGGGGAACAGGTTAAGGGTTTGCTATCCCGGAGCTGGCATTGGTGATATTATAAACAACATGAATGATATTATGGCTGGTAATGGGAACAATCCCATTATTTGCATTAGCGTGGGAGGAAATGATGTTGGTCGAGTCAGGAGTGAGGAACTGATTCAGAGGTATAAAACAGCCATAGAGTTAGTTAGGAGCAAGGGAGGAATCCCGATCATATGTGGCATTCTTCCAAGAAAGGGAGTGGGAAATAAATGGATATCGAGGGCACTTGGTGTCAATTGCCGGCTGGAAAGATATTGCAAATCAAATGCAATATCTTTCATAGACAACTGGGAACACTTCTATGGAAGAAATGAAATGTATGCTCGTGATGGGGTGCATCTATCGAGAGCTGGGGTTGTTGCTGTTGCGAACTCGCTAGAAGCAGTGGTTAGAGGTGTTTGTTTGGGTTTAAACTGTTAGTAGATAGAGGTATGGGAATTGATTTGGAGGAAGGAGGTAATAAAAGTATGTGTTTGTGGGAGAAAGGAATTGGCAAAACGATCAGGGAAAGAGAAGGTCCGCAAAATAACAATTCACTTAGGGTATATTACACTAACAGTAGAAGTCTAAGAAATAAAATTAACGAATTAAATGCTCTTGTCTGCACAGAAAAAATAGATATTATTGCACTTACCGAAACGTGGATGAATGTAGAAAATAGAGAACTATTAGCTGAATATCAAATATATGGATTTAAACTATTTTACACAGATAGATATATTAGACGAGGAGGTGGAGTAACCATATATGTTAGGGACAATTTGAAATGTAGTCTCAAAGAGGGAATCAAAACAGAGCCACACACAGAAACTATTTGGATTGAATTAAACGAAAAAGCTAATAATATTATAATAGGAGTAATATATAGGCCACCAAATTTAGACAGAATGGAAGCAAAGCATCTATGGGATGAAATATCTAGAGCATCTAGATCTAACAGTATTTATGTCATGGGTGACTTTAATTTTAGCGGAATAAACTGGTTGAACAAAACAGGGAATAGTGAAGCAGAAGATTTTCTAGAATTAATTGACGATTGCTTTCTTACGCAACACATTAAGGAACCAACACGGGAAAATAATATTTTAGATTTAGTGTTAACTAACAGGGAAACGCAAATTAATGACATCGAAATAGGGAGTGAGCTAGGGAGCAGTGATCACAAAGAAATCAGATTTAGCATAGAATGGAATAGACCAGTAGGAGAAAATTCTGTTAAAGTGCCAGATTTTCGAAAAGCTGATTTTAATAGCCTAAGAAATTTTTTGGGTCAAATTGATTGGAAAGGCTTGGGTATGGGGTGTGGGCCGGTCTTGGAGCGAGACATGAACCCAGCGATAGGTGACTTAAATGGGGATTTCGATGTGGATTCAATATATAACTTATTTAAGAATATTCTAAACAAAGCACAGGAACGTAGTATACCATACAAATTGAATAGATCGTATACTAATGACCCAAAGTGGATAACAAAGAATTCGAAGAACCTTATAGGTAAAAAGAGAGCTTGGTACAAAAGGATTAAAAATGGGGAGGTCACTTTAGAACAGGAATTCGTACAACTGGTTAGAAATGTTAAAAAAGAGATAAGGAAAGCAAAAAGAAACTATGAAGTTCGCATAGCAGGGCAAGCAAAGACAAATCCTAAAGGTTTTTTTCAGTTATATCGTACTAAGACTAGGGAAAGAATAGGTCCATTAAAAACTGAGACAGGTCAAATAACAGATAGTGATGAAGAGATGAGTAGTATTTTTAATAAATATTTTGTATCTGTATTTACTAAAGAGGAACTTAACAATATGCCTTCAGCCGAACAAGTCTATGTGGGTGGGGACGAGGACAGGTTGACGAGTTTAGCAGTTACCAGGGAGGATGTTCTTAAACAAATAGTAAAACTCAAACCAAACAAATCCCCAGGGCCGGATGAAGTGTTTGCTAGGGTGCTTAGAGAATGCAAAGAGGAGCTTTGTGACCCACTGTCAACCATATTTAATAAATCAATAGAGTCAGGCAGAGTGCCAGAGTTTTGGAAAGTTGCTAATGTGATACCAGTTTTTAAGAAAGGAGATAGATCACTTGCGTCTATCGACCAATTAGCCTAACGTCTATTGTGGGAAAGTTACTCGAATCTATAATAGCAAATAAAATTCGTCTTCATCTTGAAAAACATAAATTAATAATTGAGTCGCAACATGGTTTTAAGAACATAAGAACATAAGAACAAAGGTAACTGCAGAAGGCCTATTGGCCCATACGAGGCAGCTCCTATTCTATAACCACCCAATCCCACTCATATACTTGTCCAACCCGTGCTTGAAACAATCGAGGGACCCCACCTCCACAATGTTACGCGGCAATTGGTTCCACAAATCAACAACCCTGTTACTGAACCAGTATTTACCCAAGTCTTTCCTAAATCTAAACTTATCCAATTTATATCCATTGTTTCGTGTTCTGTCCTGTGTTGATACTTTTAATACCCTATTAATATCCCCCCGGTTATGTCCATTCATCCACTTGTAAACCTCTATCATGTCACCCCTAACTCTTCGCCTTTCCAGTGAATGCAACTTAAGCTTTGTTAATCTTTCTTCATATGAAAGATTTCTAATTTGGGGAATTAACTTAGTCATCCTACGCTGGACACGTTCAAGTGAATTTATATCCATTCTATAATATGGCGACCAAAACTGAACTGCATAATCTAAATGGGGCCTAACTAGAGCAAGATATAGCTTGAAAACCACACCAGGTGTCTTGTTACTAACGCTGCGATTAATAAATCCAAGTGTCCGATTTGCCTTATTACGAACATTTATGCATTGATCCTTTTGTTTTAAATTCTTACTAATCATAACTCCCAGATCCCTTTCGCAATCCGACTTCGCAATCACAACACCATCTAGCTCGTATCTTGTAACTCTATCATCATTACCTAACCTCACAAGTATATGAGTTCACATTGGGGAATGGATAGACCTCTATTCCTTTCAACATTGGGTGATGGATAAACCTCAATTGCCTTTAACATTGAGAGATAAGAACATAAGAACATAAGAACAAAGGTAACTGCAGAAGGCCTATTGGCCCATACGAGGCAGCTCCTATTCTATAACCACCCAATCCCACTCATATACTTGTCCAACCCGTGCTTGAAACAATCGAGGGACCCCACCTCCACAATGTTACGCGGCAATTGGTTCCACAAATCAACAACCCTGTTACTGAACCAGTATTTACCCAAGTCTTTCCTAAATCTAAACTTATCCAATTTATATCCATTGTTTCGTGTTCTGTCCTGTGTTGATACTTTTAATACCCTATTAATATCCCCCCGGTTATGTCCATTCATCCACTTGTAAACCTCTATCATGTCACCCCTAACTCTTCGCCTTTCCAGTGAATGCAACTTAAGCTTTGTTAATCTTTCTTCATATGAAAGATTTCTAATTTGGGGAATTAACTTAGTCATCCTACGCTGGACACGTTCAAGTGAATTTATATCCATTCTATAATATGGCGACCAAAACTGAACTGCATAATCTAAATGGGGCCTAACTAGAGCAAGATATAGCTTGAGAACCACACCAGGTGTCTTGTTACTAACGCTGCGATTAATAAATCCAAGTGTCCGATTTGCCTTATTACGAACATTTATGCATTGATCCTTTTGTTTTAAATTCTTACTAATCATAACTCCCAGATCCCTTTCGCAATCCGACTTCGCAATCACAACACCATCTAGCTCGTATCTTGTAACTCTATCGTCATTACCTAACCTCAGAACTTTACATTTATCAGCATTAAACTGCATCTGCCAATCCTTTGACCATTTCAAAACCCTATCTAGATCAACTTGAAGTGATAGTGAGTCCTCCTCCGAATTAATTTCCCTACCGATTTTCGTATCATCGGCAAATTTGCAAATGTTGCTACTCAAACCTGAATCTAAATCATTTATATATATTATAAACAACAGAGGTCCCAGGACAGAGCCTTGAGGCACTCCACTTACAACATTTTCCCACTCTGACTTGATTCCATTTATACTAACTCTCTGTTTCCTTTGGTATAGCCATGCCCTAATCCAGCTTAATATAGCACCCCCAATACCATGAGACTCTATTTTTTTAATCAGTCTTTCATGTGGCACTGTATCAAAAGCTTTGCTAAAGTCAAGGTATACAACATCGCAATCCTTACCACTATCAACTGCCTCAACAATGCTAGAATAAAAAGATAACAAATTTGTTAAACATGAACGGCCATTTATAAAACCATGTTGCGACTCAATTATTAATTTATGTTTTTCAAGATGAAGACGAATTTTATTTGCTATTATAGATTCGAGTAACTTTCCCACAATAGACGTTAGGCTAATTGGTCGATAGTTAGACGCAAGTGATCTATCTCCTTTCTTAAAAACTGGTATCACATTAGCAACTTTCCAAAACTCTGGCACTCTGCCTGACTCTATTGATTTATTAAATATGGTTGACAGTGGGTCACAAAGCTCCTCTTTGCATTCTTTAAGCACCCTAGCAAACACTTCATCCGGCCCTGGGGATTTGTTTGGTTTGAGTTTTACTATTTGTTTAAGAACATCCTCCCTGGTAACTGCTAAACTCGTCAACCTGTCCTCGTCCCCACCCACATAGACTTGTTCGGCTGAAGGCATATTGTTAAGTTCCTCTTTAGTAAATACAGATACAAAATATTTATTAAAAATACTACTCATCTCTTCATCACTATCTGTTATTTGACCTGTCTCAGTTTTTAATGGACCTATCCTTTCCCTAGTCTTAGTACGATATAACTGAAAAAACCCTTTAGGATTTGTCTTTGCTTGCCCTGCTATGCGAACTTCATAGTTTCTTTTTGCTTTCCTTATCTCTTTTTTAACATTTCTAACCAGTTGTACGAATTCCTGTTCTAAAGTGACCTCCCCATTTTTAATCCTTTTGTACCAAACTCTCTTTTTACCTATAAGGTTCTTCAAATTCTTTGTTATCCACTTTGGGTCATTAGTATACGATCTATTCAATTTGTATGGTATACTACGTTCCTGTGCTTTGTTTAGAATATTCTTAAATAAGTTATATATTGAATCCACATCGAAATCCCCATTTAAGTCACCTCTCGCTGGGTTCATGTCTCGCTCCAAGACCGGCCCACACCCCATACCCAAGCCTTTCCAATCAATTTGACCCAAAAAATTTCTTAGGCTATTAAAATCAGCTTTTCGAAAATCTGGCACTTTAACAGAATTTTCTCCTACTGGTCTATTCCATTCTATGCTAAATCTGATTTCTTTGTGATCACTGCTCCCTAGCTCACTCCCTATTTCGATGTCATTAATTTGCGTTTCCCTGTTAGTTAACACTAAATCTAAAATATTATTTTCCCGTGTTGGTTCCTTAATGTGTTGCGTAAGAAAGCAATCGTCAATTAATTCTAGAAAATCTTCTGCTTCACTATTCCCTGTTTTGTTCAACCAGTTTATTCCGCTAAAATTAAAGTCACCCATGACATAAATACTGTTAGATCTAGATGCTCTAGATATTTCATCCCTTAGATGCTTTGCTTCCATTCTGTCTAAATTTGGTGGCCTATATATTACTCCTATTATAATATTATTAGCTTTTTCGTTTAATTCAATCCAAATAGTTTCTGTGTGTGGCTCTGTTTTGATTCCCTCTTTGAGACTACATTTCAAATTGTCCCTAACATATATGGCTACTCCACCTCCTCGTCTAATATATCTATCTGTGTGAAATAGTTTAAATCCATATATTTGATATTCAGCTAATAGTTCTCTATTTTCTACATTTATCCACGTTTCGGTAAGTGCAATAATATCTATTTTTTCTGTGCAGACAAGAGCATTTAATTCGTTAATTTTATTTCTTAGACTTCTACGACTTTTATAAATGGCCGTTCATGTTTAACAAATTTGTTATCTTTTTATTCTAGCATTGTTGAGGCAGTTGATAGTGGTAAGGATTGCGATGTTGTATACCTTGACTTTAGCAAAGCTTTTGATACAGTGCCACATGAAAGACTGATTAAAAAAATAGAGTCTCATGGTATTGGGGGTGCTATATTAAGCTGGATTAGGGCATGGCTATACCAAAGGAAACAGAGAGTTAGTATAAATGGAATCAAGTCAGAGTGGGAAAATGTTGTAAGTGGAGTGCCTCAAGGCTCTGTCCTGGGACCTCTGTTGTTTATAATATATATAAATGATTTAGATTCAGGTTTGAGTAGCAACATTTGCAAATTTGCCGATGATACGAAAATCGGTAGGGAAATTAATTCGGAGGAGGACTCACTATCACTTCAAGTTGATCTAGATAGGGTTTTGAAATGGTCAAAGGATTGGCAGATGCAGTTTAATGCTGATAAATGTAAAGTTCTGAGGTTAGGTAATGACGATAGAGTTACAAGATACGAGCTAGATGGTGTTGTGATTGCGAAGTCGGATTGCGAAAGGGATCTGGGAGTTATGATTAGTAAGAATTTAAAACAAAAGGATCAATGCATAAATGTTCGTAATAAGGCAAATCGGACACTTGGATTTATTAATCGCAGCGTTAGTAACAAGACACCTGGTGTGGTTCTCAAGCTATATCTTGCTCTAGTTAGGCCCCATTTAGATTATGCAGTTCAGTTTTGGTCGCCATATTATAGAATGGATATAAATTCACTTGAACGTGTCCAGCGTAGGATGACTAAGTTAATTCCCCAAATTAGAAATCTTTCATATGAAGAAAGATTAACAAAGCTTAAGTTGCATTCACTGGAAAGGCGAAGAGTTAGGGGTGACATGATAGAGGTTTACAAGTGGATGAATGGACATAACCGGGGGGATATTAATAGGGTATTAAAAGTATCAACACAGGACAGAACACGAAACAATGGATATAAATTGGATAAGTTTAGATTTAGGAAAGACTTGGGTAAATACTGGTTCAGTAACAGGGTTGTTGATTTGTGGAACCAATTGCCGCGTAACATTGTGGAGGTGGGGTCCCTCGATTGTTTCAAGCACGGGTTGGACAAGTATATGAGTGGGATTGGGTGGTTATAGAATAGGAGCTGCCTCGTATGGGCCAATAGGCCTTCTGCAGTTACCTTTGTTCTTATGTTCTTATGTTCTTAAATGGGGGCCTAACCAGAGCAAGATATAGCTTAAGAACCACACCAGGTGTCTTGTTACTAACGCTTCGATTAATAAATCCCAGTGTCCTATTCGCCTTATTACGAACATTCATGCATTGATCCTTTTGTTTTAAATTCTTACTAATCATAACTCCCAGATCCCTTTCGCAATCCGACTTCGCAATCTCAACACCATCTAGCTCGTATCTTGTAACTCTATCATCATTTCCTAACCTCAGAACTTTACATTTATCAGCATTAAACTGCATTTGCCAATCATTTGACCATTTCAAAACCCTATCTAGATCAACTTGAAGTGATAGTGAGTCCTCCTCCGAATTAATTTCCCTACCGATTTTCGTATCATCGGCAAATTTGCAAATGTTGCTACTCAAACCTGAATCTAAATCATTTATATATATTATAACAACAGAGGTCCCAGGACAAAGCCCTGAGGTACTCCACTAACAACATTATCCCACTCTGACTTAACCCCATTTATACTAACTCTGTTTCCTTTGGTATAGCCATGCCCTAATCCAAGTTAATATAGCACCCCCAATACCATGAGCCTCTGTTTTTTTAGATCAAAAATAAGTATCAAAAGCTTTGCTAAAATCAAGGTACACACCATCACAATCCTTACCACTATCAACTGCCTCAACTATGCTGGAATAAAAAGTTAGCAAATTTGTTAAACATGAACGGCCATTTGTAAAACCATGTTGCGACTCATTTATTAATTTATGTTTTTCAAGATGGAGATGAATTGTATTTGCAATTATTGATTCAAGTAACTTTCCCACAATAGACGTTAGGCTAATTGGCCGATAGTTTGACACAAGTGATCTATCTCCTTTCTTAAAAATTGGTACCACATTAGCTACCTTCCATGACTCTGGCACTCTGCCTGACTCTATTGATTTATTAAATATGGTAGACAGTGGCTCGGAAAGCTCCTCTTTGCATTCTTTAAGCACCCTGGCAACCACTTCATCCGGCCCTGGGGATTTGTTTGGTTTTAGTTTTTCTAATTGTTTAATTACATCCTCCCTGGTAACTGCTAAACGAGTCAACCTGTCCTCATCCCCACCCACATAGACTTGTTCGGCTGAAGGCATATTGTTAAGTTCTTATTTAGTAAATACAGATATAAAATATTTGTTAAAAATACTACTCATCTCCTTGTCATTATCCGTTATTTGACCTGTCTCAGATTTTAATGGACCTATCCTTTCCCTAGTCTTAGTTCGATATAACTGAAAAAACCCTTTAGGATTTGACTTTGCTTGCTCTGCTATGTGAACTTCATAGTTTCTTTTTGCTTTCCTAATCTCTTTTTTAACATTTCTAGCCAGTTGAATGAATTCCTGTTCTAACCTGACTTCCCCATTCTTAATCCTTTTGTACCAAGCTCTCTTTTTACCTATAAGGTTCTTTAAATTATTTGTTATCCACTTTGGGTCATTAGTATTCGACCTATTCAATTTGTATGGTATACTACGTTCCTGTGCTTTGTTTAGAATATTCTTAAATAAGTTATATATTAAATCCACATCGAAATCCCCTTTTACGTCACCTATCGCTGGGTTCATGTCTCGCTCTAAGACCGGCCCACACCCCATACCCAAGAGTTTCCAATCTATTTGACCCAAAAAAATTCTTAGGCTATTAAAATCAGCTTTTCGAAAATCTGGCACTTTAACAGAATTTTCTCCTACAGGTCTATTCCATTCTATGCTAAATCTGATTACTTTGTGATCACTGTTCCCTAGCTCACTCCCTATTTCGATGTCATTAATTTGTGTTTCCCTGTTAGTTAACACTAAATCTAAAATATTATTTTCCCGCGTTGGTTCCTTAATGTGTTGCGTAAGAAAGCAATCGTCAATTAATTCTAGAAAATCTTCTGCTTCACTATTCCCTGTTTTGTTCACCCAGTTTATTCCACTAAAATTAAAGTCACCCATGACATAAATATTGTTAGATCTAGATGCTCTAGATATTTCATTCCATAGATGCTTTGCTTCCATTCTGTCTAAATTTGGTGGCCTATATATAACTCCTATTATAATATTATTTGCTTTTTCGTTTAATTCTATCCAAATAGTTTCTGTGTGTGGCTCAGTTTTGATTCCCTCTTTGAGACTACATTTCAAATTGTCCCTAACATATATGGCTACTCCCCCTCCTCGTCTAATATATCTATCTGTGTGAAATAGTTTAAATCCATTTATCTAATATTCAGCTAATAGTTCTCTATTTTCTACGTTCATCCACGTTTCGGTAAGTGCAATAATATCTATTTTTTCTGTGCAGACAAGAGCATTTAATTCATTAATTTTATTTCTTAGACTTCTACTGTTAGTGTAATATATCCTACGTGAATTGTTATTTTGAGGCCCTTTTCTTTCCCTGATCATTTTGCCAATTCTTTTCTCCCACGAACGCATACTTTTATTACCTCCTTCCTCCAAATCAATTCCCATACCACTATCTACTAACAGTTTAAACCCAAACAAACACCTCTAACCACTGGTTCCAACGAGTTCGCATCAGCAACAACCCCAGCCCTCGACAGATGCACCCCATCACGAGCATACATTTCATTTTTTCCATAGAAGTGTTCCCAGTTGTCTATGAAAGATATTGCATTTGATTTGCAATATCTTTCCAGCCGGCAATTGACACCAAGTGCCCTCGACATCCATTCATTTCCCACTCCCTTTCTTGGAAGAATGCCACATATGATCGGGATTCCTCCCTTGCTCCTAACTAATTCAATGGCTGTCCTAAATCTCTGTATTAGTTCCTCACTCCTAATTCGCCCAACATCATTACCCCCTGCACTAATACAAATAATGGGTTTCTTCCCATTTCCCGTCATAATATCATTCATGTTTTCAACAATATCGCCAATTCCAGCTCCCGGATAGCAAACCCTTCATCTGTTCCCCCTATCTCTGGCACAAAACACTCTGTCTAAATACCTCACCTGGGAATCTCCCACAACCAAAATTCGCTTCGGTACCGCCCTAACATTCTGAGCAGCCTGAGGGGCCTGCGCTTCGCCGTTCCTCGCTGATTTCCTCGCTGCAGGCGCACTACAGCACTCATCATCCAACACGGCAAATGAATTTGCCGTCCTTAGGGCGTCTGTAGGCGGCCTTGTCAAGGTCTTCTTAAGACCCCTGTCTTTCACTACTTTCCACGATGAGGTCTCGTCAACACTGGTCTCCTCCTTCATTTCCTCTCGAAGTCTCAGCCGTCGTACCTCCTCCCGCAGGGAATCCATCTCTGCTCTCAGAGCTCCAACCAAACTCACCAAATCATTAACTAATCCTTCCATTATTGCAATAATAATGTTACTCCAGAGCTCCAGCTAACACAACCTCTCACTGTGACAGCACCTGACTGACTGATGTTGAAGGTAACATAACCCAATGTTGAAGGTAATAGAGGTTTATCCATAGCCCAATGTTGAAGGCAATAGAGGCCTATTCATCCCGCAATGAGAAGGCAATAGTGGTCTCTCCACCCCCATTGTTGAAGGCAAGATAAATCTATCCATCCCCCAATGTTGAAGGCAATAGAGGTCTAACCATCCCCCAATGTGAAGCCAATAGAGGTCTATCCACCCCCAATGTTGAACGCAATAGAGGTCTATCTTTCCCCTAATGTTTAAGGCAATAGAAGTCTATCCATCCCTAATGTAGAAGGCAATAGACGTCTATCCATCCCCCACTGTTGAAGGCAATAGAGGTCTATCCATCCCCTAATGTTGAAGGCAAGACAGGTCTCTCCATCGCCAATGTTGAAGGCAATAGAGGTCTATCCACCCCCAATGTTGAAGGCACTAGAGGTCTATCCATCCCCCAATGTTGAAGGTAATAGAGGTATATCTATTCCCCAATGTTAAAGGCAATAGAGGTCTCTCCATCCCCCAATGTTGAAGGTACTAGAGGTCTATCCATCCCCCAATGTTGAAAGCAAAAGAGGTCTATCTATCCCCCAATGTTGAAGGCACTTGAGGTCTGCCCCCCCCCCATGTTGAAGGCAATAGAGGTCTATCCATTCCCAAATATTGAAGGAACTAGAGGTCTGTCCATCCTACAATGTTGAAGGCAATAGAGGTCTATCCATTCTCCAATATTGAAGGCAGTAGAGGTGTATCCATCCCCAATGTTGAAGACAATAGAGGCCCATCCATCCCCCAATGTTAAGGCAATAGAGGTCTATCTGTCCCCCCAATGTTGAAGGCAATAGAGGTCTATCCATCTCCCAATGTTCAAGTCAACAGATGTCTATCCATCGCCCAATGTTAAAGGCAATAGAGGTCTATCCATCACCAAATGTTGAAGGAAAAAGAGGTCTATCCATCGCCCAGTATTGAAGGCAATAGAGGTCTATCCATCACCCAAGTTTGAAGGCAATAGAGGTCTATCAATCACACAATGTTGAAGGCAATAGAGGTCTATCCATCCCCAATGTTGAAGGCAATAGAAATCTATCCATCCCCCAATGTTAGAGGCAATAGCGGTCTATCCATCCCCCAATGTGAAGGCAATAGAGGTCTATCCATCCCCAATGTTGAAGGCAAAAGAGGTCTATCCATCCCATAATGTTGAATGCAATACAGGTATATCCATTCCCCAATGTTGAAGGCAATAGAGGTCTATCCACCCCCCAATGTTGCAGGCAATAGAGGTCTATCCATCCCCCAATGTTGAAGGCAATAGAGGTCTATCCACCCCCCAATGTTGCAGGCAATAGAGGTCTATCCATCCCACAATGTTGAAGGCAATAGAAGTATATCCATTCCCCAATGTTAAAGGCAATAGAGGTCTCTCCATCCCCCAATGTTGAAGGCAATAGAGGTCTATCCATCCCCAATGTTGATCCCCAATGTTGAAGGCAATAGAGGCCCATCCATCCCCCAATGTTGAAGGCAATAGAGGTCTATCCATCCCCTCCAATGTTGAATTCAACAGATGTCTATCCATCACCCAATGTTAAAGGCAATAGAGGTCTATCCATCACCCAATGGTAAAGGAAAAAGACGTCTATCCTTCGCCCAAATTTTGAAAGGAATAGAGGTCTATTCATCACCGAAGGTTGAAGGCAATAGAGGTCTATCTATCACTTAGTGTTGAAGGCTATAGAGGTCTATCCATCCCCCAATGCTAAAGGCAATAGTGGTCTATCCATCACCCAAGGTTAAAGGCAATAGAGGTCTATCCATCCCTCAATGTTGAAGCCAAAGAGGTCTATCCATCCCCCAATGTTGAAGTCAATAGAGGTCTATCCATCAACCAATTTTGAAGGAAATAGAGGTCTATCCATTACACAATGTTAAAAGCAATAAAGGTCTATCCATCGCCCAGTGCGGAAGGCAATAGAGGTCTATCCATCACCAAATGTTGAAAGCAATAGAGGTCTATCCATCTCTCAATGTTGAAGGTAATAGAGGTTTATCCATCGCCCAATGTTGAAAGCAATAGAGGCCTATCCATCCCGCAATGAGAAGGCAATAGTGGTCTTTCCACCCCCATTGTTGAAGGGAAGATAAATCTATCCATCCTCCAATGTTGAAGGCAATAGAGATCTATCCATCTCCCAATGTTGAAGGCACTAGAGGTCTATCCATCCCCCAATGTTGAAGGCAATAGAGGTCTATCCACCCTCCAATGTTGAAGGCAATGCAGGTCTATCCATCCCCGAATGTTGAAGGCAATAGATGTCTATCCATCCCCCAATGTTGAAGGCAATAGAGGTCTCTCCATCCCCCAATGTTGAAGGTACTAGAGGTCTATCCATCCCCCAATGTTGAAAGCAAAAGAGGTCTATCTATCCCCCAATGTTGAAGGCACTTGAGGTCTGCCCCCCCCCCCATGTTGAAGGCAATAGAGGTCTATCCATTCCCAAATATTGAAGGAACTAGAGGTCTGTCCATCCTACAATGTTGAAGGCAATAGAGGTCTATCCATTCTCCAATATTGAAGGCAGTAGAGGTGTATCCATCCCCAATGTTGAAGACAATAGAGGCCCATCCATCCCCCAATGTTAAGGCAATAGAGGTCTATCTGTCCCCCAATGTTGAAGGCAATAGAGGTCTATCCATCTCCCAATGTTCAAGTCAACAGATGTCTATCCATCGCCCAATGTTAAAGGCAATAGAGGTCTATCCATCACCAAATGTTGAAGGAAAAAGAGGTCTATCCATCGCCCAGTATTGAAGGCAATAGAGGTCTATCCATCACCCAAGTTTGAAGGCAATAGAGGTCTATCAATCACACAATGTTGAAGGCAATAGAGGTCTATCCATCCCCAATGTTGAAGGCAATAGAAATCTATCCATCCCCCAATGTTAGAGGCAATAGCGGTCTATCCATCCCCCAATGTGAAGGCAATAGAGGTCTATCCATCCCCAATGTTGAAGGCAAAAGAGGTCTATCCATCCCATAATGTTGAATGCAATACAGGTATATCCATTCCCCAATGTTGAAGGCAATAGAGGTCTATCCACCCCCCAATGTTGCAGGCAATAGAGGTCTATCCATCCCACAATGTTGAAGGCAATAGAAGTATATCCATTCCCCAATGTTAAAGGCAATAGAGGTCTCTCCATCCCCCAATGTTGAAGGCAATAGAGGTCTATCCATCCCCAATGTTGATCCCCAATGTTGAAGGCAATAGAGGCCCATCCATCCCCCAATGTTGAAGGCAATAGAGGTCTATCCATCCCCTCCAATGTTGAATTCAACAGATGTCTATCCATCACCCAATGATAAGGCAATAGAGGTCTATCCATCACCCAATGTTAAAGGAAAAAGACGTCTATCCTTCGCCCAAATTTTGAAAGGAATAGAGGTCTATTCATCACCGAAGGTTGAAGGCAATAGAGGTCTATCTATCACTTAGTGTTGAAGGCTATAGAGGTCTATCCATCCCCCAATGCTAAAGGCAATAGTGGTCTATCCATCACCCAAGGTTAAAGGCAATAGAGGTCTATCCATCCCTCAATGTTGAAGCCAAAGAGGTCTATCCATCCCCCAATGTTGAAGTCAATAGAGGTCTATCCATCAACCAATTTTGAAGGAAATAGAGGTCTATCCATTACACAATGTTAAAAGCAATAAAGGTCTATCCATCGCCCAGTGCGGAAGGCAATAGAGGTCTATCCATCACCAAATGTTGAAAGCAATAGAGGTCTATCCATCTCTCAATGTTGAAGGTAATAGAGGTTTATCCATCGCTCAATGTTGAAAGCAATAGAGGCCTATCCATCCCGCAATGAGAAGGCAATAGTGGTCTTTCCACCCCCATTGTTGAAGGGAAGATAAATCTATCCATCCTCCAATGTTGAAGGCAATAGAGATCTATCCATCCCCCTCAATGTGAAGCCAATAAAGGTCTATCCACCCCCAATGTTGAACGCAATAGAGGTCTATCTATCCCCAAATGTTTAAGGATATAGAAGTCTATCCATCCCTAATGTAGAAGGCAATAGACGTCTATCCATCCCCCAATGTTGAAGGCAATAGAGGTCTATCCATCCCCTAATGTTGAAGGCAAAAGAGGTCTATCCATCCCCCAATGTTGAAGGCAATAGAGGTGTATCCATCCCCCAATGTTGAAGGCAATAGAGGTCTATCCACCCTCCAATGTTGAAGGCAATGCAGGTCTATCCATCCCCCAATGTAAAGCCAATAGAGGTCTATCCACCCCCAATGTTGAAGGCAATAGAGGTCTATCCATCCCCTAATGTTGAAGGCAAGAGAGGTCTATCTATCCCCCAATGTTGAAGGCACTAGAGGTCTATCCATCCCCCAATGTTGAAGACAATAGAGGTCTATCCACCCTCCAATGTTGAAGGCAATGCAGGTCTATCCATCCCCCAATGTGAAGCCAATAGAGGTCTATCCACCCCCAATGTTGAACGCAATAGAGGTCTATCTATCCCCCAATGTTTAAGGCAATTGAAGTCTATCCATCCCTATTGTAGAAGGCAAAAGACGTCTATCCTTCCCCCAATGTTGAAGGCAATAGAGGTCTATCCATCCCCTAATGTTGAAGGCAAAAGAGGTCTATCCATCCCCCAATGTTGAAGGCACTAGAGGTCTATCCATCCCCCAATGTTGAAGGCAATATAGGTCTATCCACCCTCCAATGTTGAAGGCAATGCAGGTCTATCCATCCCCCAATGTGAAGCCAATAGAGGTCTATCCACCCTCCAATGTTGAAGGCAATGCAGGTCTATCCATCCCCCAATGTAAAGCCAATAGAGGTCTATCCACCCCCAATGTTGAAGGCAATAGAGGTCTATCCATCCCCCAATGTTGAAGACAATAGAGGTCTATCCACCCTCCAATGTTGAAGGCAATGCAGGTCTATCCATCCCCCAATGTGAAGCCAATAGAGGTCTATCCACCCCCAATGTTGAACGCAATAGAGGTCTATCTATCCCCCAATGTTTAAGGCAATTGAAGTCTATCCATCCCTATTGTAGAAGGCAAAAGACGTCTATCCTTCCCCCAATGTTGAAGGCAATAGAGGTCTATCCATCCTCTAATGTTGAAGGAAAAAATGTCTATCCATCCCCCCAATGTTCAAGGCAATAGTGGTCTATCCATCCCCAATGTTGAAGGTAATAGAGGCCCATCCATCCCCTAATGTTGAATGCAATAGAGATCTACCCCCCCCCCCATGTTAAAGACAGTAGAGATCTAGCCATCCCCAATGTGGAAGGCAATAGAGGTCTATCCATCCCCCAATGCTGAAGGCAATAGAGGACTATCCATCCCCCAATGTGAAGGCAATAGATATCTCTCCTTCCCCCAATGTTGAAGGCAATAGAAGTCTATCCATCCCCCAATGTTGAAGGCAATAGAGGTCTATCCATCCCACAATATTGAAGGCATTAAAGGTCTATCCATCACCCAATAGGAAGGCAATAGAGGTCTATCCACCCCCAATGTTGAAGGCAATAGAGGTCTTTGTATCCCCCAATGAATAAGGCAATAGAAGTCTATCCATCCCCCAATGTTGAAGACAATCGAAGTCTATCCATCCCCCAATGTTGAGGACAATAGAGGTTTATCCATCCCCCAATGTTGAAGGCACTAGAGGTCTATCTATCCTTCAATGTTGAAGGCACTAGAGGTCTATCCTTCCCCCAATGTTTAAGGCAATAGAGGTCTATCTATCTCCCAATGTTGAAGGCACTAGAGGTCTATCCATCCCCCCATGTTTAAAGCAATAAAGGTCTATCTATCCCCATATGATGAAGGCAATAGAGTACTATCCATCCTCCAATATTGAAGGCATTAGAGGCCAATCCATCCCCCAATGTGAAGGCACTAGGGGTCTATCCACCCTCCAATGTTGAAGGCAATAGAGGTCCACCTACCTTTCAATGTTAAACACAATAGAGTCTATCCATCACCCAATGTTGAAGGCAATAGAGGTCTATCTATCCCCCAATGTTGAAGGCAATAAAGGACTATCCATCCCCCAATGTTGAAGGCATTAGAGGCCAATCCATCCCCCAATGTGAAGGCAATAGAGGTCTATCCACCCCCACTCCAATGTTGAAGGCAATAGAAGTCTATCCATCCCCCAATGTTGAAGGCAATAGAGGTCTATCCACCCACAAGGTTGATGGCATTAGAAGTCTATCCATCCCCTAATGTGAAGGCAATAGAGGTCTATCCACCCACAAGGTTGATGGCATTAGAAGTCTATCCATCCCCTAATGTGAAGGCAATAGAGGTCTATTCACCCCCAATGTTGAAGGCAATAGAGGCCTATCCATCCCCCAATGTTGAAGGCAATCGAGGTCTATCCGCACCCAAGGTTGAAGGCATTAGAAGTCTATCCATCCCCCAATGTGGAAGGCAATAGAAGTCTATCCATCCCCCAATGTTGAAGGCAATACAGGCCTATCCATCCCCCAATGTGAAGGCAATAGAGGTATATCCACCCAGAATGTTGAAGGTAATAGTAGTCTATCCATCCCCAAATGTTGAAGGCATTTGAAGTCTATCAATCCGCCAATGTTGAAGGCAATAGTGGTCTATCCATCCCCCCAATGTTCAAGGCAATAGAGGTCTATCCTTCCCCCAATGTTCAAGGCAATAGAGGTCTATCCACCCCCAATGTTGAAGGCATTTGAAGTCTATCAATCCGCCAATGTTGAAGGCAATAGTGGTCTATCCATCCC